>NC_064304.1:78770096-79114946 GCF_023373825.1 Bactrocera dorsalis
TTCATTGTTTTCCAAAAAAAAAACATAATAATACATTAACTAAATTAATTTTTATATCACTAATATTAGATACATACCATCTTGTCCTGAATCCATAAAAAATATTTTCATGAATTCCGCAATAAAAAAACGACTTACAGTTTCGAGAACAATGGAGAGTTTTACGAATAAGCACGTGCGTTCTGAACGAAGTCTAGGCTCGGACTACTTGTGTGGCAATATTGCGGCCTGAAGGCCATTCATTTAATCGGTTCATTGTAGAACGGTTATTTAAGTACCAAAAAAAAAATCAATTTTGAGTACCATCGCTGAAGTTTGTAATTTTCAATTTTGCCCGGTTTTTGATGGTAAATGTTCCTATGTGCTTTCCTCCTCGCGGAGCAGCTCCTTCATGGCTTTTCCACACCCCTCTGCCGTTATTTGCAGAAGGGTGTGTTTGGCTATCTAACCGATGACCAAATGAAGCGGAGTAAGTTCAAGAAGAACCTCCAGTGCTGCCGTTGGACAGGTGCGCATTGCGCCCGTAATGCAGACACAGGCCAGCCGCTGTAGCTTCAGTAGCTTAGTCTTAACCGAAGTTTGCGACGCTACTGAGGCTCAGGCTACCGCCCCATATGTGATTATCGGTCTCACTATCATGGTGTACAACCACCTAACTATCCTTGGCTTACAGCCCAAGGACCTTCCTGCCAGCCGATTGCACACCATTAAGGCTTTTGTCGCCTTGACCAAGGTCAGGTTTACGTGCTACTTCCACCTCAGAGTGGAGTCTAGCATCAACCTGAGATACTTGACACTGTTGGTCATCCCTATCTCACTGCCCCCCAGCGTGAGATTCCTAAGACCGGGTAGGGACCTGCGTCTCGTAAACGGGATTACGGTCGTCTTAGAGGGGTTGATATTCAGTTCAACCTCCCTACACCACCCTTTCGCTAGGTTTAGACCTCTTTGGACTAAGTCACAGAGAGTATCTTCATATCTGCCTTTTGTCATAATTACAATGTCGTCCGCATACCCTTGGCAGCGGATCCCATTGTCTGTTAATAGTGTTAGCAGGTCGTCTACGAGTAGACTCCATAGCAGGGGTAATATCACACCCCCATGTGGGCAGCCTCTTGTTGTGCCGAAACGAATTCTTCTATCACCTACTGTGGTCTCAGCAACCCTTGTGCGCAGTACGGCTTCTATCCATATACGCACTGGTGCTGCCTCATTCCTTTTCTCCAGTGCCCTGGCCACACTCTTGTGAGACGTGTTATCAAAGGCACCTTAGATGTCCAGGAACGCGCGAAGCATTACCTCCCCATGCTCCAGTGAACTCTCTATCTCAGAGGTCAGCTGGTAATTAGCAGTACTGGTAGCTCTGCCCGCTCTGTAGTCATGCTGAGCCGCATGCAGCGGTGATCTCTTCAGCGCCTTCATCCTTATTACCTGATTTACCATCTTATCCATGGTTTTTAGTAGGAAGGCGTTAGACAGATCGGCCTGAAAGATTTCGCCAACGAATATTCTTTCCTTCCTACCTTGGGTATGAAGATCACCTTCGCTGTTCTCCATACCTCAGAGATATACGCCATTGCGAGGCTCTCTCTCAGCGGCCGAACTAGGTGAGGCAGCAGAAACTATTCATACAGCGTCGGAAAGATGCCACCGCTCCCGGAGACTTGAATCTCTCAAACGGGGCCATCGCCCACCGAATCGAGTCCGCCGTAAACAGCTGTTTGGCGATAGTCCAATCCTCGCGGTATGGCCTGTGTTCGATCACGGGTAGACATTGGTCCTCCCAAACTGTCTCCGGGAAGTGCGCCCGAAGAAGCTCCGTGGCTCTGTCATCCACACTGGTCGTAAATGACCCGTCGCCGCTTTTAATCGCAATTTCCACGTCCTTTGTGCCCCTGGCCATAGCTTTGTGCAGCCGAGCCGCTTCTGGCGTAGTGGCGACATTTTCGCAGAACCTCCTGAAGCTAGCCTGATTTGCAGACCTAATCTCCTTATAAGGTGAGATAGCTCCTGTATTCTGCCCAGTTCCTCGTCCGCTTCGCTTTGTTAAATAGGCTGCGTACTTTTTTCCGGAGGTCTGCTAGTTCCTTTGTCCACCAAGGACAGTTTCGTCTGTGGGCAATTTTAGGGGGCAACTGCCATGATAAGCGTTAATAACAGACCCGTTTAGCTCAGTTAGCCTAATCTCTAGTCCAGGGCCTGAAACGCTATCATCAGTCTGCCCCCTCTTGCTTAATTCATTACTTAATACATATATCCCTGAAGGCGTCCCAATTCGCCCTTCGAGGGTTACGTCTAGGGGGAGTTGCCTGACTTCTACCTTTAGCTTGAACCTTATAATCCTGTGGTCAGACAAGGAGGGCTCCGACGAGACTCTCCATTGCGAGACCAATCCGGTTGCAGGCTCATTGCTCAGGGTGCTGTCCAACACCTCCCTCCTGCTTATAGTTATGAATGTGGGTTCACACCCTACATTCTCTATCACTAAGTTGCTACCTACTACGTACTCTAAAAGAGACTCACCTCTTACGTTGCAGTCGATACTGCCCCATTCCGAGTGGTGAGCGTTAGCGTCGCAGCCTTTGATAAGGGGGAACCTGTGCCGTCTGCAGTGCTCCATCAGCCTTTCCACCACCTCCGGAGGTGCTGTAGCTGCCTCCCCTGGGAAGTATGCTGAAGCCAGAACGAAATCCTTGCCTTCGAAGTCCCTGGCCTGCACCGCCACCAAATCCTGCGTCAGGAACTCTGAAATACAGAAGAAATCAATGTTATTCCTGACAACTATACAAGTCCTAGGTATCTCGCTAGAGAGATCCCAGTATACTTTGTTTGTCTCCATCTTGAGGCCTTTGACCTCTCCTCTGTGGATCAGCAGCATGCCCAGTTTCTCCGCTGTGAACCTGCTTGTTATGACGCCTGAGGCTGCAGCCGCGTGATGCAGGTTCACTTGGGCAATTTCCGTATTGACGGCCATTATAATATGGGTTCGAGGAAGGGCAGATCTTCTTCCCCACCGTCAATCGTACTGCCACCCATTGGGTCTCCTAACCCGTCGAGGAGCTCCTGCGTGGAGGATAGCTCTGTTGTCTGACCGCTGTGGCCGACATCGGGGACGTCGGTGGTCGCTGCTGGCACCGCCTGCTCAGTCCTGCTTCCGCAGTGCTGCTCCGACACCTCGTCCACCTGCATCTCTGCTACCTCCGGGCCTGCCACGGACACTGCCTGTTTATCGAAGCCTCTCAGGTGTTGTAGCTCCTTTGCTCCCGATGACTGCAGGCTTGTGGGGCCGCATGACCACCATGCTAAACCTGTAGTACAGGCGGAAGCTCGCGGATGCCTTTAACAGCGTCCGCATATCTATGCCGTCCCTCCTCCGACCGGCGCGGAGCCGGTCCAGATGGTTGGCCTCCGGCTGCCTTTGAATTGATGCCCCGCAACCTTTTGGAGCTGGGGGGGCTCCTGCGGCGTAATCTGGCCGCTCTTACGCTTTGCGGCTTGGGCATACGTGTCCGCGGGCAGTGCCCTGCCATCGCCCCGCCTTGCGGTCAGGGTGGTGCTGACCGGGCCATGGTTGCTGGTTCCGCTGCCTTGCGCGCGAGCTGACCCGGTTTTGTCGTGCCCTTTTGCCGGGGATGCGTGCCTTTGTTCCTGGCTAGAGCCTCCGCTACCTCCGGAGTCTTCCCATCTCGGAGGTACCGCAGGTACCACTTCATGATGGAACCACTCATCACCATCCTGTGCGGATCGTCGCACCCGCCGGGTTAACCAGCTTCTGGGAGGGGGCGTTGCCCACCTCTTCTGCGCCTCCTCCTTCTTCTTCTACGAGCGCCGTCAGGCTCTGCCTGATGTGACTCACCCGAGTCTGACCCACTGCGCCTTCTGGCGGCAGTCTTTGTGGCGCTCGTTGCTGCTTCAGTGACACCAGGCGTTTTGGCCATGTGAGCGCCGCTGCAAGAGGGCACGTCGCACATAGGTTTCTGCTAGTGCATACTGCGGCTAAAAATATAAGGAGTTGTCGCAGGACAATGACATTTGGTACATCATTGTTTTGGATTCCAATCAAGAAAAAAATGAAAAATTTTTTTTTAAAAATTTTATTTTACGCCCACCTCCCATATAAGGTGAAACTTAATTTTTGACCTACAGCACTGATTTTTGGTACATAGCATTTTTATGACATTATATATGTTGGTGTTAAATTTCAATAATATCCGCTCACTTTTACGCCCACCTCTCATACAACTAAATTCTTTTTTTTTAAGTCTCTTTTAGCAAATTTTTTACATCTTCGTGACATTCTGACATTGTTTTTTTTCAAGGGGGGCAATTTGGGGCGGCTGAATTTTTTTTATCGTTTAGCTGAGACTTCAGGCTTTAATTCGGTATATGTATGTATGTCGACAGCGGTAGACAGCGCTAAAAAGATGCACCACTTTGAATTTGAAGAACATTGAAATTTTGACGTCCAAATTATGTTGTTCCACAAAATTTTTTATGCATTATTTTTTTCAATGGATTTTGATGCAAATTTTTTCTTTGATACATATTATAAATGAAAAATAATAACAAAGTTGAATTTCAATAGTTGTTTTATTGTATCAATGATTTGACTTTTGAGTAAATTTTTTGCTAATTTTGATGTTCTCTACATTCACCAACTTTGGGTATTTCTGGACAAAAAACTAATGCAGATAGAATCCTAATACTTTGGGAAAATAATGTATAAATAGTTGGTAACAAACTGTGAAATTTTCATTCAAATCAGACAACATGAAATTTTTGAATTTCGCCGCTGCAAGAGGGCACGTCGTCATCATCCTCCCTGGCGTGCTCCCCAAACAGCGACCGCTCCTCTGACGAAAGAGCGTCAGGGAAGCTAAAATTTTGCTTAGCACCTTGACCCCCCTTGCCTGCCGCTGCACCGATATCCTTTCCGTTGTCCGACTCCGTTTTCCTTTGTTGTTGCCTTTGTTCCAAGTTATCCGCTTTTTGATTTTTATTTAGTTTTATAGTGCTCATCTTGTTCTTGCGACCCTTGGCTCAACAAGGTGAGCTGTCGGGTCTATTATTTTGATGGGGAACTAGAAGGTCCGCCATGCCAGAGCCCCTTGACGCGGTAAGGCCAGAGTTACTCCCCAATTCGGCCCGGTGTTGGGGAGGCTCCGTTAGAATACAGCCAAATTTACCTCATGGCCGCAAATCATCCAATGGTCACGGGAGTCGCATATCACCATGGATTAGGAGGTGGTAGCTCTTGCTTAGCGCACGCATGCGGCACCCGACATCCCGCATGGGCAGTGCTTATCAGCACCAACCACGCAGGATTGGGGGGCGCCGAGTATACCTTGCGCCTAAGCCCCTGCACCGCGGCAAGGTGCCTACCATTCGCAGAGGTACACATACAATACATTAGTCGGTAACTTGTTGGCTTTTGACTCTTGCTCCGATGGCACTGCCAGTGTTTAAGTTCACCTTTTAGCTTCAAACGTCGCATGAAGTTGTCGTTATCCAAAAGGCCTTTGATTCATCTATCAAGCAGTCAATAAGATTTTCCATTTCTCTGGTTCTCAAAACACATACTTTTTCTGGAAGCAGCAAACTCAGTTGAAATACATCCAATACTTCTCCAGAAAAGCCCGTCTTCAAATCTTCGCCGATTGTACCTAACAGGGAATGTACACTGAACTTCTTCGGAAGTTATCACGCAGAAATTTTTGCGATTTGTTTGTTTAAATTGTAAATCTTTAGCGTTCAAGGTGTACGGACATGTTTTGAAATTCGCTCCGTGTATTCAAATTTTGCAAAAGTAAACAATCCAAAAATAGTAAGATAAAAACAAACAATGGAACAAAAATCAGTGCACACAAGTTGGTAATAATAATATAAACAAATAGTGCACAAAACAAATAGATAAAATACAAAAAAAACAATAATGAGTGCTTCGCAGCCTCACCAGCAAGGCCGTAGGCATTCTGTAAATGCCTACTTCAGCTTTGTCGAGCCGACAAAAACAACGCCTGGCAAAAAAAATGTAATGGCGATGATGAGTTATCACAGCGATCAGCTGAAAAGGAAAGTAAGCAAAGTTCGCAGTCAGCAGAAGCGGCAGTAAACGGCAATCACCCGGTACTAGGAAGCACCCGGACAGCGAAGGAAAACAATATGCTAGGTGAGAATGTAACAAGCAAAAAAGCGCTATCAGTTCAAACTGGTATTGATCGCTACATTAATAAAAAAGGAAATCGAGTCCAATTGAATCAGCGGTCAACACCAAAAAAAAATTTCTACCAGGCACGCCAAACGCCAGAAATTCTCGATGGCAGCAGATTTGCCTTACTGAGCAAAGAGCCTCACGACATTGCAAAGGGTACCACCACAGTCGTGAATGCCAAACCCTCTCCAATCTATTTACGTGAGCGTAGCTCAAATGCGCTTGTTTCAAAATAAGCAATATGATAGGCACAAACATTTTTTACATTGTGCCCTTGAAAAAAGGTAACATATGTACATATGTATGTAGATGAAACAAAAATTCAAACATACACTAAAAAAAGTTTCATGGATGTTGTAAAATGTTTATCAAATAATAACAATAATTACTATTCTTACCAACTGAAGAGCTCAAAAGGCCTAGCTGTTGTCATAAAAGGTATAGAGTCTTCGGTAGACTTTAACGACTTTAAAGAAGCACTGGAGGAAGATGGTTTTAGCATTAAATTAGCAGTAAATATTTTTAACAGGAACCAAGTCCCACAACCAATGTTCAAAAAGTTGTTGCCAAATTCTAATTCTGCTAACTACAGGGGTTGCCCTGTATATAAAGATTTGAAATCGAAGTTGTCACAGGGCATTCGAGCACGTCGTAACCAAATGTTGAATATTCCTCCTAATGAAAATATTAAAATCCCCGTCATATATCAAAACCAGTACATCTTAAAGACAATGGCTACACAAGGGAGCTATGCAAACGTGGTAAAAGGCAATACTGCACAAATGCAATTGCCCCAAAACCAACCAAATGGACGCGTTGAAACTATGATTTTCAACCTTACCCAATGTATGACACAATTTATGGCTTCAATGCAAAATATGAATCAAGAGATAATCAAATCTCAAAATAAAATGTTGCAAAATTTTTTTAGTAAAAAATGAGCATTTGAACATTTGTTTATGAAATGCTAACGGTATTAACCAATACTTATTAGATTTCTGGATGAAAATAATATTGATGTATTGCTATTGTCAGAAACTCATCTTACGAACAAAAACAAAACGAACACTAGGCCATTGCTTTCTAGCAGGTGGAGATTACAATGCAAACCACGTGGGGCTCACGACTAATTAATCCGAAAGGACGACAACTGTATCACACTATTATAAATAGGCACAATAATCTTGACATAATATCTCATGGTAGGCCGACATATTGGTATAGTGATCGTAACAAAATACCTGATTTAATTGATTTTGCTGTAATCAAAAATATAGATAAATCGCACATAACAGTTGATACCTGTACTGATTTATTTTCTGATCACTCTCCTGTACTAATAAAGTTATGTGAGCAAATGGTCCAAAAGTGGGTCTAACATCTTATAAAACGAATTGGCTAAAATAGAGGGTGGGCCATCTAACTTTTTCAATTTGAATTATCTATATTTCGACATTGGAAACGTCAAATACCATTCGGAAAGTGACAGATATTCAGTAGAATGTCTAAAATTTACGAAATGGGTCGCAATTCACTAGAAGAAAACTGGGAAATATTGGGCAGAAGATCGTTTGACCGAGGATGGTCAATTTTACCCAAAAATCATCTTTTCGGACGATGCTCATTACCACCTCGATGGTTACGTTAACAAGCAGAATTGTCGCATTTGGGACATAGAAAACCCGCACGTGCCATACAGCAAACGCTACACTCAATATTTTACGCCCTATCTTCGAAAATCGCATAATCAGCAAAAGAATTGATGTGAATTGGCCTCCCGCAACCATCGAGGAAAGTACTCCAAAATTGGGTGGATCGGATAAGCTACTGTAAACTCAGCCGTGGTGGTCATTTGTCCGAAAGTGTTTTCCACAAATAAATTTCATAAAACAACCTTTTAAATAAATGTGAGACCTTTGAAAAATATCGAGCCGTTTTTTTTTTTTAATTAACTTTTTAAATTTAAAATTGTATATGGCCCACCCGATATAAAAAATACGTGAGTAGCCGCATTAATGTTGAGTACAAAATAAATACAGGAAGAGATATTGACGAAAACATACGAAAACCCAATGATTTAATAACTAGCGCAGCTGTCTTAGCAACACCAAACAAAAACTATAATCCGCTTGGACCTAGAAAAATCACTAACAGAGAAATAGAAAAGCTTGTAAATGAAAAAAGGCGTGCAAGGCGTGAATGGCACATAAATCGCTCCCCTTCCACCCAGCTTCAATTGAAATCTGCTTCACGTAAATAAAAAAAACGCTTAAACTTGAGGAAGAATTCAATACCAAAATATATATGTAAGTATACAGAAGCTGTGTACAAATTCCAACAAACGAAATTCCCTTTGGAAAGCCCAAAAAACTGACTCCAACATGCCTATACGAGACATGGGTGGAAATTGGGCTCGAAGTGACGAGGAAAATGCTAATTGTTTTGCAAATCACCTAGAAAAGGTATTTCAACCGAATTGCCCAAAGAACAACTTTGAATTGTCCAACTTACCCAACACAGTTAACGAGTCACTCGAGTCTTTTAAGACTTCACCTTCTGAAATTATTAGAATAATAAAAGAACTTAACCCAAAAAAGTCCCCAGGACATGATAATGCCCAAAAAATTCTAATTAGTTACCAAATATTGCTGTAAAAGTGCTCTCTTTGCTCTTCAATGCAATTCTTAATCTCGGATACTATCCTAATTCATGGAAAAGGTCGCAGATTATCTTGATAAATAAACCTGGGAAAGACTTAACACAGCCGTCTTCATACAGACCAATAAGTCTTCTACCCTGTCTTTCTAAAATATTTTAAAAAGTGTTACTATCAAAGATGTCTCTTTTTCTCGACGATAATAATATAATACCAACGCACCAATTCGGGTTTCGTGAAAAACATAGCACGACAGAGCAAGTAAATAGGATTACTATCGAAATAAGAAAAGCATTTGAGCACAGAGGTACTCTCTGTTCAGCTTTATTTCTAGACGTGGCTCAGGCGCTTGATAAGGTGTGGCAGAGGACCTTCATAAGACTAGCTGGCACCGCAGCCGTTGTCCTGTGTGAAATTATGTGTTTTGAAATGAAAAAAAAAGTTGATTTTATCGTTTCATTTCATTTTTTTTTCAATACGCAGCTTGACAAACAACATTTTTTGGTTTCTGTTCCGGTGTACCCAAAAGATGGTTTTCCAACTCGTGAGCACGCCACGTATATCTGGCCGTGTGAAAAACATAGCATTTCCAAATTTAAGGCACACACTATGCGACTATCCTTGTGTCCTGTTGATTGTCATTTTAAATGCAATTTTAACTGGAAACGGAATACATTTGAAATCGTTAGAACTCAAAGGAATTCGGAATTTATGAAAGGAATCCTCCTTGCCTCCTTGTATTCGATAGCTGCGTCACAATCAATCGAGTTCCATTACACAGTTTCGGTCGATTTGTATGAGAGCAAGTCTCCCGGAATTTGACTTTGAATCTTCCAGTTTAAGTCAACAACATCGGTGTTTTTGGCAGATAACATTGCGCGTGGACTTAAGGAATCATAGTTACGATAATATGGTCAATGTCCGAACATTGGTGGTGAGTGAGTTCATCTTTCGTGAATTGATAAACGGCAGATGGAATTGATATCAAACCACCGGAAGTATCAACCGGAATGGACCCATTTCCAATTCCAATGTATTTCCGAATAGAACAATGCTCTCTTAAATGGATCATTGACGAAAGTTGAGAAAAAACTCTTAAATGTTAATTTTGTTGCTGGCGGTGTTTCCACTGGCTGTACAGTATTCTCTGGGTTGAAATACACCCTTTGGCCATTCTCCAAATTAACTGCGAGAAGCACAACGCCCGGAATAGCAAAGCGTTTTATTGCAGTTCACGTATCGACCGCAACGTTTAAGACCAATAACCGCCATTTTGCTTCCTTTGGTGACGTAATTACAAACGCATTTTATCGCTTTCACCACACTGCAATACTCAACATTGATATGAGTTTTGAATGTGAATTAGACAATAATGGTGAATATAGTACGATCCATTTGTTGTCAAATTCGATATTCATTCTTCTAAATTGAATGCTGAATGTTCTGCCATTGTCGTCTGGTGAGCGACGCCGTCGTTAGAGTGGATATCCATCATTTCTAGTTTGTGTTTCCGAAAGAAAAGTACGTGGAAAGTGTTTTGTGCATTTATTATCCGCAAGGTCCATGAACCATATTGGTTTTCATCATTTCGTATAATACTAGACCTTTCCCTGCATCAGGGATTTCCGCAAAAATGATTTCATCAATTTGATCTGGTGTAACCACCATCCAATGAAGAATTTGTACGTGCATCAAACCTCTCTTTTGCCACTCAACAGAGTACATTTAGCATCCAACAGCACCATCAAACATCGTAACGGTTGTTTGAAAAGTCGTCCTATGACATCGTGACGATCGATTGCTGATTGACCGCGATCCATAATTTCGCACGTATGTCATCGCATCCTGGGAGTACTCCTTGCCTTGTCTTTGGCTGCCATACGTTGCTCGCACAAAAAAACGCCGACCGATATTAGGGCGACCTCTTCATGGCTTCGTATCAAATTTTCAATCTGCAAATTGCGTGAAACTCATATTAGTATGTAAAGTTTTCAGTAAATAATTTTTAATAATTTTTCTTTTGAATAGCCGAAATAAAAAAGCAAGCTACCGAAATTGAACTTACAAATCAAAATATTGAAAAACAAAACAAACAAAAATTGAAAACAATTTTGTAAGGAAAAAAGTTACTTTTTGGAACTATCCAATTTTCCGACTTTTCCTCAAGAAAAGTATAAGGTATTTTTATTTTTAAACCTTCCCCGATCCTCAACGAACAGCCTCTGAAAATTTCATCAAGATTGGTGCAGCCGCTCTCTTAGCGTTACAAACCAACAAACATTCGTTCGTTTGTATGGGAAAAAGAAAAGGGCTGTTTTTAGAGGTTTCCTAAAAACCATTCCACACTAAAAGCTTGCATTCTCGCAGCATCCTACCTCGTGAACTATTTTTACTAAAATTGCAGATGGGCGAATTTTCTTGTGCCAAATTTAATGGTAATTTTAAAACAGAATGAAATAGCGTCGCGGCAATACCTGACGAAGCTATAGCGACTGCTATTTTTTGGTCTTTTCTGACGGAAATTAATAATAAGTTTATTGCTTGGCTGAGGCATTTATAATATTAGTATGAGTATGATTTGGATATACCAGATTTCCGCTTCCGAGGCATTTTAAAGGGTGATTTTTTAAGAGCTTGATAACTTTTTTTTAGAAAAAAAACGCATAAAATTTGCAAAATCTCATCGGTTCTTTATTTGAAACGTTAGATTGGTTCATGACATTTACTTTTTGAAGATAATTTCATTTAAATGTTGACCGCGGCTGCGTCTTAGGTGGTCCATTCGGAAAGTCCAATTTTGGGCAACTTTGAAATGTTGTCTTCCAAAGCTGGAATAGTTGCTGGCTTATTTCTGTAGACTTTAGACTTGACGTAGCCCCACAAAAAATAGTCTAAAGGCGTTAAATCGCATGATCTTGGTGGCCAACTTACGGGTCCATTTCTTGAGATGAATTGTTGTCCGAAGTTTTCCCTCAAAATGGCCATAGAATCGCGAGCTGTGTGGCATGTAGCGTCATCTTGTTGGAACCACATGTCAACCAAGTTCAGTTCTTCCATTTTTGGCAACAAAAAGTTTGTTAGCATCGAACGATAGCGATCGCCATTCACCGTAACGTTGCGTCCAACAGCATCTTTGAAAAAATACGGTCCAATGATTCCACCAGCGTACAAACCACACCAAACAGTGCATTTTTCGGGATGCATGGGCAGTTCTTGAACGGCTTCTGGTTGCTCTTCACCCCAGATGCGGCAATTTTGCTTATTTACGTAGCCATTCAACCAGAAATGAGCCTCATCGCTGAACAAAATTTGTCGATAAAACACATTTCGAACCGAACACTGATTTTGGTAATAAAATTCAATGATTTGCAAGCGTTGCTCGTTAGTAAGTCTATTCATGATGAAATGTCAAAGCATACTGAGCATCTTTCTCTTTGACACCATGTCTGAAATCCCACGTGATCTGTCAAATACTAATGCATGAAAATCCTAACCTCAAAAAAATCACCCGTTATAAGAAAAGCAGAGTAAGAATTAACATCAGCGAGTAAGATCTAAAATAATAAAGTGACAGCTAACCACAAAAATTACGGATTACCTCAAAAATTTTAATAGTTTTCTTTTCTTGTATTTTTTTATCTTTCTTAAATTTTTTTTTTAATACAAAGTACTCTATTTTACTTCTAATACCTTCAGGAGTATATGTAGAAAGATTCATGATGATCGGTTTAGCAGTTTTTGCGTGAAAGCGTAACAAACAAACTTACATTCGCATTGTAATATTACTATGAGTATGATATTAATTATTATTCTACCTTTGTATAAAACATTGGAGTCTATAAATGTGAATGAACAAAAGTGTAGGCATATATTTTCGCTTAGACCAAAAATGTGTCCGGCAGTTAAAATGAACAATATTTTAGTACCCCAAGCGAATGAAGTACATAACTTATCTTGGTATTCACCTAGATAGAAGACTTACGTGGAGAAAATAAGTATACAATATATCCAGTAAAATAACCTGCATGAAGATAAGACCTGCAAATAATAATAATAAATAGGCTTTAAAAAAACTCCAAACTTAGACTAGACAAAAAAGTGTTTTTCTATAATGCGGTCATAAAGCCGATTTGGATGTATGACATTCAACTGTGGGGTACGACTTGTGCAACTAATATTTATATAATACAATATAAAGGTTCCAATCAAAAATGCTTAGAAAAATCACGTGTTCACCATGGTACATGCGTAATGAAAATATCCAAAAAATGGAAATATCCATAAAGACCTTGGTATTTCTACGATAAAGAAAGAAGTAGAAGACAGCAGAATTAAATATATATCTAAACTCCGAGATCACCCAAAATCCTTTGGCTAATGCTTTGGTACAATCCTGCGATCAAACACGGCTTAAAAGAAGAGATATGGCTGCGTACTAAAGAACAACGTATCACCAAAACAGCTCAATTACTTGCTTAAGCTAGTCTAGTTTTTAAATAGATTTAAGATTTCATAACTTATTGTTAGGGTTTTAAACCAAAAAGTAGATTCAATAAATAAAAATATATTGCAAAAAAAAATGTGTTTGTCGGCTGCAGATTCTTGGTTTTTCTTCATCAAATTTCAGGTCTGCCGCCATTTCTTCTTGTTTGAATAAATGGATCGCAAATATTCCTTAGCCCTTTGTCTTCGATTTCTATCATATTTGATGCCTTTGCCAGATAGATCGATTCTTTCTGAAGAATCACGCTGTGAGAATGAGTTAGAGATAAAATATCACATAAGCAAAAGATCCCGATTTTAAATTCAAATTTGCTCACGGATGCGATTAGTACCGTTGCTTTTCCCGCTGTTTACTTTTTTCCAGTTACTAATTTTTGTTTGGATTAGATTTATTAACAATTTAATCTGCATACGTTGCTACAATACGTCTGTCGTATCTTACCATATTTATTATATTCAAAAATTGAGGCAGTCTTTTATTTTATTTCAGAAATAAGTATAATGGCAAATTTCTGGATTATATTTCTATTACTTTATATTATTTCAGAGTAGTAAAATTATTAACAAGCCATTTGGTCCCTGAGGGGGAATGAAATGTCCCCCCTATCCCCCCTATAAATCCGTCACTGATATATATACAAGTATATACGAATAGAACTCATACACTGACCGACCTATTCGACTTAAGGTTAGTTAGAAAAACGAAATTCATTATAAATATGCAGTATATGAGAGTTGGTTCGATACTACCAACCAATTTTTTTCTATTTTTGCCAATACTACATACTATTAACATGCCACTACTAATAAAATGTTTCCTCATATTCATTAAGGTACCTCACATACAATCACTTATCAAATGGAGTAAAGTCAGCCGGATATTATATGCCGTATGGGGGCTAGGGCAAACTTTCGCCCAATTTTATCCGCACGAATATATACTGTTATAAGTAAAACATGCTCGCTTATTTTCAACTCACATATTGGCTGATATATGCGATCATCCAGAAGTTCGAAAATCTTTGTATTACGAGTATGTATATACTTGTTTAAGAGGGCTAAGAGAAGTATTGGCCGGACTCATGTCCTTTTCGATATCCAGACATATTATTATCAGAAATAGATTTTCTCCAAGTTTCTGAAATAAATCTCATACATTGGCCGATATAAAAGTCAAATATAGGATATATTGGACCTTCTTACAGATGCTGTTCACGGGCCCTAGTCTGGTGTCCGTGGATAAGTCGCGTAGAACCACCAAGTCGAAAATACAGTAGTGAATAGAACTATTGCACAACAAGATATTTTAACTTTAGCACTTTGCCACTTATAAAATAAGTTTTGAACACCAAAAACAATGTTTATTACATTATTTCGTAAATTTGTCTGAGGTTGAATGAACGGCTTACAAAATGTCATTGTACGTGTGTGCACATCACTGGTGTAATGCACTCAAGCACATGTACTCTGCACACTTACTCATCAATCAGAACCCCATGGATTCGAATAAGTATAAAAGCTTTTGTTTTAAATGATATATGCAGATAATAATTTAACTGTTGCTGAGACGTTAAGGATTTTGTTTTTTGAAATGCAAGTGAAGGAGAATGTAGTTAGTTTCCAAGGATTCAAAATTGTATTATATCTTTGTGTTATATTGTGTTTAATATTGATTTATGTGAAATATTTTAAGAGAAGTCGTTATCATATCATAACTTCGCAATTACCAACAGCAAGAGGTTTCCCGTTTTTGGGAATCGCATATAAATTAATTCCAATGAAAAGTAAGGAATTCGTTGATGGTTCATATGTACAAGTACATTGCAAAAATTGAAACTGGTTATTTTATTCAAAATAGAGTTTCTATACATTCTGGAATCATACTTCATAAAGTTTAAGAGTTGGAATTATTTCGCCTGGATTGGGCCTCAACCGTTTCTTGTTACCGTGGATCTAGATATGATAAAAGAAATACTCACTTCAAATAGATTTCTAGATAAATCTACAACGATGTATTCAGCCATCGATAATGCAATTCCAAAGGGACTTATCACTAGCCCAGGTTTTAATGAATAAATACTATACTTATCAAATTGTATATACATATAAGCCATAAGTTATTTAAATGTATTCTCCATCATGTTCCGTAGGCGAGAAATGGAAGCACAATCGAAAGCTCATGAACTCAACATTCACCCATAAAACCATCATTAAATTTATACCAATCTTCAAGGATGGTGCTCAGGCCTTGGTGGAGAGGCTGAATGATAATGTCGGAAATGGAGAATGTGAAGTATTCGAAATAATAAAGCGAACCTTTTTAGATATGGCTATGGGTAAGGTTAATTTAATTTTTAGTATCACAATAATGAAAAATTAACGCAATAGATTTAAGAAAGGCTTATGAGTGGCATACTTTAGAGAAGATTTGTCCCCATAAATTTATCAAATAATCAGATTACAGGGGTTGTCCAGAAAGTAATACAACTGAGCCTATTTAAAAAAAAAAATTGCTGAACCAATAATTCTTTAAAAACTTTCAAAATAGGCCCCTTCCGATTCGATGTAGCGCTGCCAGCGCGATTTCCAAGCATTGAAGGCGTTCTGGAAGGCATTCCCCGGAATAGCCTTGGGAGCCCAAGTGCATGTTACTTGGATCTCCACTGTCGTCTCAAAATGCTTGCCTTTCATCAGCCTTTTCAGGAAAGGAAATAAAAAAAGTCCGGTGGCCACATTTGGGCTATAGAGCGGCGGCGGAAGCGTTGGGATGCTGGCCTTGGTTAGGTAGCTGTTCATGTCTTATTGGACCCGATTGGACGTAAAACTTGGCGTTTACAGTTTGTCCAGAAGGAACAAATTCATCGTGAACGATGCCTTTGATGTCAAAAAATACAATGAACATCGTTTTCACCTTGGATTTGTTCATTCTTCCGTCTTCATCAGCGACCTTTTCCCGGCACTTAAAACAGACCACTTCTTGCTAAAGCAACATCTGGGTAAGCCTGCTTGATCATATCAAATGTCTCAGTCGCACATTTACTGAGTTTCACATAGAATTTAATTGCGTACCTCTGCTCCAACGAACGCTGAATTTTCGACTTGCACCACTCACAGAAACACGTCGCGTAAAAATTATTGTCCTGACTCTCCAGCTTCGTTAACTAGGAACGCCCTATACCGAATAAAGTCGGTGAGCGCACGCTTTAAAGTACAGTCACGGCGGAAGAAAATCAGTCCTACAACTTTCCGGACAAATCCTGTATAACAATATTGCTATATATTGACAGTTATTTGGAAATTTCCACGTCATACATAACAATATTTTTGTAAGGACCAGCAGTGCCGTTACCACAATAAATACAGCAGTCGTATTAATCCGAAAACTTAATTCTACATACCCAATTTATTCATCTCCATTAAATTTAGCACAATCAACGCACTCAATTAGGAAAGAGAAATTCATCTTAAATAGAAAGAAAGCCACATTAATGTCAATTCATTCATTTTTCATAGTTTATTTATCTTTTGAGGTAGTATAATTAAAGACAGTATCCTATACAAGCTTATGCTTAATGGAGATACATAGTTATGACTTTTTATGAAAATGAAATTATCATGACACTGCAATTAAAATGGATACCGATGTTTCCATGGCAAAAACTTTCAATGAAGAAATATCTGCACTAGTATCAAAATAAAAAAATTTAACTCTCATACATTAGTTATGATAGAATAGATAAATATACTAAAAATCGGAAATCATAAAATTGTTGAATGTCTAGTGAAACAATTTTAATTTCAATTTGTTTGCAAATCTTTCCCGTATATTTTTTCAGAAACTACAATGGGGGTTGGCCTTTATAAGGGAAACGATAATCATAACGAAATGATTCGCGGATTTAATTAGTAAGTAAATCAAACTGTTATATTTCGGAAAATCAATACTTCCTATTTAACGCATCATCAATAAAAAATTTCACTACTTAATTAAGACAGTATATCAACTTCCTTCAGTGTATATCATTTCATATTAAACTTATACATATATCATCTCATTGCTTCTCAAACCCCTTTACGCATCATTTTGGTTTCTTGGATTCGTTAACATCGAGTTTAAGGCTCAACGACAATTTATACTTATTTAGAACTTGGGTTTATATGCTAATAATACAGCATAGTCTTCTGATCAAATGTAGATCATTTCTCTGGCGTCATGGTTATTCGTCTTTACCATTTGCCTCAGTGATTGACCAAGTTTCACAATTGAATTTTTGCGTTTAGGGTTGTCGTAATGAATCCATTCCGACAAGGACAATGGCTTTCTAAAGCATGATCGGGATATTGAAATAATTAATGAGAATAATAATTAATAATAACCAAGTTACGCCATCTCTCACGAATATAGTTAACGACCCAATATTTCAACAACTTGCTGGCAAATATGTACGTCCGTGTATAACCTGAATGTGTAGTAAATTATATAATTTTTTTTTTAAAGCATGTTGAAACAAGTCGCTAATGGAGCTATATTTAGCACATTAAAGGTCGGATTTTTAACTTACACACCCAGATATTATAAAACGAAGCAACTTATAAAGGACTATATAGAAACGGTAATATATTAACAAAAAATAAACATGTGATAGTATATGAAAAATTTATTTCAGTTAATTGAAGATAAGCGAAAAGCAAATGATGGGACTATTGACAGCAAAAATGTGAACGTAAAGTCGGAGGAGGTAGATATAAGAAAGGATGCTGATATTTTTATAAATCGTGCCCTCAACTTTCAAGATCAAAGCTTATTTCAACATGCCGACGTATTAAATGAAACCCAAACTGTTATTGCTGGGGTAATTTTTTAGATATATTTATTCTTTTTATACGTATATGTATATGTAAACGCTTCGATTCTCAATTTTAGTCATTCGATACCGTTTCAACACAAATTTACTCAATTCTTATAATGCTTGCCATGCATCCAAACATTCAACAGAAACTCTTTGAAGAAACGGAAGAAATAATTTCTGTCGAAAATATGTCTATTGAATACGAACAACTCAAACAATTTTCTTACATGGACCTGGTAATTAAAGAAACCCTTCGACTTATGCCATCAATACCCATTATAGGTCGGGAAGCTGTAAAGGATGTTACATTTAACGGTATCAATGTTCCCAAAGGCATGCAAGTAATGATACCAATTTTCATACTGCATAGGCGCACAGATTTATGGGGTCCTTTGGCGCATTCATTTAACCCAGACAATTTTCTACCAGAAAACAATTGCAAACGTCACCCTTGTGCATATATTCCATTCTCTAAAGGTTCACGAAACTGTATTGGTAAATTTTTCGTTTCGCTTTATTTGCAAAGGCTGGTTTCCAGCTCTCAAGAAATTTTAAAATTTCATATAAAAACGCTTACGAAATGGTCAAAAAAATTTTCAGCGGAAAATTTTCTTGTGCTAGTATGCAGCTCTGAAGAAAACTGGTACTAATTTTTAATAATTTTTTTTCCTTAAGTTGCGAATATGGCAAAGCTGGGTTTGCGAAGAAACATGAAATCAACAATTGTTTCTTGAAGGAAACTCAAAGCAAAGAAACTTAAATCGCAATGAAAATATTTATATTATTGCACACATACATTCATACATACATATTACACACAAAGTTTATTTTCTTTGTTTATTCTTTCTTGTTCTTCTAATGTGGATCTTTCATAATGCGTAATTTGCTGTCAAAATTACTTGACTACAGCTTAAGAAATAAGGAATTTTTTTGTTGAGCATTTACTTGAGAGCTGGAACCCAACCTTAAAGGAAAAGATTTTTTAACTTCTTTTCTATTTTTCAGGTTGGCATTATGCTGAAGTGGTTTTGCGTGTTATGCTTTTAAGTTTGATCCGTAATTTCAAATTCACTACATCATTCCGGTATGAAGATCTTATTTTTTCTGATCATATTAGTTTGAGGTATGTTGAAGAACCCAAACTACAGATATGCCGAAGAAATGAATTTTTGGAAAGAATTAATTGAAAATAAGCGTAGAAGCGAGCATTTTCTTTTTATTTAAATGGAATTTAAAATTATGTATTTTTGTCTGCAGGAGCCTTTCTGTATTTGAGAATATTATATTTAAAGTACATAAGAAACTAACAATATTTTAAAAATAAAAATAATTCATAATCAGACTATCTAAATTTTTTTTAGCGACGTTCACAATGTCCATCAGTAATTTGATTCTCTCGCAAGTTTGTGACAAGCAGTGCTTCTCCTCGACACAGAAAACTCAATAAAGTTAATTTTGATTATAGGTAAATATTATATAACGCTTCGTATTCATTGCATAATCATAGAATTTTCTCATCGTTTACGATTGTGATTGGAACTAAATAGAAAACACAGTTTTTAGTCTATCGATTGTAATTTTTTTATTGTCAACAAATGACTTTCATTATCAGTTTATTTTGCAACACACCAGTAGTGTTTTATGTGTAACAGTCATGGTGGTTACAAAAAAAATTAATAAAAGTAACAATTAAAGAAAAAAGCTGAAATTTGGGATAAACTAGAAAGTGGTGTATCGACAAAAGCTCTTTGTATTGATTATAAAGTTCAAAGTCGACGATAACGAGAATAAAGAAGAAAAATAAATAAATATGTCATAAATATGGAAGCTGATCTTTCTGCAGAACATATTTATAATGCCGACGAGTCCGGATTGTTTTTCAGGCAGATACCAAATAAAACGTTGGTGAGCTTCAAGGAATCATCTGCTCGGAATCTGGTCGGAAAGTTAGTAATGAGAGAATAACATTTCTCGCATACACAAATGCTTCGGGTACACACAAAGTTAAGCTCTTTGTCATTGGAAAAGCAAAAAAAAACCCAGAGCTTAAATGCTAACACAACACCCTGATTACTATGAAAGTAGCAATAAAAAGTGTTACACAACACCTTAAGATTTTCTAGAGTTGAGTATATGTATGTAAACAAAGCAAAGGTTTATATACTGAGACCAAAATACCGAAATTGGTGACTTCGACGTCGACTTTCGCGGTCCCCTTGAGCAACGGTGGAATTACAACAAGTGTCCCCTTACCAATAACCTTTAGTCCTCTGTCAGCGTTGTGCATTACTAGTTTAAACTTTTTGTAACTATTATTTCGCTATTTTCTATATTTGTTAATTAAATATTAACCGAAGTATTTGCCGACGAAGATAAACTACTCATTCCAAAAGTTTCCATATTCCTGAAAAATAATTCCAATCCTTCGATAATACGAGTTCCTACTTAGCTTCAAACAACCAACCAATTGGAATCAAAAGTTCCGTAATCAGAACGTCACAAAGTGGATAAATGGCACACGCATAGCAGCTGACGATGAGGGCAGCATATTCAATTCATAAACCAACAAGCCCTATCAACGTTTAAAGACTTTATTCATAGCTTAGTATTCAGAGTCGAGAGAAACGTGTGGATAGTAGAAGCCTCGACGACAGAACTTACTCCCAATGTTTTCGACACATGGGAAGTAGGCGTGATTGTAGTCTCATTTCGCCCATTTTCACACAGTCCTATTAAAATAATGTCTCGAATTTGATTGAAACCGGTCGAGCAGGTCCCGAGAAATGTGATTTCATCCAAAATAGGGCGGTACCGCGCGCATTATCCAATTTTAACCACGGCTTATAATGATGTATAATACCATCTCGGTGTTATTGTATCGCGCTTTTTAATAGTACAGTTATAAGGGGAGGATGCGGGCTTATGATCCGATTACATTCATGATCGCACTGTCTATAAGGGTTCTTACAGATCTTAATTAAGAGCTTAGTTATAGCATTTTATAGTTTTGGTCAGTGGTCCGATTACGCCTATCTACGAACTCGTCCTTACTTTTTTTCCAAGGAACATCATTACGATATCTCAATTTTTACTCAAGTTATAGTTCGTACGGACGAAGAGACAGACAGTCAATCGAATTTCAACTCGCCGCATTATCCTGACAATTTTTATATCTCCCTATATCTAACTCGATTAGTTTTAGTTGATACGTACGTATAAGGTGATCAAAACTATTATAGTCTGTAGCAACTGTTGCAGGGTATAAAAATATAATACGCATATGGAACAATTAAAATACAAATAAGAAAGACCGTAACTTTTTTTACACATGTACTTTATTAACAATATATAAAAGAGGCTTGGCGAACTCCCTATAAAAATATAAGATAAAGAAAAATTAACGTAAGGCCAAAACAAAGGCTAGGCAACACGCACACATTTTTACGATATTTGAATCTCCTATTGTTGGATATTTGACCATTCAAACCATTAGCCGATTGTCTCTCTACTAAGAAGTTGAAATACATTATTGCATCCAAAATTATCATTTTTCACTATTGGGAATAAATACTTATTATTATGTTTCATTTCCGATACTGATAAATTAATTATTATAAATTTAATACATTACTATTTAAGTATATTTTTATTTCTTTCATGTATTCGAAGAAGAGGTGTTTCTTTTAACTTAATTGTAATGTCTTCTACAAAGTGTAAATTCTGGTATTCGAATGTAGTAGAAAACCGATAATTCAATATCAGTCTAGCAATAGTTACTTTCGTTGATAAAAGAGCATATCTCCAACCTGAAAAAATTGGTAATATTTTAAAGGCAGCAATTACAAACATTCAAGATTCCTTATACATAAGTGACAACTTTCTTTTTGTAAAATTATTGAATAATAAAGATTGCGAACACCATTTAGTTCATGCAATTTGAGAGAATACTAAGGTGCGGCAGTTTTCGAAGCTTTGAACTTGCTTTCTTCTTCTCTTTTTTACCAAAAGCTTTGAATTAGTCAACCTAATGATTCACATCATTCGATTCACAACTCTAACAAATCAGTATCATCATTATTCTAAAATAAAACTCACCAATGCAGTTCCGAATTCCCTTCGTAAATGGTATGAATGCATAAGGGTGTTTACCGTCCAAGTTTGATGGTAAAAAGTTATCCGGATTAAAAATATGTGCTTCATGACCCCAAATATCCGTACGGCGATGCATATTGAAAATATCAATTGCTACTTGCAGTCCCTTGGGAATTATAACACCATTACTTAGACGAACTTCTTGTTCGGTTTGCCTTGCCACCAATGGCACCGGCGCCATCACTCGCATCGTTTCGTTAATCACCATATCCAAGTAAATCATCTGTTGTGTGTCGCTGTAGGTGACTTCATTATCGTCTTTACTGGAATATATGGAACAGACTTCATCAAAAACTTTATCCTGATACTGTGGAAACATTGCTAGCAACATCAGTATGTACACGAGGGTGTTTGAAGTAGTCTCGAAAGCCTATGAAATGCTCATAATTATATTGTCCTGTAGAAATAATAAATAAATTAAAATATTCACCCCAAACACAATCACATTACATTCATCTTCAACGTTCTGCCAATCGAAATGCCCTTTTTGAACCAAATTGAGAGCGCGATGTATAAAAATATTTTGATCTAATGCCCTTTTGTTCTCCGATAATTCCGGCTCGTACATGGTCTTTTGTTTTATTAACTGTGCGTAAAATGGAAAATATACAAACGTATAAATATGTAAGTGAAATACATATATGCAAAGGTTGGTGTATAAACACTATGATCATACATACATAATTATAATACATAAGGAAAGACCATTTATTTATGCATGTTCATTTTCATATAATTCGATCATTTTACAGAATAAACAAATCTAACGCTAATGTAGTTTTTGGAATAGAACCTTATAAAAATGGTTCCATTTCAAGTCTAAAAATATTCGAAATCGGACCCTAAATTTTCAAGTCCACACTAAATATGTGAACTTCAGGCAAAGCTCTGAGATATATTATAGAAATTCAGAGAGAATCTTCTACTGATAATAATGAACACTTGTGTCGAAAATACGTGAAACCGGGTTAATAGTTTCTCTAACAATATACTTAATATCAAGATTTTCGAACTTCCGGTTGGCTTTGGGAAAATTTAGTCAACATATAGCAATGAATATACTAAATTTTATTGCCGAAAATGAAGGAAATCGGTCCCTATTTATAGTATAATAATTTTTGTCATTCTAACAGAATTTATGCTAAATATTTTCGTCAGAATATGAGTTATTTATTATTTTTGCTTAAAAACGTGCTTTCGAGTGTACTTGAGTAAGTCTATGCGACATAGTGTTTTCCAAACATTTTCAGTTTCCATCTGAGTTTAAGCTGTTTGTCAAAATTTATTTTATGTTAATGTAATATACCGAGTTTACTGAGCGTCATATTGCTTAGTGCTGAATAGTAATTGGTCTTGTCCTTGCCCTTAACCTCATATTCCTTAAATAATGACTTCCAATTATGTGCTAGGTTTCTTCCTATTATAATATATAATATTAGTTAATAAGATATTAAACAAGTTTGTAATCCTTTCAGGCTTTCGTCGAATGATGAATAATGTCTTATATTTTTTAAAATTGCGTGATTATAAAATGGTTTTACCCGAACTTAGCCCTCCTTTATTTGGTTTGTATTCTGTAACATCGTTAAAAGTGTACAAAGCATAACCACTATATGGCTTCGAATCACCCGATATTACAGATTTTTAAATTTTTCAAAAAGTGAGTATATGCCAATTAAATAATGTATGATTACACTAGAGAATATCAATGAACATTTTATAATAAATTCTCCATTTAGTACTTACATATGTATATATATTCCTCCTTTACATATTTTAAAATATCTTAGAAATTGTAGGCGTAAATCTAAATAGACAAAGACATAGACATCGATAATTCATATGAAAACATTATTTGTGGCTTATTATAGATTTTCTCTCATCGCGTGTTGTATTTCTCTTTTCGAAGTTGGTTTTTCGATGCTCTCTAATATGAAAACTAAAAATTAGTACTCAAGAAGGTTCGATTTTAGATTTCCCCTGCTCTATTCATTAATATTCTCTGATTACATTTCATCAATGTTCCAAGGCCAATCTCATCATTTAAATTAAAAAATAATTACAAAAACTTACATTGCGAATATAAGTTCGGATTTGCGATTTTGCCTCTTTATAGGAGTCTTTATTCTTCCAGAAATAGTTGAATGCCTTGAAATGTAGCCAAGGTGAAAAACACATCTGAGTCATGCAATCCTGAACACTAGAATATTTAATTTGACTATTATTAAAAGTTTGTTAGCTTGTTAAGTATATTTAATTAATTCTACCATTTATAACAGCTCAATAATCCTTCGGAAAAATTATTTATGCCGTCTGAGGGAATTTTGTCGCCCATTGTCGTTTCTAGAGTTCATCATAACGTCACACAACAATAATTTCAATTAAAAACCGTTTTGAACTTACGTGCTGCAATCTTCAATGTAAAGTTCTGGAAAACTTTTGTCAAATCGACTTCTTCCGTTAAAAGCATTTCAAATGTTTTTATGAGTTTATTCACTTCTTGATTAAATATGGGCATTAAGTTCAGAAGAACCTTATGCCCGAATGCAGGATTTAGAAGACGTCTATGCAAATTCCACTTTGGATCTACGAAATATTGCTCAAACAGTTTTATAGATATCTAAATTTGTGATGTATTTACTTGGTAAACTAAACAGCCCTCTTCCAGCGCCATCATCCAAAGCGCTATAGATGAAGCTCTTGTTAACGCAGTGAGGAGAAGTTAAAATATCTTGCGCTATTTGGGGGTCGCCAACAACCAAAAAGGGATATGGTCCGAGCCAAGAAAAGAAAGTTTGTCCGAACTTTTGTTCTTCTTCTTTAAATGCTGATAAAATATCTGGAAATTATTTGTTTCATAAAAAATACTGATAAAACGCGTTTTACATACATATTAGTTCTATTGTCCTGACCTCGAACAAAACACATTTGAAAATTTTCAGCTATAGAATTCGTCGTTCTCAAAACTGTTCTTACTTATTATATGGCATAAAAGTAGCAACCGTCTCTTTGAATGAATAACATTATATGCGGTATAAGTGTTAAAATACATACATACATATACATATGTATGTATGTTAGTGAAATTAATCAAGAAGGAAATCCGAAATTTCTCGAATATCTCTCATTCTATCGGTGGACTTTACACCGTACATATTGGTAAGTTTAGGAGATATGTCATATATGTATGTACATATAAAAATATGTATATGTAAATAGGCGATGTGTTTTTACAAGGATTTAATTTCAAATCTTAACCATCTGTATTCTTATACCTGTAAACATAATATTTTCATGGTATGTAATAGTTTATTAAAATTACATTTAATGTATAACTTAGCCATATCAACATCTGGGCAGATCTTCTACTTATATAAAGACGTAAATTATCATATATTTATTTAGTTTAATTCTATTGTTATAATTATCACTGCTAAACTGTGTAATAAATAAAAAATAAGGAGTTAGAATAGTTTGCTAAATTAAAGAAGAAGTATTTTAAGAGTAAAATATTTCTTATACCATTAATTTATATTCACAGAAAACATTACATAAAAATTTATTGGAGATGTTAGTTGCTTTATTAGGAGTTTAAGAAGAATCTCAAGTACTTGATAATTTCTTGGCTATTTACATTTATTAAATAAAGTTTCACAAAATTCTTACAAATAACCGAAGCTTTTACTGTATTTAAAAACTAATACAAGTTTTAGCTCTGAATAACGAATTTCACACTTCATTCTAAAAACACTTTTCCATATAATTTTATTTTTTTTTTGTAATTTTCACTAGTTTCTTAAATTTGGATTTTTTTCTTTCGGTTACTCTCGCAACACAAGTTTTTTGACAAAATATATGTACGTGAACAGAAAAATTACCTTCCCTTCTCATTAACCGATGGGCCATGCCCACAATGGGGTAGCCCAACGGCCCAGATATTTTCCATATTAATTTATAAAATGCTCTACGACTCCATAAAACATGGATCCAAAGTAACAATAGTGTTCCCGTTAAATAATAGAGTATCATGGTTTATAAATAAATTATAATTTGTTGTAACTTTCTTAGTTGAATCAGAACTCGCGCAAGTCGCGATGTGACAATTACGAAGCCCGTCAACAGTTTGTGTACGAATATCGTACGAAGAAATGAATTTGCTTAATTTATATGAGAAAAGGTAAAATTGAGACTCTCGAAAACATTTGGAGTAGTGGGAGAACACTCTACAGTACTAAATCGATATTTTGAGCGTTCGCTTTTTGTATCTAATATTCCTTTTCAATAATCGGGGATAGTCTCTACATACTACTTGAACTATTCACATTCGGTGTTTCCGTATTAATTTCTTTATTTTTTAAACATCATATGCTTTTTACAATATATTGCTTGGAATATTTCGTATATTTTATTGTTTAAAAATTTTAAAATATTTTAAATATCTAGCATTTAAAAAGTAGTAGCGGTTACTTCATTACAATCAAGCAATATTTAGTTCACATTTATGGACATGAGTTTTGTATATGTGTTCATGCCTACATATGTAGATATAGTATGACGTTGTCCACCGATGCGGTATAGACAAATACTATGTACATACGTATATGTATGTATGAAAACGAGTGTTCCGCGCTAAATTTCAATGTAAGGCTCGAAGTAATTAAAAACATTAAGTAGTTAGTTCGACAAATTCGAACTTCAGAGAATAATTGGCAGTGCTACGTTGCATACAAATACCAGTAATTAAGTGTTGATGATACTTCCTCTAAAAAGTAAACATTCCATTATAAGAATTAGGAATTATAAAAGAAATGAGCGAATCGCTGCGCAATCTTTGTTTCTCATCGATTTCCGTTATGAAATTTAGTTTTCCTTCCTTATGTTGTTGTGCGAAAATTCTTATACCTTGAAGAAAGTATATTAAGTTTGCCATGACCCCGCATCTCGACATGCTAAAATTTATGGCATACTAACTGCCAAATCTATTGCCATTGCCGTTGCCAAATCTGTATGTGGGCATTTGTTATCATAACATAATAAATGAATTCTCTTGCTCTTGCAATCACACAAAATGCAAAAATCCAATACCGAAATAGTCAAGGTCAAGAGAGCACCCATTGCAGAATCTAGTGATACATATATGTATAATCGACTGTTTCGGTAAATTTATTGAGAATGACTATTGTACATGACTATTGTGAATTGGCGCACCTTTTACATTCTTTTTTAATAAAAGAAAGAAACTATCTTTATAATTTAAATAGAAATTATAAAATCTATTTAAAACTTACCTTCCTCAACAATTTAACGGCGAAATATGTCTTTATAAGGGTTTTGCAAAAGCAAGAGAATACCCCTATTCATTTGCGAAAAAGCGTCGGGTAGGTAGGCTCGAGCTGATGTAGCGCATGTTTTGAGCTCTTGAACTGTTTACATTTTTATAATGGATATGTGGAAAATAAAAAAAATTCATATTTTCGGACTATAATAGTTAAATACTTAAATTGTCCATGATTTATTCTTGTATAAGTTTGTTAAATTTAAGACTTCGCTCATTCGCCAATCTATTTTGTATAATTTTTCTGCAAATTAACATTATTAAACTAAATATTAATTTTTTGGAAAAATGTATTAAAATATTTTGAAAATGGCCTTTGTTTTTATAATTTAACACAACCGTCTTAATACTCCCTCTACTAAAGTTAATATTTCCCAAATGAAACTGCCGTCGGTACATGTGTAAATGGGATGTGTTGCCTCTTCGAAATTTTCATATAAATGAAAACTGATCTGTCAAACTGTTGTAGTGACAGTTCATTGCTTTTTATATATGGCTTACAAATTAGTATGCAAACGACGTCATATTTTTTTCGATTTATTAAAAACCAAGTTTGGTGGGCGAGTTATCTCACGAAATGGCCCAGTTAATTGGCCACGTAGGTCGTGCGATACGACGCCGTTAGACCATTTCCTGTGAGGCTACGTCAAGCCAGCGACGATTAATGAACTTCGTACAAATATCGAACGTGAAATTGCAGAAGTATCGGACGATTTATGCTTGAAAACCGTTGAAAATTG
Organism: Bactrocera dorsalis; assembly: GCF_023373825.1. Taxonomy (NCBI): domain Eukaryota; kingdom Metazoa; phylum Arthropoda; class Insecta; order Diptera; family Tephritidae; genus Bactrocera; species Bactrocera dorsalis. Next base: position 78,798,544 of record NC_064304.1, read on the forward strand.
GGTTCATCATCTGGATTTCTGCAAGCATTCCCGTGGTGGGCATGCAAAAGAAATCGAGTTCCATACGTAATCGTATCAAATGTTCTTTTACAAGAATAAAGAATTTCTTTGATATCCCAAATCGTTATTATTTTATTTAAAAACAATCTTTTGTAGCACTCAATTGAAAAACCGGTAATATATTATATATAAGTGATCAGCATGACGACCTGAGTCGATTTAGCCTGTAGCTGTCCGACTGTCCGTCTTTTTATTGTTTTTATTTTCATTCCACCGCTTTAAGATTTCGTAGAAATAAAATAACTGTTTTCTAATAGAGCAAATATTTTATTATGAAGCAAATATGAATTATTAGTACTTCAAAACGTTAAATATAGAATGAGTGAGGATTGTGTGAATAGTATGTTAAAAAACTTCCCCTAAAATTTCAAATAGATCCAAATGAAATTCTAAGGGATAGACACTTTGGTGGTACGCCTATCGGGCCACGACAGCACACTTAACGTGTTTATCTCAAAACTAAAATTTTTTAGTCAGTGGATACCTAAAAGAAAGAAAAGTTATGATGCGATTTGTTCAAAATTTGCGCCCATCTTTGAAATGACATTATCTAATCATTGAACAAAGGATTTTGTTTATCACAACTATTTTTTTCGAGATAATACATGGCGAAAAGTTGAAAAAATTATGTGTTTCAAATTTAAAATATCGAGCTTTATCCATTTACGAGTACTAAAGAAATATTTTCGGTTTTAGAGGAACCAATAATGAACTATTCACGGCAAGGGCATTTTTTTTAGATGTCAAGGGAGATGGTACCAACGGGTGAGTTAAAGTTATAGGCAGATTATATTTTATAATATTATTTACAGTATTAACCAACCAATCAAAGAACAAAGACAGTTTTCAACGCTATGAAACAGTAGGGTGTTTATGCATCTTCAAGAGACAACACTTCTGCTCGCTACTATTGTGCAGCGGTGCGCGCCATCTAGCGGTTACAAAAACCAGAAAATAAAACAATTACTGCCCTGCAAGACGGGTAGCTGTTAGCAAACGTGTAAGCGACTTTTTCACTTTTGCATTCGTTAAAATATTTGTTACTTTTGTTCAGAGAGTGGGAAAAAAGTAACACATAGCTATTTGACGTTCAATGGTTATCTCGCTCTAACCAATGCCAAATATCGCATGCTGCCTTGTTCTAACAGAATACACACATTTGTTGGCAAATCTCTTCACAGTATGTTACGCGTAACAAGTTACGAGCATTTTGTTAGCGCATAGCTTACCTATGTGTTATGCATAACAAAAAGTATTTGTTAGCCAAATATCTGTTAGTATTATTATTTTGGTTAGCAGTTTGTTACCTGTAACATATAACCATGTTAGCAGGATGGTTAAAGCAGTAACAAGCATATATATTACCTCGATTTGTTACCCATTTGTTACTTTTAGCAAATTCAATTATCTTATATATAAAAATGAATCGCAAAATTCAAATTCTGGACCAATTTGGCCAATTCTTTTTTCTAAATGTTCGCTGAGGTTCAAGGATGGTTTTTATGGCAAGAAAATTTCGAATAATTTCCAGGAAACCTCTAAAAACAGCCCTTTTCTTTTTCCCATACAAACGAACGAATGTTTGTTGGTTAGTAACGCTAAGAGAACGGCTGCACCAATATTGATGAAATTTTCAGAGGCTGTTCGTTGTGGATCGGGGAAGGTTTAAAAATAAAAATACCTTATACTTTTCTTGAGGAAAAGTCGGAAAATTGGATAGTTCTAAAAAGTAACTTTTTTCCTTACAAAATTCTTTCAATTTTTGTTTGTTTTGTTTTTCAATATTTTGATTTGTAAATTCAATTTCGGTAGCTTGTTTTTTTATTTCGGCTATTCAAACGAAAAATTATTAAAAATTATTTACTGAAAACTTTACATACTAATATGAGTTTCACGCAAAGTGATCAATTGCAGATTGAAATTTAATACGAAGCCACGAAGAGGTCGCCCTAATATCGGTCGGCGTTTTTTTGTGCGAGCAACGTATGGCAGCCAAAGACAAGGCAAGGCAAAAAGTACTCCCAGGATGCGATGACATACGTGCGAAATTATGGATCGCGGTCAATCAGCAATCGATCGTCACGATGTCATAGGACGACTTTTCAAACAACAGTTACGATGTTTGATGGTGCTGTTGGATGCTAAATTTACTCTGTTGAGTGGCAAATGAGAGGTTTGATGCACGTACAAATTCTCTTTGGATGGTGGTTACACCAGATCAAATTGATGAAATCATTTCTGCGGAAATCCCTGATGCAGGGAAAGGTCCGGTATTATACGAAATGATGAAAACCAATATGGTTCATGGACCTTGCGGACAGTAAATGAACAAAACTCTTTCCACGTGCTTTTATTTCGGAAACACAAACTAGAAATGATGGATATCAACTCTAACGACGGCGTCGCTCACCAGTCAATGGCAGAACATTCAGCATTCAATTTAGAAGAATGAATATCGAAGTTGACAACTCATGGATCGTACAACATTCACCACTATTGTCTAATTCACATTCAAAACTCATATTAATATTGAGTTTTGCAGTTTGGTGTAATCGATAAAATACGTTTGTAATTACGTCACCAAAGGAAGCAACATGACGGTTATTGGTTTTAAACGTTTCGGTCGATACGTGAACTGTAATAAAGCGCTTTGTAGGATATTTATTTTTTTAATTCATGAACGTTTTCCGACTGTTGTGCGTCTCACAGTTAATTTGGAGAATGGCCAAAGAGTGTATTTCAACGCAGAGAATACAGCCAACGGAAGCACCGCCAACAACAAAATTAACATTTACGAGTTTTTTCTCAACTTTCGTCAGTGATCCGTTTGGCGAACCTCTGTAATGGAATCCGACTGATTGTGACGCACATATCGCTGGCTTAATATAGAAAAGGCGTATCTACATTTTTTTCGAAATCGCGTGTAATGTATTCCGGTAGACCACTGTCAAATACTCCTCCCCTTAAAAAAATAGTGGGCTATGATCGTAAATAACGGATTTATAGTCAGTCATATAAAAAAGCCCTAACTCATTCGAAGTTTTTTTTGAAAGAAAAAAGCCCTAAGTCATTTAAAGTTGAATTTAAAATAGACATACAATCAAAGCCACAACAGAAATTGCACTACATTTTGTATCTATTCTTATTCTTATTGTTTTGCTTTTGTATTTACTTTAAAAGAAAACGGGATTTCCCCGAGTTTGTCTAGCACAAGCATATTTTCTGTGCTACGTTGCGTTCGTCGGTACGTTTTTGTTTTTTGTGTCAGTTCAATTAACGTTTTGTGTTTTTTGATTGAAAGTTTTAATAACATGAATTGTGCAAAAGAAAATTCTGATTCAGATGGTGTTCCAAAAAGGAAAAATACTGCTAACAAATCCGAATGGAAACAAAATGTAAATAAAAGAAAAAGAATGGAAGGCGTGGAATATTTGGGTATATCAAAAAAAGAACTTTGTCAAAAACCTTCTAGGCATTTAGGAGAGCCATGTTAATCACGATTTTGTGTAAAAAGTGAGAAAGTCTTCGACGTTTAATGAATCCACGCGAAAAGAAATTTTTAGTTTGTTTTGGGAGATGTCCTGGGAGCAAAAGAGGCAGTATGTTGCAGGTCTTACAAACTTTTTTGAAACAAAAATGAAAACCTCTGAAAATTCGAGACGGAATCAGTCCATATCATATTTCTTGAGTCATAATTCAAAGCGGTTACAAGTGTGCCGTGAAAAGTTTTATTCAACACTAGGATTAAGGAAAAGATGGTTCGAAATTGGATTAGCAGCGCCGGTAAACACGGTACTCAATGCAGTCCCGATAAAGATTTAATTTTGCGCAAAAATGCTAAGCGATCATCAGTTATAGGTCAGCGCAACAAAAATCGAAGTGACTTTCTAAAAAAATGGCTAGAGGAGTTGCCAAAAATGGAGTCACATTATTGTCGAAAAGATAGCAAAAAGTTTCACTTCGAATCGGATTTTTCCTCATATCAGGAGATTTACAAGCTTTATGTCAACGAGTGTGAATCCGAAAAAGAAAATGGACGCCTAAAATTGTCGTACCCAATATTTACGCAATTAATAAAGGAATTAAATTATTCTATTTTTAAGCCAAGAAAAGATCAGTGCAATTTATGCGTATCACATAAAGCTAATAAAGTTTCCGATGAGCTATACGAAAAACATACAGAAGAAATCGGAAAAATGCGTGCAGAAAAGCAAACCGATATCAAAAATGCTGAATCCGGACTATGTGCAGTATTCTGTATGGATGTGCAGGCAGTTAAATTAGTGCCTCAACTAAACGCGAGTGCTGCATATTATAAAATGAAGCTTCAACTACATAACTTTACTGTCTATAATATTGTAACGCATGAATCAGATAATTATGTGTGGGACGAAACAGATGGAAATTTAGTCTCTTCCGTTTTTGCTACATGTATTATTAAGTACTTAAGGAATTTGCTCGATCGCCTGAAACCCATCACATTATTATTTACTCGCATGGTTGCTTTCACCAAATCGTAATACTGTTTTGTCTAACGCCTTGTTGAATTTTTTAAAGGAAAGCGAAATAACAATTGAACAGAAGTTTTTAATAAATGGTCACACGCAAATGGAATGTGAGAAAAATAAATAAAAAACAAATAAACTTGCCGTCTCAATTTGTTCAACTCATTAAGGAATCTAGAAAAGTTCCAGCACCTCTACAAGCGCACCATGTGCGTTATGATTATTTTTTAAATTTCGAAAATATTTCAAAGATATACACATCAATACGACCAGGTGAATATTGCACACTGAAACAACTCTTTAGATATGTACTTATATATACTTAAGCTTTTCTTAAATTACAGGCAGGGGCATTGGAGATCATACAGTAAGCATGCTTCGAGCCTTAGCGTATCACTCGTCAGGATCAATTTATTTTAAAACAAATGTAACAGATGAATATCAGTTACTCCCACAGAGATCGAGGTTTCCGATTGAAAATGTGTCCCCCGATTGTCTTTATAAAGAGAAAATAGCCATATCTAAAAAAAAGTGGGACCATTCGCAAGATCTAAAAAAATTTCTTCCAGCAGATTACCATAATTTTTATGATAATTTACCTTATAAAACCTAATTTGTTTTCAGTATAATAACATCTGCCTTGAAATATATATTTTAGTTTTAATTATTTATTTATTTTACTTCAAACATGAATTATTATATAAATTTGTCCTAATTTTAACTTACGACAAAAAGCCCTAACTTAAATTTATTTTCAAGAAAAATAATAACATAAAGCCCTATCTCAAATAACTTCAAAGAAATTAAAAATAATAACAAAATTATACCACAATTGAATTTGTTACCTGTTTTGAATAAAAATTGCAATAGAAATGTTTTTTGCATCTTAAGTTTTTAAGGTTTTATTCAGTTTTTTCCTTCTCCTGAAAAGTAACGAAAAGTGTAGATACGCCTTTTCTATATATTGATTCTACGAATTCCTTTGAGGTGCAATGATTTGCCATTTCAATTGAAACGTATTCCGCTTCCAGTGAAATTGCATTTGAGGTGACAATCAACAGGACACAACTTGGTTTGGCAAGTTTTGAAGTTTTGAAGTGCTATGTTTTTCACACAGCCAGATACGCGTGGCGTACTCACGAGTTTGAAAACCATTTTTTCTGTACATCGGAACAGAAACCAAAATATGTGGTTTTTATCAAGCTACTTTAGATTGAAAACAAAAATAAAATGATAAACTCAACTTTCTTTTCATTTCAGAACACATAATTTTACGCAGGACAACGGCTGCGGGGTCAGCTAGTAGTTAATAAAATTTTAATTAGAAACATTCCTGTAGGGAGGAGACCCACCTTTTTACTCTGGGAGAGGTTTTTCTTTCGGCGGCGTTGAATATCATATGCCCAAGGTCGTTGCACATGTTATTGTGGCACATCGTTCGATTCGACCGCGCTGCATAAATGTTACATCCGTGAACATGTCACTAGTCGCGTAAATAGCTGTATTTCGAATTATGACACACGTGATCTTAACGCTTCTATAGTAATCTGGTTTGATGGCATACGTGAACGAGTGTAACCGTTCCGTTGACGAGTGTATTCCGTTCGAATGCCATTCAAATGAAAACTTCCAATCGTAATAGACAAATTTATGAAAATGTGACTAAATTTTCTTTAATAAAGAACACAAACAAGAAAACAATGAATGGGATACCTGATTAAAAAATAAAAAATTAATTTATGTATGTATATAAACAAAATTTTTGTATTTCAGTTTACATTAAAAAAATTATTTACAAGATTAAAGACATATAAAATTTTAAATTAAATTTAATAAAGAATATTTTATTTTGTTTCCTTTCTTTTTTCCGATTGCAAATAGGCGCGGTTCGCTACCCTGGTGTCTATTTCTTGTGTGTGTGATCACAATCGCACTATTTTTGCATCCCCATCACTTTCACTAGAGCTCAAATCAAAAAGCCAAGTCGGATTCATTTTGATATTCAATTAATTTTTTAGTTAGTTTATTGAAAATTTGTAACAGTTTTGACAGTTCCACAATTATTGTGGCCTAAAAATACGATCCAAAGCAATGTGGATTTTAAAAACTATTGTGAGTTAAAAACAGATTACGATCCGTTTGCTATCGTATGTCAAAATGCCAATCACAGTACACGATTGACGTATCACGGAATCTTCTTTCGTATATTTGCCGATCCGTGTACGGATGTAATGATTTCTCCCCAGAATTTTATTGTTAAAGTTAAGTTTTCAATTTTTATTTATAAGTCAGTTTAAATTTGTAGCACTTGTATGTAAGTAATTAGCACGTCGTTTCCAGAAATCATTCAGGCTGTCATTCGAACTGAACTTTCCAAATCATGCTCGTTTTTGGAAAACTTTTTATTTGAATAAAAATTTGATAAAATTTGGCACGGATTATTGTTCAATGTATCAAAATAGATTGTTCCAATCGGATCACTATAGCATACAAACAGACCGGTCAAAATCAAGTTTAAAATAGAATCTTTTGTAATTGTGAAAGATGTTTTAAAATTCAAGAAAAATTATTTTTTTTTTGTGTAACAAAGAGGTTGAATCGGGTCTATACTTTCCTCCGCCCCAATATACCTAATATAAGGATTTTCGAACTACTACTACACACTGAGAACTTTAAACTTAAATAAGAGAGATTTTTTTTATTTCAAATAGCAAGGAGCACGAAAGTACCAAACATATTAAAACTAATATTTTGTCGCCTTTCCCTTGTATTTTATTACCTCCTTTCTATAAGTTTTCGGCAATAACTTGTCTCTATTTTCTCCCAGTCTTCTATTACTCCTTGTTTTAAATCTGACTTACTCCTCACTTATCGTGAAGCATTTCTTCTTTTAAGTTCTCCCCAGTTGTATGTATAGCAACCAATTCCGAGCACTCCACGACGTATGCTTGGGGTCATTGTCTTGGTGGAACATAAAAATATTACGAATACCAAGTTTTTCTGCACTGCTGTGAACATTTTGTTTTAAAATACAATGTACCCCCTACCATTCAAAATTCCATCAATTACGCGTGCTTTCCCGACGCCAGATCCCGACATGTAATCCTATATCATTATTGAACCGCCACCGAACTTCACCGTCTTTTTAATTTCTTGTCCTGCAGTTCCTTTCCACACACTCTCCACACAAAAGGGTTGCCATCTGATCCAAAAATATTTATTTTGTTTTCATTCGTAAATAAAACCTAGAATTCAAATAAATTTTTACGATATTTAGTTCAATATCGCTTTTTACCAATCAAACCTTAGACCAAAAATCCACGTTTTCATGTTGGTACTTTTCGGCAAACTCCACCTAGACTTTGATTTTTTTTAAATAAATGGTTTTCGGCGTGGCACCCTCGCATAAAACTTGTTTTTCTCAAGGAGCGGGCGAATTGTTTCCGTACAATCTTGGACGTTTTTTTCAAGTCTGTAGCGAAGTGTAATTTCGATCATCAATTTTTATTCTGTTTATCAAATTACGCCTTTTATTACACACGTTGGCTCTTTCTTTATATCTTCTAATAATATTATGCGCTGTCGATTTTTTTCCAACAATTTCACTGATTACTCGAATGGACTTTTCATCCTTCCAGTTTTTTATAATAATCTCCCGTTCTTCAATAGTTGTTTGACGCATTTTCGAAGGATGGGTTTAACAAATGAGCAAATTTCGAATTGAGCTCAACTTATAACAGTTCCCAGCTGACGAATTCTAACCGTCCCATTTTGAACGTGAGCAACCCACATGGACTTGATTCATACAAATCTGTGTTCCTCTGGCTGTTTTTGTTTTCAACGCCGATAATTATTATAACTGTGCTTCTTAAGTACCAGTATATATATGTATAAAATAATTCGGAATGAAACGGAATTGACCGTCTTATTTAAGTTAAACGTTCCCAGTGTGAAGGGTCCAATTTTAAGTGTAGCTCACTGTATATCGGCCAATGTGGGAGTTATTTCAGGGAAATTGAGAGGGTGTATTCTTTTAATAACAGTGCCTAAAATAGATAAAATTGGAAAACAACTTGCCCTAGTCCCCACTATGAGCAAAAAATTTTAATTCAATTGACTCAAAACGGTATCTTTGAAGCGGTCGTTTGAGTTTGTTAAATAGGCAGAAGTCACACGGAGCTAAATCAGGTCAACGGTATTGGTTAAAAATTTGACGAAAAACTCAAGAAAAATAAATGCAGTGCACGATGCATTATTATTTCATTCCATCCTGGTAGTCGGAAAGCATTGTTTCACAGACGTTAACACGACGCTGTTTTTCGAAAAGTGATTTAGTGATTTTTTTAGGCCCATATTATATTTAAAAATGATTTTCATTGATCCTTCCGACATTACAACGAATCCAGTAAGATCTTTGACTGTTAATCGTCCAATTCCTTTATTTTATTAATGTGTTAATCATCTGTTAATGTTGATGAACGTCCTGGACGTTCTTTACATAATTTGTATCAATCAAAACAATTATTACCGAAGGCCTTTTCCAACAATCTGAACGCTTCGGCACCAAAACGTACGTAAATTCGACACACAAAATTTATTGCAGTTTATTTGCTAAATAATTTCACTCGTCGCAAAAATCGTCGAATGCACTTTATATAAGTACTTCAAAAAGACAAGCGTATACTAAACATTGATGATAATTTTGAAGTGATATTTGTCACAGATGTCACTGACAATCATACCAACCTTGAAAAAAATATTCCGACGAATGGTTTTTCTCGCGATATTTAAATTAAAATGTCTTACCATTTTTGCCCACAGCGTATTACTAAACTTAAGTGATCTCAATGAATAAGATTTTAGTATCTTTTGATTCTTATCCGTTAACGATTTCGTCGAACTTTTTGCTACAAAATACCAAAATATTTTTTTAATGTAAAGTTTTTCCGGCAACTGAAGGTATTTCCTCGGCTTTGATACTGTCAATTTGTAAGAGTATGAAATGTGCTTTTAAACCTGGACTTAGCACTTCCTTACTTGTTTGTTGTTTTTTAATTTTTTGTTTCTCATCTCTCAAATAATTGTAAAGTGGATTCATATGATTATTGTCGCCAACAAAGTTACATCCATAAGACAATATTCTCGCTCATTATAATATTGCTATTGTTGACTGCTTAAATTACTGTTTGCTCTGGTAAAAACTGTAACTGTCACTCTCTTCAGCTAATGAAATAATTAAATACGTTGAAGCGGCAAATTTATTTTTCCGAGCTATACATATGGACCAGCTCAAATCACAATCATGTGATACCAATCATATTGTTTAATACCCTAAGTATACTATATCATATGATAGAAACTCACGACTTTTTTCCATAATAATTCTGTTTGTAATGCTGAAACAAAAAGAAAAATTTGCATCTCGATTGATACACTTTACACATACTTTATAACAAACTGTGGGAATGTCTAATGACGGACTTCGACCAAACTTATTATTTTCTCATTTGTTCTAACTGACATTTTTGTAGTTATTTCTTAACTTCACTTTAGAATTTTAATATATGTAAATACTTAGGTACATTTGTAAAATTGCAAAACACTTATATTCAAGTTCGAATTAAAAAACTTTATTTTTATTTATGAATATTTATGTAAAAATATGGGCAGAACATATTTGTTTATAGAAAAATCGCTATTCCTATTGCTAAGTCATCTGTTATATAAATTTGGCAAGATTTTTGTAACCATATTATCAAAGGCATTTTTCTGTAAGGCGGCGCGTTTAACATACCGTTTAACATACCATAGAATTAATATGACCATATACGTATGTATATATGTATATGTATATGAGTGTACATATATTTTCGAGCTGCGTGCATACATAAATGCCTGAGTAAGATACTTCAATGACAATATTTTATTGTGATTTCTCAATTTCTTATTGACAGATCTATTAATTCTATATAATTACGTTTTTATATTTATAGCTGAATGATTACTAAAAAACTAACTCTTGTAATTTATAACTGATTTTGAAACCTGCTTATTTATTATAATTAATGAAATTTGTCCTTACTTATGTACCATATATTGCATACCTTAGGTATTTTAATAAAAAAAATCTTAAATTAACGCCTGCTGATATGTAACAGTATTTCATCGATTCTAATTCGACAGATGGAACAGTATCTACAATAGCAACACATACAATCAATAAATCCCTGAAGGCACTAGGAATCAATAAGTTACGTTTGGTTTATACATAGATATGTATGGACATGTATGATATGTTTTCTCTTGGCTAGCATCGATCAACTTCAATATGGGGTGCTGAAAAAGTATTGAAAGTCTCTTATCAGAAAAAATTTATTGATTAAGAACATTTATTTAAACTAATTCAACTTACAGACATATGTACATTCGAAAACTGATAACAACGTAAGTAAGGACTTCATTCATTTTTTTTAATACATATATTGTTGATACTTACATATATACATATGTATAGGTACAGAAGCCCGTATGATATATTGATATTTGTATGCGTAGACATATGTAATATCAAGCATGATATAAAAGCAGCCATGTTAATTGAGACCCAATAAAATTTGTTATTTAAAAATTAAAACCATATAATTAGTGTGAGAAGTTATTATTAACAGTAATCATATATGTACGTATGTGCATAATTAATTATTAGCGACTAGCGGCAGTGGTGTAGGATGCAGGTGCAAACTCTAGTTTGAAACAATGCGCACGTGACGATTTCTTATTCATTGTTTACTATTTTATTTTTCAAATCGCCACTGTCTTGCAGTAAAATATTAAATATATGTAAACATATACATACTATATATAAATGTACTTATATCATAGTATATATGTATATACATATATGTACAAGAAAATTAATGCAAAACGCTGAATATAAATGTGATAAAATTAGTAATTGGAAATTAGTTAAATAAAGACAAAAAACAGTTAACTTTGGCTTTACCGAACCCACAATAGACTTCATAGGCATATAGGCTATAAAAAGATCTTTATTCTGACTTTGATCGATCAGTTTCGATGGCAGCTATAAGCTATAGTAGTCTGATATGAACAATATGGAAGCAATGCATTGGACAATAAAATGTGCCAAATTTCATGAAGATACCTTGGCAAATGAATAAGTGTTTTTGTACAAGCACTTGACTCCGATAGTTCAGTTTATGTGACAGATATAAGCTATGCGTTGTCCGATAACGTTGCTTCCGAGAAATGAAGAGCTCCTTGGTGAGAAAAGGACGTGTGCAATATTTTATAGTGATATCTCAAAAACTTAGAGACTAGTTCGCGTATATACAGACGGATTTAATCATGTCATTAAATCTACTCAGCTCGCCACGTTGTTCAGGGTATAATTATGAGTTGATAACCAATAAAAACCATAAAAATCATAACTGCTCACTTATTACTACTTACAAACACGCAAACAATCAAAATCAATCAAATCAATCAATCAAAACTCTTTGCCTTGTAATTTAAAGAATGGATTTAATATCACTCGCATCTTTAAAAGCTTCACCAGTAAAAAAATCGGTAGGTAATACAATAACGAACTCAGCGAACTTTAAATTAAATATTAATACAAACTTCTTAAAATGAAGCTGTAATCCCCAACCACTAAGTCAATAGTATGTTTGTTGTGTCACCTAAATATAATCGAGTTAGATATGGGGTTATATACTTATATAATATATAAAAGATCAGGATGACGAAGCGAGCTCCGACTGGTTGTCTGTCTGTCCACCTGTGCGAACACTGAGAAACTTGATGTACGTGTTCCGTGGCACAAAAGGATAAACGGATCATTGCCACAAAATGTTATTAATCGAAAATCTATAAAATGCCTTTACTAAGCACTAAATTAAGATATGTTGTTGTTGTTGTTTTAACGGTATATCTAATCCCCGTTAGGATAGTAAGGGTCGTTTGCGTTGTCCTCGAGGTCATCTAACGGGAAGTTCAGGACACGTGCTGTTTCTACGGGGTCGGACCAAAGGGAGGAGGGTGTTAGATGAGTAGGGTTTGTGGGGTATGCAGAGAGGTGGCCAGTATTATGCGGGGACTCGTTGCATGCAGGACATACGTTGGGTATGTCAGGGTCGATTCTGGATAAGTAGGAGTTTAACCTGCTACAATATCCAGAACGAAGTTGCGCTTAGGATATAAAGGAATTGAGGGAGCGTATATTTCTAATAACAGTGTATCTTTGTAAAATAGATAAAATCGGATGAGATCTAGCCTTAGACCACATATAACTAACAATCCATATGCACCTGAAAGTATGAAAGGGTATGAAATGTTCGGTTGCACCCGAACTTAGCCTACCTTATTTGTTTGCTAATATTTTATTTTGTGCAAATTGAGTGGGTCAAACTAGAAAAACAGTTCATTCGATGTTTTAAGAAACACCCTATCGCACATGGGCATTTATATATATCAATATGTAATACAAGTAAATACTAATCGATTTATATGTGTATACTACATGTATGAAACATATACTTCAAATGCATTTGAATGTTACTTCTAATTCATTTAAATTGGTTTAATTAAAAACAATAAATAAGTATATACGATTACATACATACATATATGAATGAATATACAAAAGTTAATAAATCGAATATGCATAACGGCGTTTTTGCGTGACGTACTCGTATAAGCGCTCGACTGTTCCTGAACAAGCTTCGTCAGTTGTCAAGACTTCGTCATCCGCAATCGATATTGACATGCAACGCGTATCAAGCAAAGCAGTTTTTGAGCAAATGGGATGACTACTGATTTCACTACTGGGAGCATCATGAACACAAGCAGTTATAATTCTACGTTTTTCTAAAGTTACCGAAAGTTTACCGGCCATAAAATATCGACTAATACCTGACTCAGAGGAGTTCGTTTTGCGAATGGAGTCTGCCAACGCGCATCTCCTGTCAGCACAGTTTGTTTCCTCAGGTCCTCTCAACAACGGCTCATTGAAATTTTGCTCTAAAAGAATTGAATAGATTGTTCATTATCTTATTACAAATATAGTACAGCAATTATATACACATACCACATAACCCAGATATAAAATATATTACATATGTATTTACATATATGTATATAAAGAAGTGCAATTTATTTTCTTGTTTTTCTAATATTTTTGATTTAATAAAGAACAATATTGCCATAAAGTTACTTTTTACAAGAAATTAAAACGAAACCACACAGACGTGGATATATTGGTTATATTGTTATTGATTTCATAGAATAAATTAGTGTTATTAGTTTAATACCCATTATTCAATCTTCTTTGATTGAAATATGGAAATAAAAATATTTCTAAAATTTTACGTTTTGTTTGTTTATGTAAGTGTTCTTTTCAAAAATAATCTAACAATACTGGTTTAAATTTTGTTTAACGTGACTTTTTTCTTGTAAATTGCATGGAATCTTATTTGCTAAATATATTTAAATTGCGTGAGCACTAAAAATTCGAAGAAAAGCTTGTGGCTGGTTTAAAAGCTCGTATTATAAAAAAATTACTTTGTTATTTTACTTAAAATCAGTTAATAAAGAAGTTCATTCGTAAAAGAATAGCAATAATTTTAAGCGCTTGGTACTCTGAAAAGTAGGCTCGTAGACCCCTCTTCGTAAATCTCTCCAGTACTTCAAAATATATCTCGTTTTATAGATTTCGTAAATGGTTTCTTACAATTTTTTCGTAAACCTAAACGCTTAAAAGATATTAATGGTTGGAGTTTGATTATTTTGCAGCAAATTTTTTTTCTTATGCATTTTATAACTCAATGAAAATAAAAATTAATTTTAAATTGCAAAACTCACAGTTTCGCAGCATTTTTTCATTGAGTTATAAAATTCAAAAGAAAAAAATTGAATTAAAATAAAAAAACTGCAAGCTTAAATTAATATCTTTTCAGTGTTAATTTATATAAAATATATTTACCGGCATTTTTCCAATTGGCGTTTTGTACATTTCCACTCTCTGCTTTCGGTTTGCTTAACACATTCGCTTCATAATCACTGTCATTCCGAACACAGCGTATTAGGAACATAATTGTTGAGCCCAATATGGGCGGTATTCCAGCCAAAAGGAGTGGCAAAGTATATGAGCCGGTTTGATCATAGATCCACCCTGCAATGGGTGGTCCCATTGTTAAAGGAAACGAACTAAGTCCTAATAAAAAGCCAATGGCTTGCGTTGCACCAGAAGGTCCACATAACTCATACGCTATGGGACCTAGAAGAGAAATAAAGCAGCCATCAAATAAACCCATTATTAATGTGAAAGCAATTAGTAGTACATATGAGCTGGTTAATGGCAACAATAACGTTATCACACCAATGCACGTTAACGATAACTGTTGCAAATATATACGGTTAACTCTTGGCAGATCGGCAATGATTCCAAATATCAATCGGCCAATGCCGGATGTCACGCCAATACACATCACAGGCAGATTTTTGCTTTTTCCAGGAAAAGTTTTCTGCACGAACTTCATCATATGCACATAAGGTACAAAATAGCCGAATAAAGCTATGGGGACACAAAGCGCCCATATCACATATTTTTTGCGTTTCCAGATGTCTACGTTGATAATGGAGCGAATAATCATATTAATACGTGAACGGCCAGGCTTTTTTTTCGGCGGACAAGGCGGAGGATGTAACGGTTTATAAACGAAGGAACAAGCAATTATGAAGCACGACACCAAACTCATAACTTGCAACATAGTTTCCAAACCATAACCTCGTAACAAATAGTCCAAGCTTGACGGTAATATTACTGTGAATACACTGGAGCCGGCTGTAACAAATCCACTTACTTTTCCTAAATATCGTTTAAAATAATGCCCCAAAATTGCCAATGTTGGAGTGTAGGCCAATGCGGCACCCAGACCAAACATAACACCATACGTCAAATACATAGCTTGGATGTTTAACGTAAAGAATGATGAGAGGAGTAGACCTGTGGCGGAGAGTAAGCCCCCAATTAATGTTGTCAATCGCAATCCAATTTTGTCTGTCAAGACACCGGCAACTGGTGAGAATAAAAAGGTGGTGCCAATGGTCAATGAGCCCACCAAAGCTGAAATTAAAAAAGAAACAAAAATATTTATGAAGGTACTTACAAATAAGTGTATAAAACGATAAATTCAAATTTTAACTCTGTATGTGAGTTCAAAAGGAGGAAATATTCTCGTTTATTGAAAAAAATTGTATGATCAAGAAGTACATATATAACCAAACACTCTTACCGTGAAAGATGTTAACGAAACTTTATAATAAATAAGAAGGGGTCAGTTCAAAGGCTGGAAATTTCTGTCAGGCGTTGGTAAAACATTACATTAATAAATCTTCCGAAAAATTCAAAAACTTTAAATTCAACATCCATTATTCGAAGAAATTGTGAATAGATTACAATCAAATCTATGTAAGTATCTTAACTTAAATCAGATAATGGGGATATAAAGTCAATCAACTCCAAACCCCATAAATCTTAACAATACAACGTCGGAAATCACTATATCTGGTATATTTGGGATATGATGTGGGACTGTGTGGAGGATGGAGTCATGTGTAGAAGTTCACGCAAGTGAGGAAAGTTCTCTGATCGCCATTCACTTGGGAGTGGCCAGAAACGATTCTTTTACATATGACTCAAGCAGCTCACGACTTCCGGTCTTTGACCAAGTATCCTCTGGGTAGCCTAAGAACATCCGTTTGAAGGCGAGCTAAAGTGAGAAGGCGAAATATCCCCTACTTAGGGTTGTGCGCTGGATTTGGGACCCGCCACGTAAAAAAACACCCCCAAGGAAAAAGCAAACGCAGCCTCGGATGAGAGACCCCCCTTTTGATGACGACCATGGCAAACGAAATAAGGACTATGATTTGAGGGCATGCACCTGGAATGTCCGGCCCCTTAATTGGGAAGGTGCCGCTGCCCAGCTGGTAGATGTCCTCGTAAAGATAAAGGCTGACATCACCGCCGTCCAAGAAATGCGATGGACGGGACAAGGACAGAGACGAGTAGGTCCTTGTGACATTTACTACAGTGGCCATATAAAGGAGCGTAAGTTTGGTGTTGGATTCGTGGTGGGAGAGAGACTCCGTCGCCGAGTACTATCATTCACTCCGGAGAATGAACGTCTAGCCACAATCCGCATCAAAGCGAGGTTCTTCAACATATCGCTTATTTGCGCCCACGCTCCGACGGAAGAGAAGGACGATGTGACCAAAGATGCTTTTTATGAGTGCTTGGAGCGCACTTACGAGAGATGCCCCCGCCACGATGTCAAAATCGTGCTTGGCGACTTCAACGCCAGGGTGGGCAAAGAAGGTATCTTTGGCACTACGGTCGGTAAATTCAGCCTCCACGAGGAAACATCCCCAAATG
Source organism: Bactrocera dorsalis (assembly GCF_023373825.1). Lineage (NCBI taxonomy): Eukaryota > Metazoa > Arthropoda > Insecta > Diptera > Tephritidae > Bactrocera > Bactrocera dorsalis. The sequence goes on from NC_064304.1 coordinate 78,815,563, forward strand.
GGTTGAGGCTGATCGACTTCGCCGGGGCCCGAAATATGGTTATCTGTAGTACTAGATTCCAGCATAAGAAGATACATCAAGCTACCTGGCTGTCTCCGGATCGAAAAACTACCAACCAGATCGATCATGTTGTGATAGACGGAAGACACGTCTCCAGTGTTCTACACGTACGTACGCTCCGAGGTCCTAACATCGACTCGGACCACTATCTTGTTGCAGTTAAGATACGCACCCGCCTCTGTGCAGCAAAAAACGCACGCCAACAAACACAAGGAAGGTTCGACGTCGAGAAGCTGCAATCACAACAGACAGCTGAACGATTTTCTACTCGGCTTGCACTCCTGCTCTCTGAGAGCATTCGTCAACAACTCGGTATAAGGGAACTGTGGGACGGCATTTCAAACTCCTTACGTACAGCTGTAACCGAAACCATTGGTTTTCGCAAAGTGGAAAAGAACAGCTGGTACGATGAGGAGTGCCGTGTCGCAGCGGAGAGAAAACAGGCTGCCTACCTCGCAACGTTACGATCGACCACAACACGTGCGGGATGGGATAGATACCGAGAGTTGAAGAGGGAAGCCAGACGCATTTGTAGACAGAAAAAGAAAGAGGCCGAAATGCGTGAGTACGAAGAGCTTGATAAGCTGGCCGACAGGGGTAATGCTCGAAAATTCTACCAAAAGATGCGGCGGCTTACAGAAGGTTTCAAGACCGGAGCATACTCATGTAGAACCCCCCAAGGTGATCTAGTCACCGATGCCCAGAGCATACTTAAATTATGGAGGGAACACTTCTCCAGCCTGCTGAATGGCAGTGAACACAACGCCAGGAGAAGACGAACCCGAGTCCCCAATCGATGACGATGGAAAAGACGTTCCATTGCCCGACCAAGAAGAAGTTCGAATAGCAATTACCCGCCTGAAGAACAACAAAGCGGCGGGGGCGGATGGATTGCCAGCCGAGCTATTCAAACACGGCGGCGAAGAACTGATAAGGAGCATGCATCAGCTTCTTTGTAAAATATGGTCGGACGAAAGCATGCCCAACGATTGGAATTTAAGTGTGCTATGCCCAATCCATAAAAAAGGAGACCCCACAATCTGCGCCAACTACCGTGGGATTAGCCTCCTTAATATCGCGTATAAGGTTCTATCGAGCGTATTGTGTGAAAGATTAAAGCCCACCGTCAACAAACTGATTGGACCTTATCAGTGTGGCTTTAGACCTGGTAAATCAACAACCGACCAGATATTCACCATGCGCCAAATCTTGGAAAAGACCCGTGAGAGGAGAATCGACACTCACCACCTATTCGTCGATTTCAAAGCTGCTTTCGACAGCACGAAAAGGAGCTGCCTTTATGCCGCGATGTCTGAATTTGGTATCCCCGCAAAACTAATACGGCTGTGTAAACTGACGTTGAGCAACACGAAAAGCTCCGTCAGGATCGGGAAGGACCTCTCCGAGCCGTTCGATACCAAACGAGGTTTCAGACAAGGCGACTCCCTATCGTGCGACTTTTTCAATCTGCTGCTGGAGAAAATAGTTCGAGCTGCAGAACTGAACCGAGCAGGTACAATCTTTTATAAGAGTGTATAGCTGCTGGCGTATGCCGATGATGATGATATCAATATCATCGGTCTCAACACCCGCGCCGTTAGTTCTGCTTTCTCCAGACTGAACAAGGAAGCAACGCAAATGGGTCTGGCAGTGAACGAGGGCAAGACGAAATATCTCCTGTCATCAAACAAACAGTCGTCGCACTCGCGACTTGGCACTCACGTCACTGTTGACAGTCATAACTTTGAAGTTGTAGATAATTTCGTCTATTTAGGAACCAGCATTAACACCACCAACAATGTCAGCCTAGAAATCCAACGCAGGATTACTCTTACCACAGGTGCTACTTCGGACTGAGTAGGCAATTGAAAAGTAAAGTCCTCTCTCGACGAACAAAAACCAAACTCTATAAGTCGCTCATAATTCCCGTCCTGCTATATGGTGCAGAGGCTTGGACGATGACAACAACCGATGAGTCGACGTTGCGAGTTTTCGAGAGAAAAGTTCTGCGGAAGATTTATGGTCCTTTGCGCGTTGGCCACGGCGAATACCGCATTCGATGGAACGATGAGCTGTACGAGATATACGACGACATCGACATAGTTCAGCGAATTAAAAGACAGCGGCTACGCTGGCTAGGTCATGTTGTCCGGATGGATGAAAACACTCCAGCTCTGAAAGTATTCGACGCAGTACCCGCCGCGGGAAGCAGAGGAAGAGGAAGACCTCCACTCCGGTGGAAGGACCAAGTGGAGAAGGACCTGGCCTCGCTTGGAATATCCAATTGGCGCCACGTAGCGAAGAAAAGAAACGATTGGCGCGCTGTTGTTGACTCGGCTATAATCGCGTAAGCGGTGTCTACGCCAGTGAAGAAGAAGAAGATGTGGGACTGGTTGCATCAGCGTTTGATATTACTGAAGTGTACTTGAAATTTTGTTTCCAATTACCATAATTTAGAAAAGATAATTCACCTAATGATCGCCATATGCAGCATAAAGCATTTCAGAATAACAACAATCTTTATGTAACATCTATATAAATAAAAATGAATCGCCAAAATGTATGTACGCGCATCACTTTCATACGACTGGACCAAATTTGATAATTCTTTTTTTAAAATGTTCGTTGAGGTTCAGGGATGGTTTATGCGGAGAAAAAAACTCGAAAAATTGCCGGAAAATCCCTAAAAGCGGTCCTTTTCTTTTTCCCATAGAAACGAATGGATGTTTGTTTATTAGCAACGCTAAGGGAACGACTGAACCAATCTTGATGAAATTTGCAGAGAATGTTCTGCGTGGATTGGGGAAGGTTTAGAAATAAAAAAACCTGTATGTCATTCATGAGGAAAAGTCGGAAAATTGAACAATTCCAAAAAGTTAATTTTTTCCATACAAATTTTTTATTCAATTTTTTGTTTTGGTTTTCAATTATTTAAATCTTTCAAATTTGGCGTTTGCTTCAAAAATTTTTTAAAATTGTACAGTGAAAATGTTATGTGTTTTTCACATAAAGTGATCAATTATAGATTGAAATTTGTCACGATGCCATGAAGAGGTCGCGCTAATATCGGTCGGCGTTCTTTTTGGCATCAACACATTAGCAGCCCAAGGCACATGAACGAGTGCTCCCAGGATGCGATGACATTCGTACGGTATTATGGGTCGCAATCAATCAGAAAGCGATCGTCACGATGTCACAGCAAGACTTTTCAAGCAACAGCTTCGATGGACATTATCTTGAAGCAACGCATATACTATGGTGCTGTTAGATGCTAGATGTACCCTGTTGAGTGGCAAAAGAGAGGTTTGCCGCACGCACACATTCTTCTTTGGATGGTGGAAGGTGAATACATCAGATCAAATTGATGAAATCATTCAATCATGCGGCAATTCCTGATGCGAAGAAAGATCCAGTATTATACGAAGTGATGAAAACCAATAAGATTCATGTCAATAAATGCACGAAACAGTATCCACGTACTTTTCTTTCGGAAACACAAACTAGAAATGATGGATATCCACTCTATCGATGTCGCTCACCAGACGACAACGGCAGAACATTTAGCATTCAATTAAGAGGCGGGAGTATCGAAGTTGACAACACATGGATCGTACTATATTCTCCACTGTTGTCTAATTCACATTCAAAACTCATATCAATGTTTAGTATTGCAGTTTGGTGTAATCGATAAAATACGTTTGTAAGTACGTCGCCAAAGGACGCAACATGGCGATTATTGGTCTTGAACGATACGGTCGATACGTGAACTGCAATAAAGCGCTTTGTAGGATATTTACTTTTACAATTCATGAACGTTTTCCGACTGTTGTGCGTCTCGCAGTTAATTTGGAGAATGGCCAAAGAGTGTATTTCAACCCAGAGAATACAGTATAGCCAGTGGAAAACATCGAGAGCAACAAAATTAACATTGACGAGTTTTTTCTCAACTTTCGTCAGTGATTCGTTTGTGAGAACATTGCTCTATTCGAAAATACCTTGGTATTATACATGGAATGCATCGTCGAATAGTTACGCAGAAAGCAAGGCCAACCAGTAGATTGACATGCAGGTGTCTTATCAACTAATGCATTAGGACGAATTTACACAATCCACCCGAAAAACGACGATTGTTTCTATCTTCGGTAGCTATTGATTAATGTACGCGGTTCAACTTTATTTGAGTCATTGTTTACTGTGAATGGTATATGGGAATATGTGAAAGTTTTGGAGAAGTAAGCCAGCAATTACAAATGCTGGAACACGTTAATCACTGGAATGAAAATGACGTTCGCATATTTTTCGATATAAACATCGACATTGTCAAAGACATTTTACATCGTCTTCGCTAAAAATTGGAAATGGTACAATAACGGTTGATACTTCCGGTGGTTCGATATCAATTCCATCTTCCCTTTATCAATTCACGAAAGATGAACTCATCACAAATGTTCGGACATTGGCCAAATTATCGTAACTACGATTCCTTAAGTGCACGTGCAATGTTAGCTGCCAAAAATACCGATGTTTTTGACTTCAACTGAAAGATTTAAAGTCAAATTCCGGGAGACTTGCGCTCATACAAATCGATCGGTCGTATGAAGACGACGCCGTGAATTATCCAGTGGTAGTACTAAATTCTTTAGACAGGCTTGGTATGCCACCGTATCATTTGCGTCTCAAAGTAAGATCCGTCGTTATTATATTTCGCAATCTTCAAGCGCCGAAAGTGTGTAATGGAACCTGACTGATTGTGACGCACCTATCGAATACAAGGAGGAGAATGCTTGATTCTACGAATTCTTTTGAGGTCTAAGGATTTCTCTTTTAAGTTCAAACGTATTCCGTTTCCAGTGAAAATTGAATTTGAAATGTCAATCAACAGGACCCAAATATAGTCGCATAGTGTGAGGCATAAATTTGGAAATGCTATGTTTTTCACACGGCCGTGGCGTGCTCACGAGTTGGAAAACCATCTTTTCTGTACACCGGAACAGAAACCGAAAAATGTTATTTATAAAGCTGCGTTACATTGAAAAAAAAAATGAAATGAGAAATTTAACTTTCTTTTCATTACAAACCATATAATTTCACGCAGGACAACGGCTGCGGGGTCAGCTAGTAGTATATAAGAGTTGAATAATTCGTGGACCCATTTCCCACATTTTCGGCATTTAACTACGTAAGTATATTCAATATAAACTCAATCCAGCCTGGAGAAAGCAGAACCAATAGCACGGTTATTTAAGCCATTGATATCAATATCATCGGCGTACGCCAGCAGCATTATACTCTTATGGAGACTGTACCTTCTCTATTTAGCTACGTAGCTCGTAATATTCTCTACAGCAGAAGTTTTAAGAAATCTCACGAAAATCTGGTCGATAGTAGCTTTTCCAAGAATAAAGCCATACCGATCAGTTTGTTGATGGTGGGCTTCAGTCTTTCACACACTACGTTTCATAAGACTTTATATGCGCTAATAAGGAGGCTTATCCGACTTTAATAGGTGCAGATTGTGGGGCTCCTTTTTTCGATTGGGCATGCTTTCATCCAATCATATCTTGCTGAGATGCTGATGCATGCAAGTTTTCAGTTCTTCGCAGCCGTATTTGAATAGCTCGGCCGGTAATCTATCGGCTTCCGTCGGGCAATGGAACATACGATCAGATGAGGTCGATCGCAGCATGGCGAGGTAAGCTGTCTGCTTTCTCTGCACTGCGACACGACAGTCCTTATCGTACCAGCTGTTCTTTCGACCTTTACGAAAATTAATGTTTTCGCTTGCAGTTATGCGTAAGAAGCTTGAAGTGACGTGGCTAGACCCACATTCACCGGAGTGAATGCCAATGCTCGAAGACTGAGTATTTCTCGCACCACGAATGCCACACCGAATTTGATCTGCTTTATATGACCGCCTGTGATCGTCATCAAAAGTCTTTCACCCGAAACTGTTGTTTAGTTTTTATTGGGATAGTTTCTATGTGGCGGGTCCCAAACCCATAAACATCACAACCTCTAAGCTAAGCGAGTAGTATAAAGCTTTATACACATTTATATATCGCATCGCATCTCTGGTGAACAGATGCTGCAATTAGGTCTCAACAATAAGGTTTTTTTGCTTTCAAAATTATCTACCCTTGTCTATAAATTTATAAAAACAAACATCTGCTCTCAGAATTTAGCGATGTAAATAAATAATTATATAAATAAAGCAAAATCAGCCAAGCAGGTACGAGAGCAAAGAAATCCGATTCGATACAAAATTTCAAGTAAAATTAGCTACTCTGTACGACTCCGCTGACTTTCCAACAATTATGGTGGGGGCCTTCTTAGTTGAAGCCGAAAGACAACTCACAGTGTGCTGATAACAACGACGATTACTTTTGCCTTAATTGTTTAGAATAATTGACTCCTCCATATTTTAATGCAAAATAGGGAACAGATAATTACTAAAATACTAATTGACACCGGTTCCATCATAAATTATATTCAACAAAATTTTGTACAAAATTCACTACTGAAAAAAATCGATTTCGTGCTGTGTCCGTGTGGCAACTCATTACCAAATGGCTAATACTTATATTAAATGATCAATAGTCAAATTTTTCTTAATAGAGTGCTTTAATTGACAATAGGAATTGATCATCTTACGAATTTTCGGAAACCCAATTCTTGCAGAACCCAATGACAAACTGACGATTAATAACTCTAGTGTACCAAAAATACGAACAAGTACAAAACACGTAAAATTTTATCAGTACCCCATGACCTTAAAGGACGAAGTTAACAAACAAATTAAAGAACCTTTAGATGACAATATATGTACTACTACCGTGATCAAATTGAAAGGTAAATGTTTAATTTATACATCGCGTGTTTTTCGAATCGGTAAATTTTTTCTGTAAGTTAGTAGTACTGTTAACGGCATCTATGCTAAATTTCACGTCAAAATATTAATTAGTATTTGAGTACGCGTCGTTTTGTGAGGCTCTAAAAGTGAATTCTTCGATTTTTAATATGACTGTATTCGCCTGATTTACCTTTGTGTAACTTCTGGCTATTCAGCGCATTCAACTGCATCGAAGAAGGCTCTGATGGCCATCACCACGGAGGATTTTTCCACTATGATAACTGGAAAATTCGGCATAAATGTATTGCAGAGGGAGAGAGAAGGAGATGAAATGGACAAAAAACACCTTTCATTTGATCACAGTAGTATTGTTTCATGTTTAGGCAACAACAAACCATTTTCCGTATTAAACCTGGGGACCGATTTTCATCAAATGATTTTAAAAGAAAGAAAACGTAGAGAAAATAGCAATTAATAAGGGAAGTTATGAGCTCCTTATTGGATAAAAACTTAATTAAATCTCCTTATTTCAAGATGCTTTTAATAATAACGTAAGTTAGTTTAGTTAAGCTTAAACTAAAGAAGAATTTTTTGGATTCATTACTTCAAGTAAAAGTATACAAACAAACCCGGCCAAAGTAGAGGTCATAGCTAACTACCCGTGCCCAAAACGGTGGATCTAAAGTAAAAGTTCAAAAATATACACAGTCCACGAACCACCTGAAGAGTGTAATTGGAAAGTACAATAAGGAGAGACTACATAAATCAGGAAAATAAAATATGACAGCTATTACATTATCTGAAGTAACTAAACAAAATGAAATAATTTTTCAAAACCTATACCAGCAAAAATAAACTAATCAAAGTCAATAGAAGATATTAAAAAAAGCATTTAATGACATTATGAAGTATCCAGTTGCGTTATAGTTGACAACGATAAGTCTCTTAATTTTACAACTATTACTTTTAAAGGAACAAGTTGAACGATTTCATGCCACCCTTAAGGAAGTTAAGACATGGTTAAAATTTTTTTTGGTTTTGCGACATTGTCAGTATCAGAGTTTTTGGTACAGTTTTTGCGAAATATTCAAGCCTCGTCACAATTTTCAAATAGCAGTTTTAAATTTAATTCACCTAGTTACCGCATTACATTGCCAAGTGTTATTTCTAACCCAAAACTTACCAATCCAATCACCGGATAAAAACCGCAATCATTTTATAACTAGCTTCATTGGGGATCTTGACCCAGGTAAGTGTTATAGCCAATAACTTTTCTACAGATGATCGCCTAACCTTGAGTGTTGTTTACAACAAAATATTGTAGCAATCTTTTTTACATAAGTACATCCATATAAGTATGTATACCATATTCACATTTTACACACCTACTGTATACACACATACTTTTTAACTATGTTACTTGTATGCAATGGCTATCTGCAATTGGCGTCATTTATTCAGTTTCGCTGCAACCTATTACTATATTCTCGTATAACCGTAATTGCAGTTGCGCTTGTAATTCGATTAGCGTCGTCGGTGCGCCTTTTGTGTTTAATTTTCTTTGATAGACCGCTTGTCGGAGGATTTGAAAAAGAGTAGCGTACTTCAAGCATGGCAAATATTCATCAGTCGTTGTTTTAATGGGATTTATATACAGTTAGATAAAAACATCCCGAGTACAGCCAAAGGTTTAAAGCTTACATTATTCACAAAATAATAAGACATTGAGAATATTTACTAAATGACGTTTAAAACCAATGCATCACAATTAACGTTTAACCAATCTTCACTTATCTCCTAAGGGATTAGAATTATATGTGGAGGTTCAAACATTGAAAGCATAAAAAATTGCGAAAATACTAAGTATTCCACTGCATTACTAAGCCTACCAAATCTTATTGAAAGAGACGCACTCAGCTAACATAGTCTGAGCGATCGTCAGTAATATCTTTAACTAATTAATCACATCACCTTCATATTTGTCTGTACATTACCTTTGTATACATACATATGTATGCCCATAAAAACGAGATAATGGTACATATACAATATATTCACATGTACATATATTATATATGTACATATACATATATATAGACTAATAGGGCCTAGTACGTTTGAACTGCTCTATACCGGGAGAATTTACACAATGATTTGAATTTGCAAACTAATATGGTAATTGTTTGATAATGGTTATTAGCTTAGTCCACTGACATAGTTATGGCTGTCATTTTTATGTTTACAAATAAATTATTTTAATCTCGCTTTGCATTTACGCATCCCTATTTTCTTATTATCACAGTTGCTTGACTTTTTATTAATTTTATTCTTAATCTCTTTAATGCAATCAAAGGAAAAAGTAATTAATTAAAGCGATTAAGTAAGCCGACCGTGACCGAACTTTATAGATATGCGTACATATGCATATATGTATATACATGCATAAGTACATATAATTAATGCATTATATGATAGGAAAATTGTTAATTAATCGAATAACGAGCACTTTAGAGAATAAAGATGAATCGTGAGAGCCTATTAATTTCTTCAATTAATCGGTCGCATCACAAGCTGAATGAGTCGGAGAATTGTGTTGATGAAAGAGCAAAGTTGCACGTATCGGAGACTTTTTTTCATTTACATACAAAAATTTGTGAAATACATATATACACATTTGAGATGCTAATGATGTTAACTAACTCACTAAATTTCATTTTACCATAACCTATTTTACGGAAACACGAAATTGGCTTTCTTTAATTATAAACCAAAATAAAAGAGGGAGCGTCACTTTAGGACCAATAAATTAAGAACGATTAGGCGAAATATTCATAACATAACGAAATATTTATAAGAAATATTTTTTGATAATAGCGCGGTGGGGCCAAAAGCTTTTGAGCCCGTGTAATATCGCGATTAAAGCAGCTGGTTACAAGTGACATACATATAACAAAGTCACGTTGATGCCAAATTTAAAATTTAGAATGGAAACAACACAGAATTTTGTTCCAAAGAGGCATTACTGTACTTATAAAACCAATACTTTTATTAGTCATTAAACGTTGCCATTTGACGCTTACATATAACGGGTGATTTTTTTGAGGTTAGGATTTTCATGCATTAGTATTTGACAGATCACGTGGGATTTCAGACATGGTGTCAAAGAGAAAGATGCTCAGTATGCTTTGACATTTCATCATGAATAGACTTACTAACGAGCAACGCTTGCAAATCATTGAATTTTATTACCAAAATCAGTGTTCGGTTCGAAATGTGTTTATCGACAAATTTTGTTCAGCGATGAGGCTCATTTCTGGTTGAATGGCTACGTAAATAAGCAAAATTGCCGCATTTGGGGTGAAGAGCAACCAGAAGCCGTTCAAGAACTGCCCATGCATCCCGAAAAATGCACTGTTTGGTGTGGTTTGTACGCTGGTGGAATCATTGGACCGTATTTTTTCAAAGATGCTGTTGGACGCAACGTTACGGTGAATGGCGATCGCTATCGTTCGATGCTAACAAACTTTTTGTTGCCAAAAATGGAAGAACTGAACTTGGTTGACATGTGGTTTCAACAAGATGGCGCTACATGCCACACAGCTCGCGATTCTATGGCCATTTTGAGGGAAAACTTCGGACAACAATTCATCTCAAGAAATGAACCCGTAAGTTGGCCACCAAGATCATGCGATTTAACGCCTTTAGACTATTTTTTGTGGGGCTACGTCAAGTCTAAAGTCTACAGAAATAAGCCAGCAACTATTCCAGCTTTGGAAGACAACATTTCCGAAGAAATTCGGGCTATTCCGGCCGAAATGCTCGAAAAAGTTGCCCAAAATTGGACTTTCCGAATGGACCACCTAAGACGCAGCCGCGGTCAACATTTAAATGAAATTATCTTCAAAAAGTAAATGTCATGAACCAATCTAACGTTTCAAATAAAGAACCGATGAGATTTTGCAAATTTTATGCGTTTTTTTTTAAAAAAAAGTTATCAAGCTCTTAAAAAATCACCCTTTACTTATACATATGTACATATTATTTATGATGTCTTCACATTTTTACCTGTGACCGATTCAAAGGGGGGCTATGGGGGAAATTTGCAACAAAGGCTAAATTACTTATTAGTAACGTATGCTACGCAGATTAAATTGTTAATAAATCCAATCAGATCCATAACTAAAAGTGCTAAATTTGAAGCGACGCATACAAAAATGAGTACCTTGAAAAATAAGGAAACAGCGGGAAAAGCAACGAAAATTTCAATTTATAATGGGATTTTTTGCTATATGATATTCTATCTCTAACTCATTCACTCAACGTGATTCTTCAGAAAGAATCGATCGGACTGGCAGAGGCAGCAAATATGATAGATACGCTACTTATAACGTTCCGAAATCGATGGCAAGAAGCTGAGCAACATTTTCGATCCATTTATTAATTTATTTATACACGAAAAAAATGGTGGCAGAATTGAAAGTTGACGAAGAAAAACCAAGAATCTGCGACCGACAAACAAAAAGCGAAAATTTCTGGGTGATAACTTGAGAAAAATACTGGAAGGTCTCAGTGTACATTCCTCTGTTGGATACAGTCGGCGAAGATTTGAAGACGCGCTTTTCTATAGAAGTACTGGATGGATTCCAACTGAGTTTGCCGCTTTCAGAAGTATGTGCTTTGAAAACTAAAGAAATGAAAAATCTTAATGACTTCTTGATAGATAGATTCCAAGGCCTTTTGAATTATGACAACGCCATGTGACGTTTGAACTTGATCCTTGACAGAGCCATTAGGAGTAGAAGCAAAAGTCAAAAGGCAACAAGTTATCGACTAACGCTTTGGAAACGATGAAGAGCTGCGATGTAGACCTTTACTCCATAGTTTTCTTCGCTTATTCTGCATACTTCCGGCGACGAATGCGAGCTCTGAACGAACTTTTTCGACGATTCGCCGCATGAAAACATGGCTGAGGACAAACATGCTTCAAGCTATATTGAACGGCTCGGCGTTTTTGCACACGCATCATGTCATTGAAGTCCCTGCAGAAGAAGTTCTCGAAAGATTCCTAAATCTTGGTCCACATCGTTTTGTTTTGTGAAATTTTTCTATTCAATCCACGAACTGACTACGTAGTATGCATTGCAATAACCTACATATGTCCCCGCACGTCTACGTTTATAGTGTTTTTTCAATTTAGAAGGATTTGATATAAGAAGGTCGATTTGAAAATTTTCCATCATGATATTAAACTTTATAAAGACTACTATATTTAATATAATAATCTTCATGTGTCAAGTAAATGTTTATTTTCCAACATTAACACCCTGGGTTGGGCTAATTCAGCTTCCATGATGAAACATCGCCAAATGGGTTCAGGCTGATCAACTTCGCCAGGGTCCGAAATATGGTTATATGGTACTAGGAATAGAAGAATTAATCAAACTACCTAGCTATCTCCAAATCGAAAATCCACCAACCGGATCGATGATGTTGTGATAGGTAGACACGTCTCCAGTGTTTTAGACGTGCGTACTCTAGGAGGTCCTAACATAAACTCGGACCACTATCTTGTTGCCGCAAAGATATGCACACTTCTCTGTGCAGGAAAACACGATTTTCTACTCGACTTGCACTCCTGCTCTCAGGGAAACCGATATAAGGGAACTTTGGGACGGCATTTCAAGCTCGACCACGATACGTGCAGGATGGGATAGATACCAAGAGTTGAAGAGGGAAACGAGACGCGTTGGCAGACAAAAAAATTGTGAGGCCAAAATTACTCCACAATCTGCGTCAACTACCGTGTGCTAAGCTTAGGTTCTACCGAGCGTATTATGTGAAAGATTAAAGCCCACCTTCAAAAAACTGATTGGTTTTAGTCCTGGAAAAAGAAGACCGGTGAAAAGAGGATTGACAACCACGAACTCTTCCTCGATTTCAAAGCTGCTTTTGAAAGCATGAAAGCCTACGCTTCCTTTATGTCGCTATGTCTGAATTTGGTATCCCCGCAAAACTAATACGATTGTGTAAACCAAAAGCTCCGTCAGGATCGGGAAGGACCTCTCCGAGCCGTTCGATACCAAACGAAGTTTCAAACAAGGCAACTTCCTATCGGGCGACTTCTTCCATCTACTGCTGGAGAAAATAATTCTAGCCATAGAGCTGAATCGAGAAAGCACAATACTTCATAAAAGTGTACAACTGTTGGCGTACGCTGATAATATTGATGTTTTTGGCCTCAACATCCGCGCCGTTTGTTCTGCTTTCTCCATTCTGGATGAAGAAGCGAAGCTTATGGGCCTAGTAGTGAATGAGGACAACACGAAATATCTCCTGTCATCAATGAAATAGTCATCGCATTTGCGACTTGGCTGAAACGGCACTGTTGACAGTCATAACTTTGAAGTCGTAGATAATTTCGGAAGAATGACGGGAGCGCTGTTGTAAACTCGTCTATAACCTTTCAGCGGTGCCTACGCAGAAGTGTATGTACTCATATTACTCGTATATAGATCAGTTTAGTTACTCTACCTTTACTTCAATTATTGATGTTCATTGTCCACAAAGGTTTTTTTAATGTTTTCTTTACACCTTCGTTCAGAAATTCAATTTTCTTGTTCGTTATCGAGAGGTGCACATGCGTTTATAAAAGGTAACGGAAATAAAAGTGTCTGTGTCCAGGGTTGTAAGTTTTTTTCTCAGCAAGCAGAGGTTTCACTGTACTACTGTAGAGAAAGACACGAAATTAAATTTGGTCTGTATCAGTCAAGTAGCTAAGAAAATTTCATTTTCGAACAAATAATTTTGAAGAATAATGGCATAGTAATTGTTCCAGGAAAGTTGATATACATAGGCTATCGTTTGTTTATTTACAACAAACAAAATTGTATTTTACGAAATATCTTCACGAAATTTGACATGGGATGAAACACAAATTGAATGTTATTTGTGAAGGATATAATTATTATAAAATTACAAAAATATATACTATATTATATATATATATATGTACATATGTATGTACAAGTAAATAGATATCGTCACCTGAAATGCAAAATAACGTAACAACATTTTCGGAAATTTACAGTGGCATGAATGAAACACGAAATAGAATGGAACATGAGTAAAAAAAAAAATAGATTTGGTTAAAACTGGTTTATATTTGTGCGCAGAACCTAAAAATGTTGGACATATATTATATTATGGATATAATTTGAAGTAGTGAATCGTAATCAATAAGACTCTCGCTTTCGATTTTTTTGATGATACGTTATTTTGCATTTCAAGTGATGACATATGTATGTATAGGTACACATTTCCGTCCACAACGAATGCTTATGTCATTATTAAACAACAAATGATCATAATAACTAATTGTTAATTCGAATTACTCTGTACAAGGTATAAATATGGATATAATTACATTTTTAAGTTATATTTCTTAGTATATCTTTGAAATTACATGAATGAAAACAAGTCCTGTATTTAAATGTACCTCAACCAATGTTGCGATTTTTTATTAAAAAAATTTTAATTAAAAAATAAGTTTTCGGTTCAAAAAAAATTTAACTCTAAAGCAGTTTCCCTTTTTAATTATATGCTTGTCATTAAATTTTTTTTTTTAATTCAGTTAATTAATTTTTGAATGCATTCATTTAAACCATGACCTTAAAAACACGGTTTTCTAAATTAATTAATTAATTTTGAATTTCATAGGTATGACCATTCATAGTATAAAGAGCAATAGATTTTGCATAAAAACATACACAAAATATAAAAATTGTATTAGTTGCGATTTGAATAACGGATGTTAATTAACAGACGTGGCAACCACATTTTTCTTCACAACAAAATTCTAATATAATTTACTATTTTTAAATACATGTTCATGTGAACTGAATATGCACCTACTTAGGTACATGTACATATGTATGTGCGAATATAAATAAGCAACATCAACAAAGCGTTCATTCCTCGGTGTGGAATTTCAGTGCGGCTATGGGGCTTGTCCCTGAATATAAGGATTAAATTTCAATTATATACGTTAGTAGGCCACAAAGGTGAGCTTTTCGAACATTTTACAAGTGTTTGTAGACTTGCACAAAGTGATTAAATGCAAAAGTGTAAGCATACATATGTGGTAAAATACCAAGCAATATGTAAACTTAGCTGAAATACTATAAAAGCGGGCAAGAGCGGATTACGTCACATATTGGCATCGCCGAATGACATTAAGATAGTAGGCAGCTACAAAGACTTCTTATCTTCCACGAAATATTGAGAATTAAAAAGTTATCGCCGTGATGAATGCCGTATTTGATCATGGACAACAAACGCAACCGTTTTTTGGTGAAAGGTGGGCACGTTTTGGTCGTCGAAACGTGGGTACACAACAGAGGCTCATTGAAAATCGAAACTGTCGACTTCTCCCAGCGAACCTGTTCCGAGAAAAACGTTAAAGAACTTGAAGGAAAAGAGGCAAATTTGAAAAATTGCTTGCCGTTTTGGCAAAAAATTTCATTTTTCTGTTGAAATTATTTATTTTAATTATTTTCAATATTTAATTCTGAAATTAAAAGAACGCTTGAGCCAATTTTTATATAATTCTGATATATTTTGTTATACAGCAGTGGGTGTAATTGGAATTGTACCTTTGATGTTTCAAGCAACATGTACACAAACAGAGAAAATCACCAAAAAGCAAGTGTGTCGAATTAAAAACGCTCACTATGTGTACATATGTATGTATGTACATGTTTTGTATAAATAGATAATGAATGCTAATAGTTCTACTAACTATTGAAATATTTAAGCATCCATACATATATATAGACATGCGTCTGTCTCTGCCGTTAACACTTAATAAAAATAATGCGAGCTAAAAAGTTGCTGATAATTTAACACACTCAGTAGTGATGCTTTTCGTTGACCCAGTAATCAGCCAACGGATGCCGCCAAAAATCGTCATTATCATTGCCATTGTCATTGCCAGCGTCCGTGTCATTGTTCTTAGTTCTTAAAGATTGTGCAATAGAGAGGTCTGTCGTAATATCAGCATTTTAAAATAACATCTTGAGGTATATAAACGTTTAATTTCGTGTGCATATCTACATATGTATCATATACGAGTATACCATACTTATATACAAAGCTTTAGGGTAGCCACTTTTGAAAATAAATTTCACACATTTTCTTAATCATGAAATGTAAATTTCACATAAGGGATGTTATTTGGATAATTAAATTATATCTATAGTAAAATATATAGGTTTTTAATTTTCTACTACCACTTTTAATATTCAATCGATATTTGCTAATTACACCCCACCCACCAGATAAAATTTATCACTGAATTTATATCTCTAACATAAATAACATGTTGGTGATATATACTCGTATAATATCTACTCCTGAACATGTTTCGATTGATTTTGATTTAATCTGAACATTAGTTACACCGATTTTTGAAAATGGCTTAGTGATTTTAAAATCAAGGTATCAAATTGTCCCAAACATGTTAGAGTTCATACAAAAATAACTTTTTTCTTTTGCTTTCATAAGTTTAAGCTTGGTTGTTTATTATATACTTTTATACGTATAGAATACTAGTCGCTGAAAACTTATTAACTTTTCTGATTTTTCCAAAATTCAAACATTTGTAATGATTATTGAACCTCTTGAACATTTGTTTTTCAAGTTCAAAAAAATCCAAAAGGAGAGTTATCAAGCATTGAATTATTTTGACATCAAAAGGTTTTATCAGCAAATAAATGATATCCCACTAGAAAATACGGAAAGAAAAAAATATATTCTACGGCAAACAATTTGCTTGGAATATACTATACATGGTATGTAGAAGAAAGAAAATAAAAATCACGGTATGACAGATGATAAAAATAAAAGCATTGAGTTGTATACATGACTCAATTATGTAAGGTTGCATCGATAGTCCAAGAACAATATATGGTCAAAAGTGATTTAATTCATAAGGTAAAAATCAGCTGATTTACTTCGTTTTTATGATGCAAAAAATAAATATTTTTTTTAATTTCAACCAATGAAAATGTGGTTTTTCAGTAATGACTAAATGTAAAAATGTAAGAAATTTATGATAACAAGTAAGAAAGGGTTTGCAAAGCCAACGAAATACCTTTTGGTGCAAAACGTCAACGAGAGGATCAGAATCCAGGCAATTCTTTTTCTTCTTAATTGGCGTAGACACCGCTTACGCGATTATAGCCGAGTTAATAACAGCGCGCCAGTCGTTTCTTCTTTTCGCCACGTGGTGCCAATTGGATATTCCAAGCGTAGCCAGGTCCTTCTCCACCTGGTCCTTCCAACGGAGTGGAGGTCTTCCTCTTCCCCTGCTTCACCCGGCGGGTACAGCGTCGAATACTTTCAGAGCTGGTGTGTTTTCATCCATTCGGACAACGCGCAAAGGACCATAAATCTTTCGCAGAACTTTTCTCTCGAAAACTCGCAACGTCGACTCATCAGTTGTTGACATCGTCCAAGCCTCTGCACCATATAGCAACGCGGAAATTATGAGTGACTTATAGTGTTCGGTTTTTGTTTGTCGAGAGAGGACTTTGCTTCTCAATTGCCTACTCAGCCCGAAGTAGCACCTGTTGGCAAGAGTTATCCTGCGTTGGATTTCCAGGCTGTCATTGTTGGTGGTGTTAATGCTGGTTCCAAGATAGACGAAATTATCTACAACTTCAAAGTTATGACTGTCAACAGTGACGTGAGAGCCAAGTCGCGAGTGCGATGACTGTTTGTTTGATGACAGGAGATGTTACTCCACGTCAGCTTATTTATACATATGTATATACATACATATATAACTCATACACTGACCGACATATTCCACAAAATCTTTGTTAGAAAACAAAAAAATTATCCATTTGTAGTATGTAGGAGTTGTAGGTAGTGTCGATCCGATTTTCCTCAACTACATACATGAATATGCCACATATTAATCAAATGTTCCTTGAGATTTATTAAGGTACCTCACAAATGTACCATTCACATTCATATTATTAAGTCACCCGAATGCTATATATGTACATATATACGGTGGCCAGGTTAAGTTTTCGACCAATGTTATTCATTTTAGGCTCAAAGATACACTGCTATCAATAAAACATTCTCTACTATTTCCATTGAGATAACTCACATCTTAGGCGATATATGCGGTATAAAGTCACCTGGAAGTTCGAAAACCGTTGTGAAAGGTATGTATATGGGAGCTACACACAGATATAAAAACTTAAAAAAAAGAGGCGTTTCCTATAGAGAAAGGGGGGGTACGTTCCATGTTATCTGAAAACCGTGTAAGATTAAATGTAGAACTATACTTCGAAAAACCGTGTAAAAAATATTGAAAACTATAAAATTTCAGATATATATGTATACAAATTGTATGTTCATATGGCATTTTATTGAGCATTAAAACTTAAAATACATAATTCATTCAGGTGGAATATTGGTAGATTAAGCAAAAAACCAAAGATATCTGTTAATCCAGAACTAAGAACAGAAAAATTAGAATAGAAATAAGGAAAAAATATTTACATACATTCTTCTTCTTCTTAATTGGCGTAGACACCGCTTACGCCAGGGATGGGCACATTAGCCCTCAGTGGCATTTTGCCCGTGCGGGCACGAGTGCACATTTTGAGGGCTAGGTGAGGGGATCATCGCGGGCAAACGTGAAGAGGGAAGTGAGAGCAACGTTTTACCACTCCATATTTGCAAATGAGAGCAACGTATTTCCACCACCATTGACTGATCTATCACATGTACAGTGGTGTGAACAAAATAGGAACAACCATAAGGTGTTGTGAAGTTTTAAAATATGCTTTTTGTTTATTAAATAAAAGTGTTTTTAGATACATAACATAACATATATGTATTTTTTCCTAACAGTGATTAAAATTTCCCACCATGCAAAGGTAAATAAAAACAAATTTTAATGCGAAACTCTAAACTCTGCAAATTATGTTTACCCCTGTTCACACAACTATACAATTCCGATATGAAGTAAACTTCCACCCTTAAATTTGTGTAGAATGTCAGTATTGCCGCAACCACTCTGCAATGAACATCAAGTTACGGAGGAATGTAATTCATTTTTTTCGCAATTTTTCTCAACTTGTTATGCCCTTCTCTCCGTAAACTGATATTCCCCTCATCTAGCCCCCGTGCGCACTTTCCTAACTTTGCGGGCTAAAAATGTGCCCATCCCTGGCTTACGCGATTATAGCCGAGTTAACAACCGCGCGCCAGTCGTTTCTTCTTTTCGCTACGTGGCGCCAATTGGATATTCCAAGCGAAGCCAGGTCCTTCTCCACTTGGTCCTTCCAACGGAGTGGAGGTCTTCCTCTTCCTCTGCTTCCCCCGGCGGGTACTGCGTCGAATACTTTCAGAGCTGGAGTGTTTTCATCCATCCGGATGAACATACATACATTGCTACATAATTATTCGTCGCTACTTGATAACAAGCCCAATTATTTGCGACGAACTGAACTAAAGTCGGTATCATCGCTGGAGATATCTACTTCAGGAATGTAAGTATCAAGCGAACAAAATGTATTGGTAAGAGCTATCGAATAAGGGTTACTTAGTTATTTCAGCAATGGTGCTAAGTGTGGTAAAAACAAACATAATTACAAGACAGTGACTTAAAAACCGTAGTAGATTAAAATTATTTTCTCAACCGTCTAACTTCAAATCCGTGTAAAAAGAAACCGTGTAAAAAAAGAATTGGGTGTATATATCTCACACATTTACCTATATTTGTCGTAAAAAGTCAACTACAAGTACATATAAGTAAGTACTGGGGCCCACATATTCCGCACTTAGCGTTTTGAACAGTTTTTGTTGGACGGTGTATTATCGTGGTGAAAAAACCAAGAGTTGTCAGACCTTAATTTCGACCTTTTTTACTCTCTTGCAACCAATTGCTACAAAATATTATACAAAATATAATATCACCTAACGGTTGTACTTACGTCACTTAAAACTAATAGGCATATATATTGGGTTACATATATATAAATGATCAGGATGACGAGAAAAGTTGAAATCCGGGTGACTGTCTGCCTGTCCGTCTGCCCGCGCAAGCTGTAACAAAGCTTGAGATATCTTGATGAAATTTGGTATGTGGGTTCTTTGATACAACAAAATTTCGAGCTCGCAGATGGGCGTAATCGGACCACCGCTTCGTCCACAAATCGCCATTAACCGAAAACATATAAAGTGTCATAACTAAGCACTAAATTAGGGCATCGCAGTAGCAAGGGCACCTCCGGCAAAAAATTTTAAAAAGCTGCCACTAAAGCTAAAACAACCATATTTGCTGGGTACAAATCTTATAAGAACTTCTACCCACAGTGTGAAAATGGATGAAATAGGAGGATAACCCCACTCACTCCCCATATAGCGGTACTTTTCAAAATTACTTAAAGCCCAATAAATCCATAAATAATCAAGCCAGAGACATTAAATTTTTCCTCCAAGATGGTATTAGAAGGCTTTATGAGAGCGGGTTGAAAATTGGAAGATGAGGGTGGCACCGCTCACTTTTTGGTGAAATTTCATTTCTCAGGTCCCGACCAAACGATTTCGACTAAATTTAGTACGTGTCATTTTAGAACATTCCCATGTTACAGTGTGAAAATAGGAAACATCGCACAAAAAACCGCGCCGCGCCTACTTCTCATATAACACAATTTAAAATTCCATTTCATTTTTTCACTCTTCATTACACAAATCAAGAAGTAATTAATATAACGGAATAAAATTTTGCAGCAATTATTCCCTTAAAGTATGGGACCTTTTGACCAGAAGTTGTCTAAATCCAACCAAAACTGTTCAAGACCATAGGTACCGAATTTGTGAGCCCCAGTATCAATAGTTGACTTTTGACCGAAAATATCGGTCAATGTGTGCAATATTTGATTGAAATTCAGGGATAATGCTTTTCTGACAATGGTATATCTGTATGTCAAAAATTGGTCGAATCGGGACAATGCTTCCCTGAGTCCCCATATACCTAATATAAAGATTTTCGAACTTCCAGGTGACTTTATGCTGGATATATCAGCCAATATTTGAGTTATCTTAGTGTAATTGGGAGAGCGTGTTTTAATCATGACAGTTTACCCTTGTGCCTAAAATGGATAAATTTGAGCGAAAACTTGACCCAACCCCCTTGTAACTATTACCAGAATTTTCGAACATTCGGTTGACTTTGCTCCTTATGATCGGTGATTATATGTGATGTACTTTCCGAATTTGTCGGTCATATATTAAATTTCTTAGATTCCGATCTTCTAGTTGACGTTTTACAACTTAAGGTATTTTCCCGGCTGTAATTCTTGCAATTTGCAAGAGTACTTGTTATTTTGGCAAGTCGAAAGGAAGTCGGTGTGCACCACACCTCGATAACCGAAGAAAACTGTCAACATAACATTGATTCTTGATCTGCTTTGACGTTGGTTTTTCGGTTTCGGATCGCCACGAAATTCGGCCAATTGATCGTTTGTTTACGGGTCGTAAGCATATATCCAAGACTCATCGCCAGTAATAATACGTTGACATGACATACAAATGACATCCTGTTAGTTTTTAGTTTTTAAGTTTCTTTGGTTTTTCGGTCTGAATATTAATTACTTAATTAGGGCTTTGCAACGATGCATAAGAACAAAAGCTATGTCTGTCAATTTATAAACATATAAATAGACAAATGGAATTACAATGAGATTATCGAAATTATAATAAACTTTTAGAAACTTATATCAAGTAAAATTAATAAAATTAAGTACAAAAATTTTGAAAACATATTCCGTTTTGTTTAATTACAGACATATAAAAAGTCACCTTGCTATTTAAAGAAGCGAGGTCGATCAAGTTGTGCTGATAACCACTTAACTCTATTGCCCAATTATTTCGTTCTCATGGGCTTTGGACTTTCTGACAAGTGACGCTGTGTTAAAAATTCCAAATGTAGCTATATGCGAATGTTCATGGTCAATAATGTCTACGAAAGCATTTCTCTTGAAAAGAACATTTATTTTTTTGCAGAGCGTCGAGCAGTATATCAATGACAGTTCTCGGCATTTGGTACCTAATTGAATGTGGACTGATTGTGTGAATTTTGCTTTTATAGGCGTATGATGAAATGGAATGACAAGCACTTCACTTCCGCTACTTACATATGTAGCAGTTTTCAATGTCGTTTAACTTGCAGTGCTTGCGACTTCAAGTACTCGAACTGTGCGCCTTTGTATAAGTGTGCGCTTGACCATTCTTAGGCCATAATAGCAATTAATGCAATTTGAGCAAATAATCGTAATTGGTAATCGTTTACTAGAAGAGCGTGATGTTGTACCTTGAGTGCACGTGCTTTTGGTACAATAATTCAAAGGTTTAAATAGATAATCAATACTTTGCGATTAACACAATTTACTCTTGGAGTTTTGCTGATAAAAAAACAAAAAAAATTAGGCATCCAGACCTACTTAGTATGCACATACATACATATACATATGTATGTTTGATATCTTTACATCGATATTTAAGATAATTGGAGTGATATAACATATACAGTCGAACCAACGGGTGATTCAAGTAGAGGTACTTTTTTCAATGGCCTTTTTAGACGGATCTCGCGTGATTCGTGTCAAACTGTCATGTTATTTTTGTTCAGTATTGTTTCGCATTTGATCAAGGAAAGACTTACGCCTGAGCAACGTTTGCAAAGCGTACAACTTTTTTACGAAAATTCACTTTCTGTAAAGAAAGTGTTTCGCCCGCTTCGCTCAACTTATAGTCAACATAAACCGTCTACTAAGCGTACTATTCGCAACAGCGCCACCCATCTTCCACCGAATAGACCGCGTCCAGCACGCAGTGAAGAAAATAAAGTAGCCGTAGCTGAGAATGGACCATCAAAAAATAAATGCCAAAAATTGTTGTTTCGAATGATTATAAACATTCCCCATTAAGTTTTAAGGTATCGTGTTTTTTCTTTAAAAAAGTAGGTACTCTCGAAATGGATAAACCGTTATTTTATATTATTCATGACGAATTTATATACTTAAAAAGTATGCTTCATAACAAATTTATTTATAAAATACTCTAATTTTATTCAATTTTCAAAATGTGTTGATCTTCCGTTTTAGAAAACCCTAATTTCTACGCCTTTAATTCGATTTTTTTGCGTTTTCAATCTTACTACGAGTATAACGAAGTTTATTTTGATTTTTATGTATGACTCCCTAGCCAGGAACTAAAAGTTTTATGATAAAAATCAATAAACAGAATGCCATATACTTATATATTATTGAGGAATCAAAAAATCCGCCATGCTTTAAGGGTATAAAATTCTTCAATGTAGATTATGAGTTCAACAAAAAACTGTGGATGACATGCGAAATTTACTTATACGAGTACTTGTTATGTAGCGGATGGTAAGGATTCTACTTCGTTGATTTGCATGCATCCTAAGAAAGTCAAAGATAAATTTACTTGCATGTCTCCCTCGTAACATGATCTCAGTGTTCACGTAAAGGATTAGAGAATTGTCCTGCTCCAAAATAGTTCTACAGAATTCAGATTTTACTAAATATTTAAACACAATTTGAATATATTATTTTTAACACAACTGCACCTTTTGAGTTTTCGAATTAAAAAAACACATGATTATCGTAAGTTCGCTTGGTGCAAATGTCAACCACTTCATTGGGGGAACTGAATCCTTGACGTTTTATTGTGTTATATATTATGTACATACATATGTATCTCGAATTATAAAAAGAAAGTATTAGACTATAGCAATTTTCCAACTTTTTAACATAATGGTAGCAGTGCATTAATTTTTTACTTAAAAATTGGCCCCAAATTTGATGATTATTTCCTCATTGTTGCTAAACTTTACTGCTGGGAGTATTTTCTTAAGTTCAGAAAAAATCTCTGAATACCAGCCCCTTATAAAAAAACAAACTAACATTCGAAATTTATTTAAAACTTTTTTGTTTCAAAATATAAATAGTACTTGCGCTCAACAAAATACTTTGCTTGTATCTCAATAACCAATTGGATTTTATTCATTGAATTCTTATATATAAGATTAATCAATGAAAATATTAATATTTTTACTACTTTACACTTTATAGGTGGTAACGAGGAAATGTTATAATTTTCGCACATCCATCCCCTGAGAACATACATATAGGCTATCAAGTATTTCTATCATCTATACCGAATAATATCATTACAACTATTTAGTTTAAGCCAACTCTATGCAGATTCTAAGATAAACTTATGATGTATGCAATCGCACTACAAAAGCAAAATTTTTGAGTTAAATGCGAAGTTTTAGAGCGAGGTATTCATTTGTAAGGTTTCACTGTTTGGAAATCTACCTAGAGCGTTGTGAACTGCTGCCCCAGTTACAACTTCATTGACATTGTGTCAAACTTACCGTCACCTTAAGTAGTTACAAATGTGGACACACATTGGTACATCGATTTTGTATTTTAGTTAGAATACAGTAACTGCAAATATTTAATGTTTAAGCCAATGCCATTGGCCGATGGTTAAATTTAAAATAAAATTTAACACAAGTATTCCGTATTCAACTACAGAGCAACTTTAAAAGTTCTACCAAGTGTTGCATATTATAAAATGAGCATACACATATTCAGAAGAAGAATATTATGCTTAAATATGTATATGTATATTTTCCTCTGTTAATAATTAGATTATTATGTATATTTAATTCTGCTTTTAATCAAATTCGCTTAGATATTGAATGAGAGCTCATATGCAATACTTCAATAGTAATTTGTGTGCAAATTAATATCAATTGCTATTAGTATCTACAAAACATACCAGCTTTGCTCGAAGCTTCATTGTCGCCCGCCTGGGTAAGCCGATCCGTCAACAAGGCATATAAGATCCCATACGTATTAATTATTCCAAATATAACACCATTACATATAAAGGCACTAATCATAACTAGCCACGCTCGCATACCGCCATCTGGGGGTTCATTCCCGTGAATGTCTCGACAACAGGGTGCTGCAATATGTTCCACGGATAGTGCTGGTTTTATAGCCACTCTATTGATATGTGCGTCACTATCATTAGAGATTCCGTTAGAAGTGACAACTATAAGTCCTTTGGAACCGTTTGATTCGCTAAGAAGTTGATTTTCGCCCATAATTTACGAATCGATTTCCCAGTCTCTATAATGTTGAAAAGTAAATTACTATCTAAATGTAATGGACACTTAAATGACCACTTTACGATTTATTAGTATGATTGGAAGAAGATTATGTAATTTTCTGTGATTTATATAAGAATGCAATAAATATGTATGTAAAATGGCAATAATAATGAGATCTTAAATATTGACTTAACACAAAACCTAATTATTTACTATTTTACGCTCATGTCTAGCCGGTGTATGAATACTTTAATAAAAAGCTTTGTACAACAACATAGGGCATTTGATTAATAATATTTAAGAAATACTATATAATCTTTATCAAAAATAAAAGGAAAACATACCTAGGAATAAACAACATGTTGTTTTTAGCAATAGGTTTTTATTTTATTCTCACAACTTATATTTTTTTAAGTATAATATAAAAGAAAATATAATCATATCATTGATGACAAATTTATTTCATTGCCCTATTGTCTAATATCTTCTGGTTAAATAGTTTAACTTCTAATGTGTGTCACTTTATACAGAAGTACGCCTACCTCCCCTTGTATCAATGTTTATTCAAAATATTAACTTTTAAAAATACCATAATAACATAATATAATGTTCTTTAATAACTTTAACGGTTCAATATAGTATTATATTTTAGTATCATATTAAATACACTTTTCATTGATTTATTTTGAAATGTCTATTCACATATTACACTAAATACTCTTAATTATACAATAGTATTTAAAATTAGATGCTTCGTACATGGGACTTTAGTTCGATATCTTTGAACGTTCCATAAATCCTGCTTCCTCACTTCATTTAGCATTTTTATGCTATTTTTTACTTTATACATTTCTATATGAGCATACAAATTAAATGCAAATATAGAGGCTTAGCTATATCATTTGCACCGGTTAGTGTCCAGTTTTACTTGATCTCATCTCTTTCTCAACCATAAACTATGTTTTGTTCAAAGCTTATTAAAGTACACCTCAATTATATTTGTAAATTTTATATTATCTATAAATTTTTAATAAAACTTTTTACGATTTTAACTTTACTATAACAAATTTTGATTCCGAATGCAGCAACGTACGTATGTTAACAATATAAAACCAATGTATATGCGGCTTTACAAATTGTTAAGGAAGAAACGGAAATTATTTTATATGGTATAATTTTTTACAGTATTTACCGGCAATATGAATAATATCAACAAATGATGAATTGGCATTCGTTGTTGTCAAAACAAAAATAATTCCTAATAATCGATGATATTCCAGCTTATATACGTATAATAATAAACTGTGTTCTATTCTTCACAGATGGTTTGCAATTCAGAATGCATATTCTTCGTTGTACTTATATCTCACACGCCGTTGGTTTTAATTTATTCGAAAAAAACTGTTCAACTGACACACAAAATTATACAGCGAGCGCAAATCAAACCAACATAGCACCGCTGTAGTCAAACGAAGAATACTAAATAAAAGCAATTTGTAAAAGTACAATGTGCCTTTTGAGTTTTTAGAGAGGCAAACATACCTCACACTGAATTTATACACTTTTGCAGGAATTCATACACTCGTATCAACATCCGCATATTTAAATATTAGTGGGTAAGAATGTATTACACTTTGCATTGAGTGAAAACTCACCAGCTGATACTGAACAATATTGTCTTGGCGACGTTGTCGTTAATGATAGGTAAATGTAAACAAAAAACTGTATGCATCTACTGGAGAGCACAAGCAAAAGCTTTCACACATTTGGGCTTTTATGGGTTGGGTTTCTATGGTGAGAACCCATGTTTCCCTAAAGGGTATGCATTTTAGGTATTTATTTAGATCTCTAAAGTAAGATTCCAATTGTAATAAATTACAAACTGCTTCCCAACACATTTAAAGTAAAAATCACAGCGTTGACATGTTAAACCGAACTTTAGCTGATATGGGGCGAAATATATTTTGTAGATATTACATAAAAGATAATAAAAAAATAGATTTTTTTTTAATATCACATCATCTCCACTCTAGGGAAAGAATAAATGGATTCTTATGAATGTTAACACCATTATTAGATAGCTTTTTTGTGAAAGTTGGCGTATAGACAGATCACCGCCCCCCATTGTATCAATGCCTTCAATAAACATTTTAGGTAACAAGAAAGAATGACTAAGTTCGGGTGTAACCGACTTTTGCGAGTTGCTAGGAACAAATACTAAGATATACCTTCAAGTGTTTTCAAACCTTTATTTTAAAAATGTTGCGAAAGAGTTCAACATTCATTGTTGCACGAAAGCTACGTGGGGTCTTGGAAAAACCAAATTCGCCCAAGACAAACCCCTTTAGCACCCTTATAGATACTATGAAAATGGATGAAATCGGAAGACAACGCCTGTCTCTCCCCATATAACGGTACTGTTAAAAAACTTATATAAAAAGGCCCTATTGGGGTAAAACCTTTTAAGTGAAATCACTTATCTTGTTAGTTGCTTCACTGATTTAAACCAAGTAGAGTATGAATTTCTTCTGATATTTCTAATACAATTATAAATTCCATTTGATTATTTCACATTCCAGTGTACAAATCAAGAAGCATTTACTATAACGGGATGAAATTTTGCTTGAAAAATGCTTTTGAAGTATGTCACCTTATAACCTTATAAATTGTCGTATTCCAACTAAAACTATTCAAGCCCGTAGGTATCGAATATTTGGAAACAATTATCTATAGTTGATTTTTTAACGAAAATATCGTCCAGTGTATACATCTATCTAGTCTAAACCCGCGACTCCGCTCGCTCCTTGTTGTCAAGGATATCATTTATCGTGATAGCAATATAATGGAATAGTTAAATTGGTAATTTACATATTTTGTTGTCTTCGCAAATCACTTAAGGGATCGTGTCAGTTTGAAATTTTCGAGAATTAGATTTTTTTGTTGCATTATCGGATACATTGCACTATAAAAATCTTTCTTTGAAATTTTAAATCGAAATTCAAATTATTACGATCGCCACAGCGTTTCTTGTAGAAAGGGAACAGAGTGGGGAACATAGCGACTCCAATCTTTAAACTCGTTTTTCTCAGACTGGTGTTTTTCAAAACGGTTTCCACTCTTAAAGGAAGAGTTTTGAAGATATGTATCTAATTTGAATTTGTAGACAAAAATTTTAACGTAATTCGCTACCGCGCTGTGGAAGCTTTTATTTTTTTTTTTTGAAATCTTACTATTTTTGTCTACGAAAAACTGTCGAAAAAAGTTCAAAATTCGATACTTTTTGTTCAAACTGCCGCCATTTCGTCAAATTTTATACAGCTTAATAATATTTTTGAAATTTTTGCTTTAGACCAAAATTGACATCGTACAGAATCTTTCCTTTTTTTACGTGTCATTTTAACCATTTATTTAACTATTGTACATCCAAAAAATAGACATAAGAAATAATTTGTATTC
This sequence comes from Bactrocera dorsalis, assembly GCF_023373825.1. Classification (NCBI taxonomy): domain Eukaryota; kingdom Metazoa; phylum Arthropoda; class Insecta; order Diptera; family Tephritidae; genus Bactrocera; species Bactrocera dorsalis. Next base: position 78,844,164 of record NC_064304.1, read on the forward strand.
GTCCTGAACATATTTATTTACAAACAAGTAAGGAAGGGCTAAGTTCGGGTGTCACCGAACATTTTATACTCTCGCATGATAAAGTGATAATCGAGATTTCATTATCCGTCATTTACGTATTTTTTTATTTTGCTGTAAAATTAATTAGATTAGTAGTTCCTGAGATATGGTTTTTGGTCCATAAGTGGGCGACGCCACGCCCATTTTCAATTTTTCAAAAAAGCCTGGATGCAGCCTCCTTCTGCCATTTCTTCCGTAAAATTTAGTGTTTCTGACGTTTTTTGTTAGTCGGTTAACGCACTTTTAGTGATTTTCAACATAACCTTTGTATGGGAGGTGGGCGTAGTTATTATCCGATTTCTTCAATTTTTGAACTATATATGGAAATGACTAAAGGGAACGACTCTAGAGAGTTTGGTTGACATAGCTATAGTAGTTTTCGAGATATGTGCAAAAAACTTAGTAGGGGGCGTCGCCACGCCCACTTTTCCAAAAAAAAATTACGTCCAAATATGCCCCTCCCTAATGCAATCCTTTGTGCCACTTTAATATCTTTATTTATGGCTTAGTTATGACACTTTATAGATTTTCGGTTTTCGCTATTTTGTGGGCGTGGCAGTAGGCCGATTTTGCTCATCTTCGTAGACAATTTCGTCTATCTTGGAACCAGCATTAATAGCAACAATAACGTTAGTCTTGAAATTCAACGGAGGATAACTCTTGCCAACAGGTGCTACTTCGGACTGAGTAGGCAATTGAGAAGTAAAGTCCTCTCTCGACGAACAAAAACAAAACTCTATATTTCACTCATTATTCCCGTCCTGCTATATGGTGCAGAGGCATGGATGATGACAATATCTGATGAGTCGACATTACGAGTTGGTCACGGGGAATATCGCAAATATGGTTGTCTACTTATTCGATTATACGAAAAATTAGGCATTAAACGCTATTACGAGTATATTTTAAAAAGTATATGCATTTATGTATATATAAAAAAATCGACATTATATATACGGGTAAAATCAAGTAAGTTTTACTCCATAGATTTGTTTGGAAATTTCATTAAATTTTTTTGTAATTGTTTAATTAGTTGAAAAGATTCTACTGAATGTGCATATTTCCACACAATGCCATTGACCAATTGAGGCCTCAAATTTAACTTCAAGACCAGACGCAATAATTTATTGGCGGATGCCAATACTTTAAAGTTCAAATCCCTTTATACAGTTTATACTTTTATGCGCATTCTTAATTGAGCCAGTGAACGCTTCAATTTCTAATTCTCAGAATTGGCAAAATTTAAGTAATACTGGTATGTTATATTATTACTCGAAAAATTAAAATATCTACATACATACATACATATATATTATATTTATATATTTATTATATTTACATACGTTTATATATATATGTATATTTATACTCTCGCAACGTTTCGCAAAAGAGTATAATGGTTTTGTATTAGTAAATTTTATAGTTATATTCTTGTAAAATGAGTGGATCAATAATACACTCACAGTAAAGAACAATTTTTTGGTAATAAACAAAAACATATATAAAATGTCTAGCTTTGACTATCGTCAATTGATACGTGGTTTTTATATTTTTTAATTTTAATTTTGACCAAAAAACTCAGTACCGCATACTTTTGATTGCTGCTGACCTGGTCCTCCTCTGAAATATAGTATGTATGTGACACTACGAGTATATTATAAATTAGTTTCGAGTTTTAACCGCATTATATTTTATTGAAAAAGTAATCGTGTCTGGGTGACACATAAGGTAAAAAAATAACTATTTCAATCCAGATGTGGATTATTTCAACCAAATTCGAAGTTAAATTTTTTTAGACTGTAAATCGCGTATTTGTTACCTTATTGTTGTCTTTAATTATATTTTCTACAGTTAATGGGTGACGCTGATGAACACAATGAAAGCAACTGACCACAGACCTCACGACTGTAGTGTTTACGTTAAGAATGGTATGTTGAGCATGCTTTGTTGGCATCTTATGTCTTATTTGCCATTTATTGGCATACAGCTCAAAGCAGTTTACATTTAGAACTTCCTGAATAAAATCGAACTAGTTATAAAATATGAAACTTAGATTTAACTACTGCTACAACTGCTTTAAATACTTTAATTCACAACTTTTTAATGCAGTTGAATTTTTCCATTAAACATTTTACAACTGTGGGCGAAAAATTGTAAGATATTTTTTTCTAGATTGGTATGACTGTAAAATTTATGCCAAATGTTAAATCGAAGTAATTATTTTGCTTTAGTATACGCAGGGATAAAGGGATGACCCACTTATTACAGTGTAAGAGCGCTTAAAAATTAGGGTTTTTTATAACTTTTGGAGATTTTAATTGAAACTTCTTCTTCTTTACTTCTTTACTGGCGTAGACACTACTTACGCGACTATAGTCGTATTTTCGCAAGGTGGCGCCAATTGGAGATACCAAGCGAAGCCAGGTCTCCACCTGGTTTTTCCAACGGAGTGGAGGTCTTCCTCTGCTTATCCTGGCGGGTATTTTGTCGAATACTTTCAGAGCTGGAGTGTTTTCGTCCATACGTACGGCATGACCTATCCAGCGCATCCACTGTGTCATTCCATCGAATGCGATATTCGCCGTGGCCAATGCGCAAAGGACCTTACATCTTTCGCAGAACCTTTCTCTCGAAAACTCGCATCGTTAACTCATCAGCTGTTGTCATCGTCCATGCAACCATATAGCAGAACGGGAATAATGAGTGACTTAGAGAGTTCGGTTTTTGTGCGTCGAGAGAGAACTATACCGCTCAATTGCCTACTCAGTCCGAAGTAGCACCTTTTGGCAGGAGTTATTCTGCGTTGGATTTCAAGATTAACGTTATTATTGCTGTTAATGCTGGTTCCAAGATAGACTAAAATATCTAAAACTTCGAAGTTATGACTGTTTGTTAATGACATTAGATATTTCGTCTTGCCCTCGTTCACTGCCAAAACCATTTGCTTCACTTCCTTATCCAGTCTGAAGAAAGCAGAACTAAGGGCGCGGGTGTTGAGGCCAATGATATCAATATCGTCGGCATATGCAAGCAGCTGTACACTCTTATAAAATATTTTACCTGCTGGACTAAGTTCGGCTGCTCGAATTATTTTATCCAAGAGCAGATTGAAGAAGTCGCCTTTCTGAAACACCGTTTAGTATCGAACAGCTCGGGGAGGTCCTTCCCGATCCTGACGGAGCTTTCGGTCCACACAGCCCTATTTGTTTTTCGGGGATACCAAATTCAGACATCGCAGCATAAAGGCAGCTCCTTTTCTTACTGTCAAAAGCAGCTTTGAAATCGACGAAAAGGTGGTGTTTGTCGATTCTCTTTTCATGGGTCTTTTCCAAGATTTTGCGCATGGTGAATATCTAGTCAGTTGTTAATTTTCCAGGTCTACAGGCACACTGATAAGGTCCAATCAGTTTGTTGATGGTGGGCTTTAATCTTTTACACAATGCGCTCAATAAAACGTTATATGCGATGTTGAGGAGGCTTATCGAATGGCAGTTAGCGCAGATTGTGAAGTCTCCCTTTTTATGGATTCAGAAAAACACACTTAAATTCCAATCGTCAGGCATGCTTTCGTCCGACCATATACTCCTTATCAGTTCTTTGCCGATGTCTTTGAATAACTCGGCTTGCAATCTATCGGCCACCGATAAAACCCTGGAGACGCGTCCTCCGTCTTTCACAATATGATCGATCTGGTTGGTAGCTTTTCGAACCGGAGACCACCAGGTATCTTGATTAATTTTCTTATGCTGGAATCTAGTACTACTGATAACCATATTTCGAAAGAGGCAGCGCACAGTTCCACAAAGGATTTCGCAAAGTGGTTTTATACAAAGATTTTTTTCCTAACGATAAAGAAAGCTTCTATGCAATACCTCTTTTGTGTTAAAAATTTAATATAAATTTTGATCAAATGTACATACATATTCAAGTAAGTGAAAAAAGTTTCAAATTTTGATTTGTATGTAAACTTTTTTCAATTCTGAAGTATCCAAAAATCAAAACTATATACATATGTAATCTACTCCGCAAAATAATTTTTCATTTGAGATAGATTTACAGTTATAACAGATAATTGTCGATTACTGGATTGTTAAATAAAAGCCACAATTTAATAACTACATATAACTTTACTTCTAATTCATACTACTAAAATGTAAGAGTTATTACTATTTCTTAACGTTACTATAATTGCGTCTGCTTTCTTTCCGACAGCATTGACATATATGCTAAATGTTCTCTATATCTTCTATTCTGTTTTGCTGCCCTCCACACAAGTCTTAAGGTACTAAACGCTAAAAGCCATTCTAGATGAACTACTTTCAATGGTCTGTATACGATAAACTACATTACTGAGTCGTTTGATAATTGAACTATGGTCCACTCAAATCACTGAACTGCACTATAATTTAGGAGATAGCCATTTCTTCCATTGTAGGTTATATAACAACGCCCAGTCTCCTTGAACAAATCTCCCAGAGTTTAGTGTCTTCTCGTATTTTGACTTCATTTTATTAGTCATAATTTGCGTGTACTGTGTGATCATATCATTCCTTTCATTTCATCTTTTAGGATTCTGTTGACTTCCTTAACATTCTCTTTTAGCGTTAATTCCAATCTTAAAATCATTCGGTAACTAAAAGCGATTACCAAAAATTACCCTCGCTAGACCTTGTCCCGTTCTTTCACGTACGGCTGGCCGATAAACAATCACGAACAAGAATATGTGGGTATTTCAATATTTTTGATACTTGTCTACCTCTTCCCTCAAATGTTCTTAAAATGTCCATTATATCATTCTACCATGCCATTGGAATGCGGATGTTGTGCAGTTGTACGTGTTGTTCTGATACATGTCCGGAATTTGTGCTGATTCATATCACAACCTTGGTCAGGATGTAATTATATCCACTCGGACAGCGTCCAGACATCAACTTTAAACTTTTCCGCTGTGGCCAATATGCTTTTGCATCTGGTCTTCTGCATCTTCTTGCAGACATTTTCGAAGTTCTTTTGGATCCCAATCTACTATCGATGTTATTGTCATTAATCGGATGTCTATAAGATATTCTTTGACCTTAGCTTTTTGAGCAATGTCGACATACCAAAATGTTGTATGTACTTCACCAACGCCTGTAATACATTCCGATTTAAGCAGTAATTTCTTTCTGGTTTGCTTATCGTGTAGCTATAATACGAAACCACCCATCAAGCCCACCAATGATTTGGGACAGAACACTTCCTAATCCATACCCACGAACATCCATATTCAAAATAAACATTGAGTCTGATACCAGATATACCAAAAAAGGCACAGTATTTAACAGCACAGTAGAACGCTGGAAGCAGTATTTTCTTTTTCTTATTCTTTTACCGAAATTTGCCAAATAACTACTTTGCTAATCAAGTATTGAAAATCATTTTGTGCCTGAGAACGAGTCCAGAGTGTTTTCGTTTCTAGGTGGTGAGAGCCAAAATTGTGTTCATTTCCAAAACCTTTGATGCACATTGACTTTTCTTCTGTCGTCGTTGTCCCTTCCTCTAATTCCTGTTGTTTTCTGTTCACATGGCCTCTCGTAACGGTGATTGAAATTTAATTTTACTCCATTTGACAAATTATGTACGTAGCTGCAGCAGCCAATTGTAACGCGTTAACTCTTTAAGTCATACATGTTACAAATCTATATGGAATTCGCTAAATGTATTATAAAATAAAAGTAAAAAATAATGTATACACTTATATTTATTTCTATTTCAATCAATTTAACACTTTATTACCCGTTATTCGAGTTTACAAATTCTTACTTATTACCCATTTAATCTTTATCTAGGTGTCAATTCAAATTTCTTATATACAAGACGGGTAAAAGCTAACTAACCTATTACCGATAGATTTCCAGTAATTAATGCATTTGGTATCCAATAAGTTATTTTAGTCTTGAGAAAAAGTTAACATTTATCCTCTTTTACTACAAATACATATATGTATATTTATATAGGTTATTTCATTCTAGTTACTTTTTTCATTACGAATTTGATAAAGTAAATTTTTATTTATTTAGAAATTTATATGTATGTTTATGCTTTATAGTTATAAATTTACAAATTTTTAGTAACTCTTTTAAATGTTAAATATTACATATGTTAACACTTTTATATAATTATACATTAAAAACTACGTTAATTTTAGTTCCTAACATTTATGTATACATACATACAAATATTTTAATTAGTTAAAATTTTTGTAATTTAGTAACTGAAATGGTGATCTTTAAAATATCTTCCACAATTCGCAAATATCTAAAATGAATAAAAAAGAATTAATACGAGTAACGGATTATGTTAAACTTTCAGTTTTGACATTTCTCAACATTTTTCTCAATTTTGCTAAAACGAACAACGGATTGAAAGAACTTCATACTGTTACGATTTTACTGCTTGCTAGTTTACTTTGCTAGGTTCGTATCTCTGGATTGACGAATAAAACCAAAAACTGTTTAATTCAATTCAACAACTCTTTATTTTACAATTCGTCTACACTATAGCAGTTTACTCTTAGCACTGATTGATTACGTTGGCGCTGCCACGGCTTATATAGCCACGCACTCCTCGCTGATGCCGACGTGTCCTTCTAGAATATTGCGTCTGGAAATTACAAGAACATAATGCTATACGGCGCCAAATGCAGCTAAGCAGACAGCCGCGGCGCCAGACTCAGCAATTGTTTAAGTAGACAAGCAGACATCCGCGGCGCCAGACTAGGCAATTGTTTAAGCAGACAGCTGCGGCGCCAGATGTCTACAACAAGACAAATACTATCCCATATACCTATAGCTATTGTTCATAATAAGGGATGCATATAGCAATACAAATACAACTTAATACTACTTTTGTAACAATACTATAAATAAAAACTATTCTCGCTCATTGTTAAGTATGTATCGGAAGACAACTCTGCAAAATTATGTGTTCTTAGCTTTTTAATTAAAGGCCGTATACCAGAAAATAAAAAATCTTAATAACCGGTTGTATGGGAAATACATACATATGTATATGCTATAATTGCCGATCTGGATGATTCCGACCAATAATCAACACAATATCCAAATGAACATATGTATTAAACTTCAGTTGGATATCTCATTAACTGGGGAACAAATTTTTACAACCCCTAAAAGATATACTTCGCATAAAATCGCTGGCTCGAAACATACAGCCCTATTCTGAGAAAACCTCACAACTAATTTGTCAGGTTTGTTGTAATGTTATATCAGTAACAGTCAAAAACGCTACTCCCTTCCTGATACGACCTATCTTATGGGCGCGCAATGGAAGAGGACAGTGAAAAACGCTACGCCATTCTCTCTTTGACGTAGATGCCGTGAGAATTCACGGCATTTGGATTTTTGCCGTAGAAACGTAGCTCTCTCACAACGCAGGGTTGCCAATATCGATATACTGTAGTAATTATCAACTTTAATAATTCAATCTATTCAATATGTTTGAAATTTTCTTAAAATAACTCAAAATCAGAGTCGAATGCTATTATTTATAAAAATATAAACTATTTTTAATAGTTTGTTTTCAGTTTTGATATTTTATATTAGAAAAAATTGTAATTGAAAACATACATAGATGTGTACAAAACTATATATGCGTAATGAGCAATGGCAACATTGTTCAAATGAAAACAAAGCAAAGATGGCTGATTTCTACGTGCTCAACTGTGCACACATTTTGCCGATAAGGAAAGAAAAGGAAGGAAGGGAGTAGCGTTTTTGACTGTTTCTGCTATTATTCTTGCTCAAACCTCACAAGGAAAAAGCACAAAAACTTCACCAGATGAGGTGAAAAGCACTTTGCTGTGAATCAGTTTTACAAAAACAAATAAGACAAAATAAGAAAATGGACAACCAAGAATAGTAAATAATTTTGCAAACCTATTAAATTTTGTGCATATATAATGATTTCATTTCTTTTTGGGTTTCATTATGTGAAAGAATAGATGCAGAATTATATCATATTATTTAAACATAAATATGAATATGTCTTTTTATTTATACATAGAAAGAAGTAAAATGTAGAAAGACCGCAAGTTACATACATATTTAGTGTAATGGACTAATAAAATAATAATAATCAAATGAATTGTGAAATACTGAATATTGAATTATAAAAATTAAATTATGAAATTCTATTCCGTAAATTACTTACCTTAATGATGCATTCTTAACACGTTGACGGACACTTGCGTCTATAGCCGTCAAAGCGAAGTTCACTATGTGGCATGACGGCGACAGCCGTCTAAAACGAAACGGTCGTTTACAGACACTGCGGCGATCGCAGCACAAATGTGCATTTACCGGCGTACAAGTAGAAGCCTATTGTCGTGTTTTGGAAACAATTGGAAACAACCTAATTAAAGGTGCTGAATTATTCAAAATTAAGTTTATTTAAGCAGAAATAGTAAAACTATACTTTAAATATTCTAAAAACTAGCTGACCCCGCAGCCGTTGTCCTGCGTGAAATTATATGGTTTATAATGAAAAGAAAGTTAAATTTCTCATTTCATTTTTTTTTTCAATGTAACGCAGCTTTATAAATAACATTTTTCGGTTTCTGTTCCGGTGTACAGAAAAGATGGTTTTCCAACTCGTGAGCACGCCACGGCCGTGTGAAAAACATAGCATTTCCAAATTTATGCCTCACACTATGCGACTATATTTGGGTCCTGTTGATTGACATTTCAAATTCAATTTTCACTGGAAACGGAATACGTTTGAACTTAAAAGAGAAATCCTTAGACCTCAAAAGAATTCGTAGAATCAAGCATTCTCCTCCTTGTATTCGATAGGTGCGTCACAATCAGTCAGGTTCCATTACACACTTTCGGCGCTTGAAGATTGCGAAATATAATAACGACGGATCTTACTTTGAGACGCAAATGATACGGTGGCATACCAAGCCTGTCTAAAGAATTTAGTACTACCACTGGATAATTCACGGCGTCGTCTTCATACGACCGATCGATTTGTATGAGCGCAAGTCTCCCGGAATTTGACTTTAAATCTTTCAGTTGAAGTCAAAAACATCGGTATTTTTGGCAGCTAACATTGCACGTGCACTTAAGGAATCGTAGTTACGATAATTTGGCCAATGTCCGAACATTTGTGATGAGTTCATCTTTCGTGAATTGATAAAGGGAAGATGGAATTGATATCGAACCACCGGAAGTATCAACCGTTATTGTACCATTTCCAATTTTTAGCGAAGACGATGTAAAATGTCTTTGACAATGTCGATGTTTATATCGAAAAATATGCGAACGTCATTTTCATTCCAGTGATTAACGTGTTCCAGCATTTGTAATTGCTGGCTTACTTCTCCAAAACTTTCACATATTCCCATATACCATTCACAGTAAACAATGACTCAAATAAAGTTGAACCGCGTACATTAATCAATAGCTACCGAAGATAGAAACAATCGTCGTTTTTCGGGTGGATTGTGTAAATTCGTCCTAATGCATTAGTTGATAAGACACCTGCATGTCAATCTACTGGTTGGCCTTGCTTTCTGCGTAACTATTCGACGATGCATTCCATGTATAATACCAAGGTATTTTCGAATAGAGCAATGTTCTCACAAACGAATCACTGACGAAAGTTGAGAAAAAACTCGTCAATGTTAATTTTGTTGCTCTCGATGTTTTCCACTGGCTATACTGTATTCTCTGGGTTGAAATACACTCTTTGGCCATTCTCCAAATTAACTGCGAGACGCACAACAGTCGGAAAACGTTCATGAATTGTAAAAGTAAATATCCTACAAAGCGCTTTATTGCAGTTCACGTATCGACCGTATCGTTCAAGACCAATAATCGCCATGTTGCGTCCTTTGGCGACGTACTTACAAACGTATTTTATCGATTACACCAAACTGCAATACTAAACATTGATATGAGTTTTGAATGTGAATTAGACAACAGTGGAGAATATAGTACGATCCATGTGTTGTCAACTTCGATACTCCCGCCTCTTAATTGAATGCTAAATGTTCTGCCGTTGTCGTCTGGTGAGCGACATCGATAGAGTGGATATCCATCATTTCTAGTTTGTGTTTCCGAAAGAAAAGTACGTGGATACTGTTTCGTGCATTTATTGACATGAATCTTATTGGTTTTCATCACTTCGTATAATACTGGATCTTTCTTCGCATCAGGAATTGCCGCATGATTGAATGATTTCATCAATTTGGTCTGATGTATTCACCTTCACCATCCAAAGAAGAATGTGTGCGTGCGGCAAACCTCTCTTTTGCCACTCAACAGGGTACATCTAGCATCTAACAGCACCATAGTATATGCGTTGCTTCAAGATAATGTCCATCGAAGCTGTTGCTTGAAAAGTCTTGCTGTGACATCGTGACGATCGCTTTCTGATTGATTGCGACCCATAATACCGTACGAATGTCATCGCATCCTGGGAGCACTCGTTCATGTGCCTTGGGCTGCTAATGTGTTGATGCCAAAAAGAACGCCGACCGATATTAGCGCGACCTCTTCATGGCATCGTGACAAATTTCAATCTATAATTGATCACTTTATGTGAAAAACACATAACATTTTCACTATATAATTTTAAAAAATTTTTGAAGCAAACGCCAAATTTGAAAGATTTAAATAATTGAAAACCAAAACAAAAAATTGAATAAAAAATTTGTATGGAAAAAATTAACTTTTTGGAATTGTTCAATTTTCCGACTTTTCCTCATGAATGACATACAGGTTTTTTTATTTCTAAACCTTCCCCAATCCACGCAGAACATTCTCTGCAAATTTCATCAAGATTGGTTCAGTCGTTCCCTTAGCGTTGCTAATAAACAAACATCCATTCGTTTCTATGGGAAAAAGAAAAGGGCCGCTTTTAGGGATTTTCCGGCAATTTTTCGAGTTTTTTTCTCCGCATAAACCATCCCTGAACCTCAACGAACATTTTAAAAAAAGAATTATCAAATTTGGTTCAGTCGTATGAAAGTGATGCGCGTACATACATTTTGGCGATTAATTTTTATTTATATAGATTACAAAAACACATAGTGTCAATTTTCGAACTTTACTTGTTCCTACTGTCCGTCAATGTGTTAATATTAATCTATTACTTACCTTAATACTTATCTTAACATAAGCTAGTACAATGTTTAACGAAAGATAAGTACGGTATCCCTCGAATAACACGGTTAATTGGTTCCGTGTTATTCGAAATCGTGTTATTTGATACCAATAAATCATACAATTTTGGAGATACCGTTCCGTGCTATTTAAAACCGTGCAACTCGAAACTCGAGATCCATACAAATTGGTACATTTGGTTCCAAAGATTAATTAAGAAAACATTAAAAATAAGAACAATTTTTTTTTTTATTTTTAGTTACAAATTTTCAGTTATACAAAAATAACAAAACTCATTCAATTTAGCAAAGTGAAACTTAAAAATTTAAAAGGTAAAATTTTATAAACGCAATAATTTTTAAATTACATATGTATGTTCAACCACTGTCACTCTCCAAAGGTTGATTTGTTTTTCCTTGAATAGGTAGAGGATCCTTATCACTTATTAACTTGTCTAAAATTTCCATTTTTTCCGTAAGTGCAATAACGTTTCTTTTCAAGGGTAATTTTTTTCCAACTACATTTTGCAAACCTAAGAATCGATAATACAATTTCAATAACTGCACAATATAACTATAGAAACCTTACAAATCTTCAACTAAAAAATCTTTAGTTCGTATGTACTTTGGAAAGTTTAAAATCAGTCACATGGGCCAGTAAGCTAAGTACTCACTACGTTATGCACAAAATTTAAAAAAACGTCTTAAATATTTCGATCTGCTCACTTTAACCCATTCGAGACTAAATATTGCGTAATTCAAATGCATTATTGCGTCATACTACAAACAGTCGGTCGAATGAAAATTATACTCAATTTTTAACAGGAATTTTATCGACTTCGTGTAATTCGAATTCCGTGTTATTCGAGGGTTGTCGCAATTTTTAACCGTGCTATTCGAGATTTCGTACAACTCAAGTACCGTGCTATTCGAGGGATACCTTTTGTAACATATATTTATATTACCCCTAGATTAAGCCGTTAATTTAAGATCTAGGCTAAGCGATTGCATAAAACGAAATAAAACTTTCTCTTTGAATTGAACCGTGAAACCGTACGCACGTGTTTTAATTTGTCGGTATTTTAACTTAACTTTTTTTTAATTTCTAATCGCGCATCCCAGTTAACTTTTTCGTGTCTCAAAAACTCTTGAGAAACTTTTCATGGAGCCCGAGTAGGGACTTGTGCGTGTAATTAAAAAATAAAACTAAAATGTAAAATTAAAATATTTTTTACAAAAAATAACAAAAACATACCTGTGGTATTATTTTCGGTACCAATTGCCTGGTCAATGCTTTTTCGGGTTTCGGTCTTGTGAAGTGAAGACAAGTGGAAATTAAACACATAAAAGAAACATAAGACAAAACATAAAAAAAATTATACAAAATACATACGTACATATCTGCATATACATATATGTATATGTATGTGCAAAAGGGAAGTGCAGTGAACAAATTGGAAACAACAAAAAAGAAATACAGTGCGCAAAGTGAACAAAAAATTTATAAAATAATACATAGTGTGGTGCGGGGATACCTAAAAAGCAAAAAAAAAAGAAAAGAAAGAAATATAATAAGTAAAATTAACAGTTTTAAAGTGTACATAATAAATACTTACCAACTCTGCCTACTTAAACCTACAAAAAACAAGAGGTGCATTTGTGGAAGTGACAAACAAACAAAGGAGTGAAATAAATAAAAAGTGAAAAGGCGCACAAGAAAATTGGGTACAAAGCACCCGTTATTGCCATACCGCCACTGCTTAAAGCGCTGCTGGCATCAACGCTGCTGCCATCAGCACTGCTGCCATCAACGCTGCTGCCATCAATCCGCTGCCGTCGTGGGAATGAGCTGTCGCTGCATTCTTTGCCGAAGGGACGTAAGCGGCGGCAAACAGCCGACGCACCAGATAACGAGTGCGAATTACTGAAAGCAATGCAAACAAAAAATAAAACGAAAACACATTCAAATAAAATTAAAATAAAAAACAAGTGCACACTTTCAGCTTTTGGCTCTCCCTTTTTCACTTTCAATTATATTGTGTTCATATAAATACAATACGTACACTAACATATGTATATACATTAGAGTGGGTCAATTTTTTTCTTGACAAAGCGGTTATCAAAATCGGAAACTACGATGAATTCTAAGAAAATTTGCCCAAGAAACCATGGGTCTAAAATGAAAATCGAGCCTCCGGTTTTTAGCGAGAAAATTTCGTATATTGTATTTTGTAAAAAAAAAATCCAATTCCTATTCCACTGTCGATTGTTTGCTTGTTTTGTAGCTATCGAAGCTAATTTGCTCAAATTTGGTATGTGATGTTGTATTTAAGCAGAAAATTCGACAGTACAGAAATTTTTTATAGGGGGCGTGGCACTGCCCACTTATGAGTTCATATGCATATCTCTGGAACCACCCCACCGATTTCGTTCAAATTTGGTATACATATTACACAATGTCTACTTAAGAGATATCTGGAAAATGATCGAAATCGGATAATAACCACGCCCACCTACCATATAACGGTAATTTTTGAAAACACTAAAGATCGGAAATTTTAATAACTGTTGAAGGGAAACATCTTGAGTTTGGTATTCGGTGTTGTATTGCAGCCAGAAATTCGACAATAAGTATTACAACTCGGTAATATATGGCAGTTCACTCTTATGTAAATATATTTATTCAACGCAATATTTACCACAAAATCTGCGCGAAATTGTAAATAATGTTGTTCAAAATAACTCATATTTTGCACATTCAGAAAATGTTCTACTAACAATGCTTTTTGATGCCAGAAAGGAAGTGCGCCAGAGGGCTTTAAAAAAAATTTTGTACTATCGTGAAAAACTTTACGACCCAACAAAATTAAGAGCTTACAAAAAACCAACTATAAATTTTGACTGCACTGATTATGTTGAGATGATAAACTTAGATAACAATAGCATTTTGTCGGAGCCGCCCTTCACTGCAAACATACCCTATGACCATTTGCTCGAATACATAGAATTTGACAATCCTCCATTTCCGGATCCACAAATTCCTCCACATATTCAAGGAACCGAGCGCTTTGTGCAACTGCTGATTAGCGTTTCACGTCGAACTATAGAAAAAAATCGCGATGGTGTTATGGCAGTCACGGTTGCAAGTCGAAACGCAACATCTAAGATTGACAGCAAACAAGACCTTAAAACTAATTAATTCTGAACTTTAGAAGTATATTATATTTTGTTTGGCCCTTAACAGTTAAGTTTTTGCTTTATATATAGATATAAAATGATATTGTTAACTGCAATACGATTTCGCGGAAGATGAAAGCTATTAAAGTTTGAATTTTATTTATTATTATTTTAATTTTTATGGGTGGATAGGTAACATATACACACACCGACCACAGCGGCCAACGACCATACCACGCTGAATACATCGGTTCTCGTCCGATCACCGAAGCTTTTTAAAACCCGATCTAAATACTATTATTTTATAAATATATAATTTATTTTTAAGGGTCACAACGTTTTATTTCTTAAAATTACAAAACCCATGAGCTTTTACATTTCTTGTGTATTGATGATTTAATGGCCAATTTCATAAAAAACTTTTTTAACACTAAGCTAAACATCAAAATTAGACCGTTATCTATACAGCTTCTAAAGCTGTTGGAATTTCATTTCGAACAAATCCAGACATAACCACTACTGTTAGTTTTCTTAAAAGATTCAATAACATTTTTGAATGTTTTAAATTTGTGTAGAGCACTTTCTCAAAATTGCAAGTATATAGAGATCTTAAGATCAACTTGATATGCATCACAAAAAGAACGCTGCTGAGAAGGTGTAGCAGCACCTGTACGGTCACAGCTTGATGTTTTCGGCTCCAGTAGTTGTTACTATTTTCCATTTCATTTATTGAAAAAAAAAACAAAATGAAAAGTTTCTCGTTAAAAACCGGAGGCTCCGTTTTGATTTTAGAGCCATGGTTTCTTGGGCAAATTTTCTTAGAATTCATCGTAGTTTACGATTTTGATAACCGCTTGGTGCATTTTTTTTGCTCCATACAAATTGACCCACTCTAATATACATATATAGATTTTGCGGTAGTCCTTTATTTTGAAATAAAGGTGGAAAAATTATTAATTGCAAATTATATTATCACATTTTTCGCAATTTTTTCGATCCGCGTTTGCAATAATCGGCCGTTTTCTCGCAATTTCTGTCGATTTTTGTGCGGACATTTTCCGATTTAATTACTTTATTGTGCTATTGCTCATTTTGCGCATTTTTTGATTTGGCTTTCGTATATGGAGAATCGATATTATATTTTCTCGTTTTCGTAACCGATTCCAAATATATTTGTTGCCAACATTTATTGCTATTGTTCACTTCACATACCATATATGTAGGTTTGGCTTTCGTATATTTGGGAATCGATTTTCGTTGTCGATTCTTAATATGTACATATATCTGCTGCCAAGCTTTATAGAATTTTTTTCGGAAATTTAAACAAGTAAAAATGAGCAAGCCAAAGCCAACTCTCGCAAACCTGTCTCCAAGTAAAGAGTTGACGGACTTAAAATCGTTAAGACGTCAAAGAACGGTTGCGAAAAGTAGTATTTTGCGCATTAAAACGGGCCTTCTCGAAAAGACAATGTCTATAGATCCAATCGAATTGGAATGTCGTCTAGATACAAAACTACGACGACATGGCCCGAGGGGAGTTAGAGGACATAATCGTTGAAACGAAGTCCATAATAAAGTCAATTTTAGCAAAAAAATAAATCTTCACTTGCCGAAACATCTTTTGTAGCTACTCACAGCTCAAGGCTCCCTAAAATGAATTTGCCGAAATTCAAGGGAGAATATTCAGAGTTTAAAAATTTTATTAGTTTGTTTGAGAGCTTGGTTCATAATGATCCAAATATCCCAGATATTGAAAAATTTAACCATTTGGTTAATTGTCTATCTGGAGAGGCTTTGGGAACAGTTAAAGCGTTTCAAATGTCGGATGAAAATTACCCGAAAGCGTTGGCAAGTATCAAAAAAGTTTATGATAATAAATGTTTGATATTTTTCAATACAATATCTAAACTTTTTGAGCTGCCAACCACCCCAAAGCCACCCGCGCCTTTATTGCGATCAATGATTGATGAAGTGTCTGCTGTTTATGACTCTTTGCTATCTCTGGGCGATGAGAAGCAAATAAAAAAGGTCATTATAATACATTTAGTGATAACAAAGATGGACACTACCACCCGATCCAAATGGGAAGAAACGCTGGACTATCACAAATTGCCACTGTGGAAGGACTGTGAAGCCACCTTAAATAGGAGATACCAGCAGCTATCAGCGGAAGGAGCATCAAATTCAAGGACGAAGCCCATACCAACAAGCAGTGCGAGTCATGGGAAACAACAACACATGGACAGGACCAAATCGGCGCTAGTTGCAGCAAATACCAGACAGTCTCTTTGTCAGCAGTGCAAATCCAAGGACCACTATTTGAATGCCTGCCCCACTTTCAAGGCGCTTCCGGGGCAGCAGAGGTTCGAGTTCGTGAAATCGGTGCCCTTACGCATAAATTGTTTGCGTAAGGGACACACTGCCTCTAAGTGCAAAGCGGATCGATGTCGTGTGTGCAATCGTTCGCATCACACATTATTGCACCAGTATCCGGTTTCCTTCCCCGCTGCACCTCATCGGCAACCATCAACCACTCATGCCATGCATACAGCCAGTATGCCGGATCGGGTCATGTTGGCAACAGCAGTGATTCAAATGAGGATCAGATGTGGAGAGTACCTACCTGCGAGAGCGTTGCTAGACTCAGGCTCCCAGGTCAAATTCATGACGGAGGACTTGGCACAGAAGTTGCAGATTCGACGACGTCACAAAACATTAAATGTAATAGGAATCGGCAATTCCAATACGAAAGTGGGGACGGCAACACAAAACATTAAATGTAATAGGAATCGGCAATTCCAATACGAAAGTGGGGGCAAAATTAAGCGCGTTATTCTGGATAATGCGAAGTATTTCGGCTAATCATCCAGACCATAATATCAATGTTAATGGCTGGAAAATTCCGCACAATATTGAATTGGCGGATCCAGAATTCCACAAATGTAAAAAAGTTGACATCTTATTGGGTGCAGAAATATTTTTCGTTCTTCTAGCTGTCGTCCAAATTAAAAATGGTCCTAATCAACCAACATTACAAAAAACCCTTTTAGGGTGGGTTGTATCTGGCAAATACGTCAGCAATCTAAGTTCTCCTCCAAAATAACATAGTACATTATGCCAAGCTGAGGAAGACTTCACGTCAATAGATTCAGTAGTCCAAAAATTTTGGGCTCTAGAAGAATTACCTTCAGATTCTAATGGCATTAAATTCACACAAAAGCAACACGAGTGTGAAGAATTTTTCGTAAATACAACTCAAGTATTGCCATAAATTATATCCATAGTCGCTTGCGCATTGTAAATATGCGAATCTGTAAGCGTACATTGAAATTATCATCACTTTTCTCATTTAACACTGAAAATGCTCAATTCTGCTATTTTCGACGCTCCTGTTAAATATTGGTGAAATCCGCTTATAGAAAAGAGTACCCCTGATTTTGTGGTGAAATCCACTAATAGAAAAGAGTACCCGTCCAAAAAATGAAATATCGTAAAACGGTGCTGCCCGTGAACCTTCTCTATATTATACGTTCTCTGGCTCGTGTTCAATATAATGATTTCGGACGCTTGCTCATTCGGTTCAACAATCATTGTTTTGAACAGGAACAACACTCAACTCGCAAAAATCAACTCGTATGATTTTACTCATGCGCGCAGCAAGCGGCACTTTTTCTGCACAGATGAAATGTGAGAAGAACGAAAACAAAAACAAGCTACAACAACAAGCTGCAGTTCGTGGAACGCATGGGGCTTGCATAGAAATTGTTACTGTACATGCAGTCGTAACGCTCACATCGTGTCGTCTTGTCGCTAATAGTTTACTCATAATCGATCAACTCAAATTGAACCGAATGATGCTTTCGTCAACACATGCTCATTTTATTGAACGCTGACTTTTGTTCAGTGAGTTGAATTGAGTGAGAAATTTTGAACCGAAGACTCAAGATCCTCGGAATGATGTGTACGGCAAAATTAGTTGATTTTTACTCATCACTCTGTTTTTTTCAGTGAGTTGGGTTGAATGAAAAAGTTCGCGTATGAGTAAATCAAGAAAATAGTGATTTTTGCAGTTCTCTGATACATACATTCCGTGACAAACACAGTCAATCCCGGTTACGTGCCACATTCAAAGATACAGATACTTATAATTAGTTACAAATAAAAATATAATATGGTACATACATAAGTGACCGCGGATACTTGAACGAGTCGTACTTAAAGCAATAATTTCTATGTATTTCAGAAAATAAACCGTGAGATGCAGCATGATTAATACCATGTTCAGACCGAAAATTTAAAAGATTAGATTACATTTAATCATTTCGTAACCCAACAGTGTTCTCACTGCCGTTAGAAAGATCAAAAAACAGCTGTTATTGTCATTCATGAAGTCACATCGCTTAATATTTATCAAAAGAAAAGATTGTCATATAGTATTTTGAAATAAAAGCCGTATTTTTTCAAATGTTTTCCATATAATAGAAATAGTGAATGCATTTTTTCATTTGTTAAGTCGATTTTCAGGTGAAATTAGATTCATTGCTATAAAATAAATGTGTTTGTTTACATTTTTTTCCCTTTGTAGTGTCTAAATCAGCTGTGATAATGTAACAGATTTCCAATGCTGACAAGTAGATGGCGCAAAATCAGAGTCGCAAAGAGAGATTTTGCGTGGATCAGTTTCAAATCATTTCAATGAAGTGATTTGGAACTGTCATATTTGTATGGCGAAATCTTGATAAATTTATAAGATTAGTGGGATAAACCACTCAACAGCCGAAATCGTGTGATTAAGTGTCGGTCTGAACATAGTATAAGAGTGATGAATGAGGGATTTGATTTTCAAAGGAGTACTACTTAACCGGGATTGACTGTACACATAAATCAGAGGATTATTGAATATTTTCTTTGAAACATTCCTTGAATTGAAAGTCGACAAATAATCTATGTTGTCAATTTTATTATAATATATTTTAATTCTTATTTTTGCGGGGTTGACACTTTTTCCTTCTCATACATTTCAGAAATATATTCAATTTATGAATTTTAGCTTTTGAAATCGGGGAGATGTAATGGCGTCTGCTTTTATGAATGAATCGAATATGCTTTTTGAAAGTACGTTTGCGTTCATGAATGAAAATTTTGTTGTTGTGTATTTTACTATAAAGTTTTACGTCGGCAATTGGCTGCCATATTGGTTTCTGATGCTATTTCAAGTGATTGTTGTTTTTGTAGAACAATATTTGTAATTTTTGCGGGTGACATATCCACATGTGAAGACATGTAAGTATGTATGTTGTGTATGCATTGTTTGTGTGGGAATGTCATACGCACATATTTACGTGTGTACTCATGTTGCAAGTATGTATGATGATTTTTGAGACTATTGTTGTTTTTCCAGAAGAATGTTTGTATTTTTTGATTTACATGCGTACGCATATATTATTTGTGTGAGAATGTGTGTACGTAAATATAGAGAAGCGCGCGCTTTTTATATTACTGATAAATGATAATATCTTGATTTGAAATGAAATTGATTTGTACTTGCATACATATCTGCAGGATAGATGCGTATGAAAGTTTTAACTGATAAGAGGTGTGATTTGCATACATACTTACATACATATATGTATTATTATTGTAATATATTATGTTTTTAGGATATTACGATAATATTTCATATATGTACTTATATAGCATATATACATACATGCATACAAAATTATATAATATTATCAAAGATAAGAAAGATTTAAAAAGTAGTTTTTATTTGGACATTAACTGCAAATATTACCTTGAAAATAGCATAATTTCATTACAATATTATCAATTTTGCATGAATTCACAAAAATTCGCAAAATGATATTCATATCAATTGATATGATTGCATGTAAACGTATAAAAATATAGGCAAAAGAGCAACATATGTCTGTAATAGCAATGTATATTTCCGAGCATAATTTTCATTAAATGCTCAGCTCTGTTCGCTCAGCACTGTTAAAATTTCTCCTTCTCAGTCAAAAGTGGTGAAATCCACTAATAGGATTTTTTTAGCTCTTGACAGTTCACACGCCTGTCCGCAATTGAACTTTCTCTATATTATACGTTCTCTGCAAGAGCCGAACAAACTCGGAGTGAAACAAAAAATCGCACACACCCGAGTGAATTTAAAATCAACAACGAAAATGTGAGCGCATGCAAGTTTGATCGGCCGAGCAGTGTGATTATTCGGCTGTTGAGCGCGTAAGAATGTTTTTCATTCAGCCGTTGCCATTCTCTGGTGCAGAGGCATGGACGATGACAACAACCGATGAGTTCTGACTTAAACTCTATTGAGCACATATTGCACAGAGAATATGTGCGACAAGCAAGGGGAAAATTGTTCGTCCGCGATACAGCGCCATACACGACATACATGTGCAAGCAAGATCTCTGACTCGACTTAATGCAATAAGAGTTATTTGTGGCTTCCGCACGGTGTCGCACGAGGCGGCCGGAGTCATAAGGGGTATCATACCACCGGACATAATGGCGTTAGAGCTCAAAAGAGTTTACGAGAAATCAGCGTTAGGAGGCGTCTTACAACAGCAGAGCGAAATAAAGAAAGGGAGGAAAGTATATGTGAGTGGCAAAGGCGCTGGGACATAGCAGAAAATGGAAGGTGGACATAGAAGCTAATCAGAAAGTTGAAAACATGGGTGGAGAGTAAGAACAGCGATTCTGATTACTACGCAATTTCTGACCAGACACGGATGCTTCCGAGAGTTTCTCTATAAATACGGTCAGGATAGCAGAAAGCAAAGACTTAAATGTACTGACTTAAGTGTACTGTTACGCAAGTTCAGCATGGTATAATCATCCATACTGGGCGTGGTCTCGAAAGAGGTGTACCCTTTGCGTGCAGTAAGAATCGTGCATGCCGTCTGGGACTGACGGTATCTATGAAAGATTCCCCCTTCGAAACAACAAGAAAACAAAAAACGACATACATATGTGCACATCGATCGTAAAAAATCAAACACTTTCGCAAACATTGATTGATATGCACACAAGGCCATACATGAGTAAATCGCAACCGAACACATGTGTTTCGTGTATGGCCACTTTTACTATATTTGTACCTTTAGTGGAGAAAATTATTTAGTGGCTTTAAATTAAATTCACATTGGTTTCTTTCAATTAATCATGAATAAAATGGACACTTTTGTTAATTTTTTTTTAATCAATTTGCTATTTCTAGTAAAAACTATTTTCGAAAAAAAATTTTGTGGATAACAAATTTACATTATATGGCCAAACAATTAAAAATGATGTGTAGTTATTCACATAGATATGGAGAAATGAATTTATAATCAATTTAACACAAATAAGTACTTTATTTCAAAAAAACTATACGAATTTGTATGCCATATATTGAAAGCAATGAACTGTCACTTCAACAGTTTGACAGCTCAGTTTGCATTTCTATGAACGTTTTGAAGAGGCAACACATCCCATTTACACATACAGCGACGGCAGTTTAATTTTGGTAATTTTAAATTTAGAAAAGGGAGTATTAAGACGGTTGTATTAAACTATAAAAAAAAATTTCAAAATAATTTAATACATTTTTTTCAAAACATTAGTATGAAGTTCAATATTGATAATTTTGGGAAAAATTATACAAAATGGATTGGCGAATGAGCAAAGTCTTAAATTTAATAAACTTATACAAGCATAAACCAAAATATCATTGCTCGTATCAAATTTATTTTTTTAAGGGGTATTCTAGTCTAGAAATCAAATTTTGGGCAGTTTTTTGAATTTTATTTAAAAAAACACCAAAAAATATTTTTACTATCCATTTTTTTATGGTGTTTTTATTGATATCTTAATAACACAGGAAAAAAATTTACAAAAAAGTATTAAAAATTAAAATAATTAGAGGGGGGAGGAGGGGGAGAGACAGGTGTAAAACAAAATGGCGCATCCTGGTGACATTGATCCTGACTCTCCTGGTGGTCTGAAAAAAAAAATCAAAGAAATTCTTAATCAGTAAGGATGCTGTTATAGTCCCTACCTTAAAAAATGGCGACTGCCTGAAAATAAAAATCATTTTTACGCTTTTTTTGAAATTCCTGAATTTTTTTTAAATATTAAAAACAAAAATTTTGACACAATGCTGGTAGGAACGATAAAGGATTATATAAAGAAGGTTCATACAAGTAAATCGTTATATAGAAGTTAGGATAATGCCGGTACCGTGAGGAAAAAAGTAGTTTCGAGTAAAACGCGTTTAAAAAGGTGAGTTTACCTAACTACCGGGCTAAACTACTAGTCACTAAAGTAACTGTAGCTCTTAGAATAATTTTAATTTTTAAAAATCCTTTGGGGGATATGTTCTTAAGGGTCTAAATTTAAAATATATGAAAAAAAAATTTTCAAAATTCTAGAGTGAATACCCTCTTTGTAAGCAATATGGAGTCTCAACAGACAATAGGCACGGCAATACAGTTAGTATACAATAAATTTTTGCCTGTCGAGATGCCCCGTAAGGTCTGTGTCTGAATGGTGAAAAGATCAAAAGAAATTAAAATCGACTGTAAAAAACCGATTACAATAATGTAGTAGTTGGTCCCATCACTAATTTTTGTAATAACTTTTCTTATATTTTTGTTTACGATTTTGAATACCATGGTTTGAAGATTCAGTGAATTTTGTAAACAAGTTCTAATTTTATAATTTTTAATAATGGCCAAAGCTCCTGCAACTTTATCTCAAAGTACAAGAATGCAACCACCGCCGGGTCTAAAAGCTCTTATTGACTATTGTCAAAGCGTTTATCCAGACCAGCCAAATCCCCTGCAAGTAACCACAGTATTGAAATATTGGCTTGGTGGACAGGATCCTTTGGACTACATTAGCATGTATGACAATAAAGGAGATCCAGAAAATGGCATTCCTCCTCATTGGCATTATATAAGTTTCGGTTTAAGTGATCTTCATGGAGATGGTCGAGTGCACACTAGGGAAATAAATGATGAACGTTCAGGAATGGGTTTTGAATTAACATTCCGTCTGATTCAATCAGAATCAGGTGAGAAAAGTTTGGGAAAGTCCAAACAACCTCCAACATGGCCGGCAAACTTATTACAGGCAATAGCCCGTTATTGCTTTCAGACAGGTAATATGTTGTACTTCGGAGATAATATACCATGGCGCAAAAGTTTAAACGGCAGTGATACTTCCTGTATAAAAAACATTCTTATAACCCAAGATGTCCAATTAAGTAGTATTCATACGGTATTTGGAACAGTCGAATTTTGTCAGATAGTTGGTGTTACGGATGAAGAACTTGAACAAGCATCTCGTTGGAATGGCCGTGGTGTTCTGAATTATTTGCAACAAGACATACAGACAGGTGGCAAATGGTGGATTACAAACATGAATCGTTCGCTAAGTGTATTTGAGCTTTGTCCCGAATTGCTATTAAATTTGCAAGATGACTTGGAAAAACAAGGATCTGATTTAGCTGGAGTTAATGCTGAATTTACTTTTCGGGAAATTCGGGAAAGACCTTGTATAAAAAAAGAAATAAACTCAGAAAGTTTAAATGAACAATGCGTATCTGATGAAAATAATTGCGTGGTAAGAAATGAAGTAAAGTGTGAGGGTTTCCCACAATCAATGTCAATGAGTAGTAGTTCATTGCATAAATCGTGTCCTCTTAGATATCAGCCATATTCGGCTGACTCAATATCATTAGATGGAATTGAAATCACTTTGGCTCCTTATGCAGCAAAATATCTTATATTAGCCATAAAAGATCGGGTTCGACATGGACGACATTTTACATTTAAAGCAGAACATTTAGCTCTAACGCTGGTGTCAGAAACCGTCTCCGGAGCAATAGTAAAAAAATCATCCCCATATGGCATAATAGGGTATTGGATACAAGTGCTTATCCCTAATGAGTTAGTTCCTCGAATGTTAGAGGATTTCCATAATTTGCAATTAGATAGTAATACGGAATACAAAGAACGTCAGGAATTATATTGGCCTGAATACAAATTAAAGTTAATCATTGATAATCCTCATAAATTGGATCCTATTTGTCTATAAAAATTATAAAAAAAATTAAATTCGCATGCTAGCTCGAAATAGAGAATTTCATTATTTCAATAATATATAGTAATGTTTTGAACAGTTATGGAATTGATTGTAAACATCCTATTTTATTTTAACAAATATAATATCAGTATACTTCAGTGAAGAAAGTATATGAGCATATGAACTTTTAAGAAAAAAAGTGTTTTCAACAAAACAAAGCAATTCAAGTTTATATTTTTTAATAGTACTTATAACTGAAACAAACACATTATTAACAAAATTTATTATCTAAGTTTTTATAAATTAATTGTTTAACCTCCCTAGGAGATAAGTACATGTAAATTTAAAGGTTATAAATTCAATACTAATAATTATGTTCATATACCAATAGTTTATATTATTTCAGCACGTAATAAAACTTTTTAAAATTATTAAACTTTATTTAAGCGATTTGGCACGATTTGGTCCGCTGGAGCTTAAAGAAAAATATAACCACTATACCCAAAACTCATATTTTAAATATCTATGTACATATATAAATAAAAATGAATCGCCAAAATGTATGTACGCTCATAACTTTCATACGACTGAACCAAATTTGATAATTCTTTTTTTTAAATGTTCGTTGAGGTTCAGGGATGGTTTCTGCGGAGAAAAAAATTCGAATAATTGCCGGAAAACCCCTAAAAGCAGCCCTTTTCTTTTTCTCATACAAACGAATGAATGTTTGTTCGTTAGTAACGCTAAGAGAACGGCTGAACCAATATTGATGAAATTTTAAGAGGTTGTTCGTTGTGCATCAAGGAAGGTTTAGAAATAAAAAATATCTTATACTTTTCATTAAAAGTCGGCAAATTGGATAATTCCAAAAAGTAACTTTTTTCAATAAACATTTTTTTCAATTTTTGTTTTTGTTTTTCAATATTTTGATTTGTAAATTATTTGAATAGTTCAATTTCTGTCGCTTGCTTTTTTATTCCGGCTATTCAAAAGAAAAATTATTGAAAATTATTCAGTGAAAACTTTACGTGAGTTTCACACAAATAGGTCAATTGCAGATTGAAATTTGTTACGAAGCCACCAAGATGTCGCCCTAATATCGGTCCATCAAAGTATGGCAGCCCAAGACAAGGCAAGGCAAGAAGTACTCCCATATGCGGTGACATACGTGCGGAATTATGGACCGCGGTCAATAAACAAGCGATCGTCACGATGTCACAGCACGACTTTTCAAACAACAGTTACGATGTTTCATGGACTTTATCTTGGAGTAGTGTAGGTATATGTGGTGCTGTCAGATGCTAAATGTACTCTGTTGAATGCAAAAGAGAGATTTGTCGCACGTACATATTTTTCTTTGGGTGGTGGATGGTTGTCACACCAGATGAAATTGATGAACTCATTTCTGCGGAAATTAATGATGCAGAGAAAGATCCAGTATTATATGATGTGATGAAAACCAATATGGTTCATGAACCTTGCGGACACCACAATCACACTTCGGTTTGTAAGTATGTCTGACAATAAATGTACGAAACATTATCCATATGCTTTTCTGAAACAAACTGGAAATGATGGATATCCACTCTATCGGCGTCGCTCACCAGACATTTAGCATTCAATTTAGAGGCGTAAATATCGAAGTTAACAACACATCAAAGTTGACAACACATGGATCGTACCATATTCGCCACTATTGTCTAATTCACATTCAAAAGTCATGTGAATGTTGCGTATTGTAGTTTCGTGCAATCGATAAAATACGCTTGTAAATACGTCACCCTAGGAAGCAACATGGCGGTTATTGGTTTTGAACGACACGGTCGATACGTGAACTGAAATAAAGCGCTTTGTAGGATATTTCTATTGCAATTCATGAACGTTTTCCGACTGTTGTGCGTCTCGAAGTTAATTTGGAGAATGACCAAAGAATCTATTTCAACCCAGAGAATACAGTACAGTCAACAGAAACACCACCAGCAACAAAATGAACATTAGCTAGTTTTTTTTCTCAACTTCCGTCAGTGATCCGTTTGCGAGAACATTGCTCTATTCAAAATACATACGTTGATATTATACATGGGAGGATGGAGTCATATGTAGAAGTTCACGCAAGTGAGGAAAGTTCTCTGATCGCCATTCACTTGGGAGTGGCCAGAAACGATTCTTTTACATATGACTCAAGCAGCTCACGACTTCCGGTCTTTGACCAAGTATCCTCTGGGTAGCCTAAGAACATCCGTTTGAAGGCGAGCTAACGTGAGAAGGCGAAATATCCCCTACATAGGGTTGTGCGCTGGGTTTGGGACCCGCCACGTAAAAAAAACAACCCCAGCGAATAGCAACAACCAGCCTCGGATGAGAGACCCCCCTTTTGATGACGACCATGGAAAACGAAATAAGGACTACGAATTGAGGGCATGCACCTGGAATGTCCGGTCCCTTAATTGGGAAGGTGCCGCTGCCCAGCTGGTTGATGTCCTCGTGAAAATAAAGGCTGACATCACCGCCGTCCAAGAAATGCGATGGACGGGACAAGGACAAAGACGAGTAGGTCCTTGTGGCATTTACTACAGTGGCCATATAAAGGAGCGCAAGTTTGGTGTTGGATTCGTGGTGGGAGAGAGACTCCGTCGCCGAGTACTATCATTCACTCCGGTGAATGAACGTCTAGCCACAATCCGCATCAAAGCGAGGTTCTTCAACATATCGCTGATTTGCGCCCACGCCCCGACGGAAGAGAAGGACGATGTGACCAAAGATGACTTTTATGAGCGCTTGGAGCTCGCTTATGAGAGCTGCCCCCGCCACGATGTCAAAATCGTGCTTGGCGACTTCAACGCCAGGGTGGGCAAAGAAGGTATCTTTGGCACTACGGTCGGTAAATTCAGCCTCCACGAGGAAACATCCCCAAATGGGTTGAGGCTGATCGACTTCGCCGGGGCCCGAAATATGGTTATCTGTAGTACTAGATTCCAGCATAAGAAGATTCATCAAGCTACCTGGCTGTCTCCGGATCGAAAAACTACCAACCAGATCGATCATGTTGTGATAGACGGAAGACACGTCTCCAGTGTTTTAGATGTGCGTGCGCTCCGAGGTCCTAACATCGACTCGGACCACTATCTTGTTGCAGCTAAGATTCGCACCCGCCTCTGTGCAGCAAAAAACGCACGCCAACAAACACAAGGAAGGTTCGACGTCGAGAAGCTGCAATCACAACAGACAGCCGAGCGATTTTCTACTCGGCTTGCACTCCTGCTCTCTGAGAGCACTCGTCAACAACTCGGTATAAGGGAACTGTGGGACGGCATTTCAAACTCCTTACGTACAGCTGCAACCGAAACCATTGGTTTTCGGAAGGTGCAAAAGAACAGCTGGTACGACGAGGAGTGCCGTGTCGCAGCGGAGAGAAAACAGGCTGCCTACCTCGCAACGTTACGATCGACCACAACACGTGCGGGATGGGATAGATACCGAGAGTTGAAGAGGGAAGCCAGACGCATTTGTAGACAGAAAAAGAAAGAGGCCGAAATGCGTGAGTACGAAGAGCTTGATAAGCTGGCCGACAGGGGTAATGCTCGAAAATTCTACCAAAAGATGCGGCGGCTTACAGAAGGTTTCAAGACCGGAGCATACTCATGTAGAACCCCCCAAGGTGATCTAGTCACCGATGCCCAGAGCATACTTAAATTATGGAGGGAACACTTCTCCAGCCTGCTGAATGGCAGTGAACACACAACGCCAGGAGAAGACGAACCCGAGTCCCCAATCGATGACGATGGAAAAGACGTTCCATTGCCCGACCAAGAAGAAGTTCGAATAGCAATTACCCGCCTGAAGAACAACAAAGCGGCGGGGGCGGATGGATTGCCAGCCGAGCTATTCAAACACGGCGGCGAAGAACTGATAAGGAGCATGCATCAGCTTCTTTGTAAAATATGGTCGGACGAAAGCATGCCCAACGATTGGAATTTAAGTGTGCTATGCCCAATCCATAAAAAAGGAGACCCCACAATCTGCGCCAACTACCGTGGGATTAGCCTCCTTAATATCGCGTATAAGGTTCTATCGAGCGTATTGTGTGAAAGATTAAAGCCCACCGTCAACAAACTGATTGGACCTTATCAGTGTGGCTTCAGACCTGGTAAATCAACAACCGACCAGATATTCACCATGCGCCAAATCTTGGAAAAGACCCGTGAAAGGAGAATCGACACACATCACCTCTTCGTCGATTTTAAAGCTGCTTTCGACAGTACGAAAAGGAGCTGCCTTTATGCCGCAATGTCTGAATTTGGTATCCCCGCAAAACTAATACGGCTGTGTAAACTGACATTGAGCGGGACCAAAAGCTCCGTCAGGATCGGGAAGGACCTCTCCGAGCCGTTCGATACCAAACGAGGTTTCAGACAAGGCGACTCCCTATCGTGCGATTTCTTCAATCTGCTGCTGGAGAAAATAGTTCGAGCTGCAGAACTTAATCGAGCAGGTACAATCTTTTATAAGAGTGTACAGCTGCTGGCGTATGCCGATGATATTGATATCATCGGTCTCAACACCCGCGCCGTTAGTTCTGCTTTCTCCAGACTGAACAAGGAAGCAACGCAAATGGGTCTGGCAGTGAACGAGGGCAAGACGAAATATCTCCTGTCATCAAACAAACAGTCGTCGCACTCGCGACTTGGCACTCACGTCACTCTTGACAGTCATAACTTTGAAGTTGTAGATAATTTCGTCTATCTTGGAACCAGCGTAAACACCACCAACAATGTCAGCTTTGAAATCCAACGCAGGATAACTCTTGCCAACAGGTGCTACTTCGGACTGAGTAGGCAATTGAGAAGCAAAGTCCTCTCTCGACAGACAAAAACCAAACTCTATAAGTCACTCATAATTCCCGTCCTGCTATATGGTGCAGAGGCCTGGACGATGTCAACAACAGATGAGTCGACGTTGCGAGTTTTCGAGAGAAAAGTTCTGCGAAAGATTTATGGTCCTTTGCGCGTTGGCCACGGCGAATATCGCATTCGATGGAACGATGAGCTGTACAAGATATACGGCGACATTGACATAGTTCAGCGAATTAAAAGACAGCGGCTACGCTGGCTAGGTCATGTTGTCCGAATGGACGAAAATACTCCAGCTCTGAAAGTATTCGACGCTGTACCCGCCGGGGGAAGCAGAGGAAGAGGAAGACCTCCACTCCGTTGGAAGGACCAAGTGGAGAAGGACCTGGCTTCGCTTGGAATATCCAATTGGCGCCACGTAGCGAAGAGAAGAAACGACTGGCGCGCTGTTGTTGACTCGGCTATAATCGCGTAAGCGGTGTCTACGCCAGTAAAGAAGAAGAAGATGCATCATCGAAGAAATAGTTACGCAGAAAGCAGGGTCATCCAGTAGATGGACATCCAGGTGTGTTCTCAACTAATGCATTAGTTCGAATTTACACAATCTACCCGAAAAACGGCAATTTCTTCTACCTTCAGTTGCAACTGATTAATGTACGCGGTTTAAATTCATTTGAGTTATTGCATATGTGTGTGAATGGTACGGTGTATGCAACATTTTGAGAAGCAGGCCAGCAATTACAATTGCTGGAATATGATAATCACTGGAATCAAACGAAAGACGATGCGATGGCTTCTTCGAATGCCACTGAAGTTCGCACACATTTCGCGATGATGAGCCTTCAAATCTGCGTTATGGGATACGACCAAAAATTACATTGCCGAAGACATTTTACATTGCATACGCTAAGAATTGGAAATGGGTCAATACTGGTTGATACTTCCCGTGGTCTGATATCAATCCGATATGCCGTTTATCAATTCACGAAAGATGGACTCATCACGAATGTTTATACGAACATTGGCCAAAGTTTCGTAAGTACGATTCCTTGAGTGTACGGGCAATCTTAGCTGCCACAAATACCTATGTTGTTGACTTAAACTGGAAAATTCAAAGTCAAATTCCAGGAGACTTGCGGTCATAAAAATCGATCGATCGTCTTGACAATGAAGACGACGCCGTGAATTACCAGTGAAATTTCTAAATTCTTTGGAGAGGCCTGGTATGCCACCGCATCATCGCAATCTGATTTTGACGCACCTATCAAATATAAGGGGCAGAATGCTTGATTCTACGGATTTCTTTTGAGTTACATTGAAGAAAAATGTAGACAAATAGCAAATAAATGATTATCAATAAAATATGAATTTTTGTCTTTTCATTTCAAAACACATAATTTCACGCAGGACAACGGCTGCGGGGTCAGCTAGTAATAATATATATGTATATCGTCACCAGAGAGCTGCATTGGGTATGTTCGAACCTGTTCGATCACCCTCATTAAAAATCGAGCACGAGCGAGCACCACACTCGGCAGCAATGGGTTCGATCGAGTGGCACACCCGGCAGCTGCTTTCTGAGTGTTCGAGTCTGTTTGATCATACTCTCTTCAAAACGATCACAAGCGAGTGTCCACACTCGACACCCGCAGCTAACCCGAAATGTGTTCAACTATTGCCACGGATACTCGGACAGAACACGGGTGTAGAAGAAATGTATCAAATTTTTCTGAGCAAAAATATGAGAAATTATGAATGTTGTATACACTTTAACAGTCAATATTATTGAAGTACAGCATTTAAACTGTATGTATGCATGTATCAAAGGAATAACGCATTTTAAAATTAAAAATATATTTGCATAACCTTAACATAAGACCAGACAAGCTGTAACTGCCATTCGCAATTTTGCAACCAATAAAATCTTTTTTCGGCCATTATTTTCAATAAATATCATGTAATACGTATCATATAACATTCTTAACACTCACAAAGCAAATTAATCAACTGTACTGACGATTACACATAAACAAAAAATGCTTTGCACACTCGAGCCTAAACTCGGACACTCGAATATATTGATCCGCAAAACACCCGAACCTAAACAAACACGTATGAACGACACTCGAGTGTTGTGATCAACACGTTCGTCTGCGCACAGTCGCTAACAAGCAATATTTCTGCTCGTTCAAAGAAAGCAATACAAGTCGGTTTCGGGTAAGTGTTCGAGTGTGCACGGAAATTGTGTATCCGTTGCAGATCTCTGATCGTCACCTAAAATACAAACCAATGTATCATTAAAAATAAATGGAAATCGCTGACAGATATAACCAAATGTATCCAATTTATAACGAAAACTCAAATTTTGTTTCAATATGAGTGCATGCTAACCAAAAATTATAACCACTTTATAACAAAAAGTCAATATATATATTTTTTATTTTTAACGCAGAAAGGAGTGCTACACGAAAGTACTTCAGTCACCCCGGGTATTCGCTCGTAATATTATAATATTGTTACGAATTTACTCCTTGCTAGTTTTACTTTATTAGGTTCGTATTTCTGGATTGACGAATAAAACCAAAAACTGTTTAGTTCAATTCAACAACTCTTTATTTTACAACTCGTCTACACTATAACAGTTTAC
Organism: Bactrocera dorsalis; assembly: GCF_023373825.1. Taxonomy (NCBI): domain Eukaryota; kingdom Metazoa; phylum Arthropoda; class Insecta; order Diptera; family Tephritidae; genus Bactrocera; species Bactrocera dorsalis. Next base: position 78,876,154 of record NC_064304.1, read on the forward strand.
TCTTAGCACTGAATGATTACGTTGGCGCTGCCACGGCTTATATAGCCACGCACTTCTCGCTGATGCCGACGTGTCCTTCTAGAATATTGTGTCTGGAAATTACCAGAACATAATGCTATACGGCGCCAGGCTCAAGCAGACAGCCGCCGCGCCAGACTCAGCAATTGTTGAAGTAGACAATCAGACATTGCGGCGCCAGATGTCTATTGTTTCGACAAGCAGACAGCCGCGGCGCCAGATGTCTACAACAAGACAAATGCTATTCCATATACCTACAGCTATTGTTCATAATAAGGGATGCATATAGCAATACAAATACAACTTAATACTACTTTTTGTAACACTGCCCTCCACTAAAGCCTAATCGTCCCGATTAGGCACAAATCCTCTTGAACCAAATGGGGCGAGCCTCTCCAAATGTACTAATTTCATTTTAAATCGTGCTTTCCCATTTCTTTGTATGCGGTATACCACGTCATTAAGTCGTTTCATCACCATATAGGGTCCTTCCCAGGCTGTCAGCAGTTTCGGGGACAAGCCTTTCTTTCGAAGTGGATTGTACAACAGGACCAGATCACCTTCTTCAAAACCTTTTGAATTTGCCGCTTGATCGAACCGGTCCTTCATCTTATTGCTCATCAGATGCGTATGCTGTCTTACCATTAGATGCAATTCATTCATTTCTTCCTTTAAGGCAGAACAATAATCTCCCTCATTTCTTACAGCTGTCGGATTCGTTCCAAACTTAAGATCAGCAGGGAGTCGCAGATCAGATCCGAAAATAATCTTTGCTGGCGTGTAACCAGTTGTCTCGTGCTTCGCTGAACGATACGCCAGCAGGAACATCTGGATGCACTTGTCCCAATTCCGTTGGTCTTTATCAACGATTTTCCGCAGATTTTCTTCGAGCGTTCGGTTGAATCTCTCTACCATCCCATCTGATTGTGGGTGTAACGCTGTTGTCCGTGTCTTGTGGATGCCTAATAATGTACAGACTTCTTGGAAAATGGAAGATTCGAAATTCCTGCCTTGATCTGAGTGTAATTCGACGGGCACTCCGAACCTTGTTATCCAATTTTCTACAAACGCTTCGGCTACTGTCTTCGCTTCTTGGTTTGGTAAGGCATATACTTCTGGCCATTTACTGAAATAGTCCATGACAACCAGTAGATATTTGTTTCCGGCCGTACTGGTTGGGAACGGACCTGCAACATCCATTGCGACTCGTTCAAATGGTGATCCCACGTTGTACTGTTGTAGCCTAACGCGACTTTTGGCTTTAGGACCTTTAGCTGCCATGCACTCTACGCAATTACTTATCCATTCTGCTATGGAATCTCGACAACCGATCCAGTAGAACTGTTGTTTAATCTTCTCTATAGTTTTTGTAATTCCACGGTGCCCTCCACTAGGTCCATTGTGATATTCTTTCAACACTTTCGGGATCATGGACTTCGGTACTATGATCAGCAGACGAGACTGTTTGCCATCTTCGCTTTCCCAGGTACGATGAAGGTATCCATTAACGAGGTTTATGCTGTTCCATTGGGCCCAATATGCTTTTGCCGTTGGACTCTCGTTAGTTATTTGTTCCTTTGGTGGTCGTACCCCATTTTCTTTGGCTATTATCAGCTTTGCAAGATCAGGGTCCTCCAGCTGATTGATTCTGATGCGGTGAGGAGTCCAATCATCTTCAGGTTCTATATTCAGTAATCGCACGTCGATTATACCTTCTTTTCATTCTCATTTGGAGCAATGTTTACATTCCAGTGGACAAGGGCGACGTGATAATGCATCCGCATTTTTGTGGTGAATCCCCTTTCGATGTTCCGTTTGTTGTTTCCGTTTTGATGGGTTTACCTTTATATTGCAATTTCGGGCAAAGTGACCCGCTTTGCCACAGCTGAAACATCTGTCTGTTGCATTTACTCGCGGTGCAGCAATTGGCTTCAGAGTCTTCAATATTTCTTCCATCAGCGCCGGTTGTTCCATTTCAACCCTTTGTACTTTGTGTGCTGGTTTACTTAGTAGGGAAGCTGTTTCCTGTGTGAGGGCGTGCGAAACCGTTTCAGCAAACTTTCTTTTTGGCAATGCATATGTGGCGCGCTTGGTGTCCACATCACGAATTCCATTTATGAAACATTGAATTTTTACCCTCTCAATGTAATCCACAGGTGCATCTGCATTTGCCAAATGAGCCAGTCGTTCTATTTCAGTTGCGAACTCTTGCAATGACTCGTTCATCTTCTGACCCCTATTTTGCAGTTCGATCTGGTATATTTGTTTCCGGTGCTCACTACCATATCGTCTTTCTATCGCACTCATCAATGCCTCATAGTTGTCCCGTTCACAGTCTGGAATAGTCTGAAGGATTTCTGCCGCAGGTCCTTTTAATGATACAAACAAGGACGCCACTTTGTCCGCTGCATTCCAGTTATTGGCCATTGCTGTCTTTTCAAACTGAAGTTTGAAAATTTGAAATGGAATACTTCCATCGAATGTGGGTGCCTTCAATCTTTGATTATTTGTTGATGGTGCAGGGCCATGCAGTTGCAGTTCTCGCATACGATTACTCAGTTGAAGAAATTCTGATCTTAAATTTTCTTTTTCATTTTTTAACGTTCTTAATTCCTCTTCAAATTTTGAAAATTTCTCTTGCACTTGTGTATTATTTTCTGTAATCTGTTGTACCAAACGCTTTTCTAACTGCGTATTATTTTCAGTCATTTGTTGTGTAAGGCGAGACTCTAACTGTGATGTATTTTCAGCTATTTGCGTTATTTGCTGTGCCAGACGATTTTCTGTTTGCACTACATTTTCTGCTATTTGCTGTGCCAGACGATTTTCTGTTTGCACTGCATTTTCTGCTATTTGCTTAATAGCCACTAACAGCATGTTCGTGTCTACGCTTGATGATGTTCGTTGTTCTTCTACTTTTTCTTCTACATTTGTAGAAGTTTCTGGCCCATCAAATTCGAACTTGTCCACATTAATTCCATCCGCTTCCATTGCTGCACGTAACCGTGCCTGCAGATCCGCCTTTTGCCCGCTTATCGGCAAATTACGCTCCTCCAGTTCCTTTTTTAATTGCTGAATTCTCAATTCTCCGAATTTAACCATCTTGAATTTGGATTATTTGACAATCCCACTTCTGACACCAATTGTTAGGAATTTACTCCTTGCTAGTTTTACTTTACTAGGTTCGTATCTCTGGATTGACGAATAAAACCAAAAACTGTTTAGTTCAATTCAACAACTCTTTATTTTACAACTCGTCTACACTATAACAGTTTACTCTTAGCACTGAATGATTACGTTGGCGCTGCCACGGCTTATATAGCCACGCACTTCTCGCTGATGCCGACGTGTCCTTCTAGAATATTGCGTCTGGAAATTACCAGAACATAATGCTATACGGCGCCAGACGCAAGCAGACAGCCGCGGCGCCAGACTCAGCAATTGTTGATGTAGACAAGCAGACATTGCGGCGCCAGATGACTATTGTTTCGACAAGCAGACAGCCGCGGCGCCAGATGTCTACAACAAGACAAATGCTATTCCATAAACCTACAGCTATTGTTCATAATAAGGGATGCATATAGCAATACAAATACAACTTAATACTACTTTTTGTAACAATATTATCACACGGTTTTACATTCATATATGTACATATGTATAATATGTATATGGAAAAGTGTTCACATATTCAATTTTAACATGAAAAATCTTCTTATAGTTTTTTTATAGTTAATAAAGAAAAACCAATCACTGGAAAGTACAAACAAAGAAAATGCTGCGAAACTCTGAAAATCCTTCACTTTTGGTTTTTAAGGTGTGGCAATGCTGGTTTTCCTCGTAAATATAAGCACTCTAAACTTTTCAGCCATAAATATGACAAGTGATTTTTACCGTGCGATTCTGTAACGTGAGACAGTCTCAAGTCTCTAAATTTGAGATTTTGAGTTAGAGACAATTTTTGATACTTGAGACGATATTGCTATTCTGTAAGTGACAGTCACAAAATCTATTACATTTCATTATTAAGAGATGATTTTACACTTGAATGAAAATAAATATGTCGATAACAAATATTAAATTTTGTATAACATAGTCAAAAAACATAATTATCAATGAAAATAAAAATATATGTTGACTTTGTTTCATAATATATACGAAATTTATGTAAAATTGATTTATTTTTAACCTTTTCGTGGTTGAGTTGCTTACAAAATATAAAAAACGACAATCGATTAATATCTATGATGATCTCTATTCCGTATATTCAAAATGGCAGACAAGAGCTCTTTTTAGTTTTGTGACTTGCTAACTACCAAGTCTCAATATTTTGAGACTAACGCTAAAGACTGTTTAGTGAATACTAACTAGTCTCAAATTGAGACTTTGCCTCAAAATGTCTCAAATAGAGACTAGAGACTGGTTACAGAATCCCGCTATATGTCATCACTGTCGTGATGCCATGCCAAAAAAATTAAAAATAGAAAGAATTTTTATTTGGTAAGTACAAGGTACTTTCCAAAGTAAACAGGACTTAAAAAAAAAAACAGAACAAATGGTTTTTTCAGCCAAATCAATTTATTTTCTTCAAAATAGTCTCCTTCCGCTTCAATACAGCTTTTTGCACGATTCAAAAGCATGTCGAACGAGTGTTTTAGCTCGTTGGCCGGTATAGCCGCCAGTATGGCGGTGCAAGCCTTTTGAATGGCGTCTACGTCTGCATAACGCTTTCCTTTCATGGGCAAATGCATTTTTCTGAAAAGGAAGAAGTCGCAAGGTGCCATATCACGTGAATAAAATGTGATCGTCGATCGAATGTTGGATTCTGAGAAATTTTGTGGTCGTCAGTCAATTTGTGCGGAACAAATCGTACACACACCTTTCGTAAGCTCAAATGTTCGGTCAAAATGCGATAAATCGATGAACATGAATTTCAATGATGATTTCGGCTGATTTTTGATGAATTCACGCACAGTTTCGATGGAATTTAGGGTGATCACGGATTTTGATTGGCCCACGTGTTGATCGTTATTTATGTCCTCACGACAATTTTGAAATCGTTGAAACCACTCGTGCACTCTGCTACGGGTAGGCAATCATCGCCAATAAACTTGTTTTATCAATTGAAACGTTTCGGTAAAAGTTTTACCAATTTTAAAACAAAAAAAAATTGAATGTTGGCTCTTTGTTCGAAGCTCATTTCTCCCAATAAATTAAATGTAATGAAATTTTCACTGGACAATCGCAGTTTATAACGCACTAGTCGACATAAAGATGGCGCCACTAGAGGGCGCTAGATTCAAAAAGTCCTGTTTACTTTGGAACGCACCTTGTATAATATTGAAATTTTTGTTATGCTGATTATGCTTTCCACACAATTCCCTGACTGATTATACATAAATACGAAAACGCCGACGACAAACGAAATTATATCGCTCATTTGCTGCAAGACCGGCATAAGTCAAAAAAATCGATTCTCCAGAAAACGCGTTTAAAGTTTTCAACTGACTACAACCTTACACGGTGACTCCAACCTTACACCTCTTCTCAAGCGGAGCATATAAGAGGTATTCATATGAATTTTTCACTCAACATGAAGTATGACATAACGAACAATTCTGCAGCATTTACTCAAAAATCACGTTTTTTGATTTATGCCGGTCTTGCAGCAAATGAGCGAATGTTTGTTTGATTCCCTCATGGAGTCATTGCATGAATTATGTAAACGCCCAATACACTACACCAGCATGCTGGCGCAATCACCTGATGGTGCCAGCTGATTGATCGCGTATGTATTTGTGGTGTGATTGCAACATCTGCTGGAGGGGCTTTTTTTTTGATTGCGCATACATGCTGATGTAGTTTATTGTGAATTTACCGCATTTTATTAGAATTTTCAAAAAGTGAATATCGCGGATACATATGAGTTCAAAGGAAAAATTATTTTGGAGAGAATTTATTGGTCTATATGAATCAATGCCGTGACTGTAGAGAATTAAGAGTGCGCAATATTAACCAATCCTAAATCCAAACACGCTTTTTTCTTTATTTTTTTTCGTTTTCAATAGCGATAATAATTTCTGCACAAATTTTGTCTGCGTCCAAGACGACCTTTTCCATACAATAGGGGGATTCTCTTGTTCTTACAAGATTGCAGATTGCAAAAATCCTATACCGAAATATACAAGGGCACAAGAGCACACATTGCAGAATCTAGTGATGTATGGACGGCTGATTCGGTCAATTTATTGTAAATGACTATTGACTATTGTGCATAGCTATTGTGAATTGGCGCAGCGACCGCATTCATTCTTAACAAAAAAAAAAAAATTGTAACAAATCTTTATAATTTAAAACATGTATTTAAGGAAAATGACAGCAAGCACAGTATTACAATTATATTTTTGCATGAAATTGCACGCAATTAAACATGGGTTTTGGTCTGACATATTCTACAGCCATTGCAAATATTTTTCTGCGTGTGTTTGTTGTTGTGCCGTTGTATTAGGTGGAAAAATCTCCAATTCTTGCATCGCGCAAGGGCTTTACAAGAGCAAGAGAATACTGCTAATATGTAAACAAAAGAATATTGCACCAACATGCTGGTGTAGTGCATTGGGCGCTTAAAGTGTGCATACACGACACACAAGTGCGTTCGATCGGTATGTGTTCGCTTGCGGTTTACTCGTGTATGGGCTTGTGCGCGTACCGATCCATGTTCGCGAAAATATTTGACTTTTTACGATCGGTGCGCGAACATGTGTGTCGTGTATGGCGTTGTGAGCGCACAAAATCTCATTTCTCTCGTGTCGCCGAGCAGTGAAGATCGCGGACAATTGCAAGTATTAAGGGGAGAGCCTGCTTTAGAGGCTTCAAAAAATCGATTTTTTTGTGGATTTTTTTGGGAGGGAAAGGAATAATTGATTCAAGCGAAATTTCTAGGCTTTATAGTTATATATTTCAACATCTTTCACAAATTTTTTGAATACGACTTCTTTGATATTCTGCATTTGAAAGCAATTACCCGATGCATCTCGCATATGCATTTATCAGAAACAATAAATTCAAAGAGATTCATGTTTTTTAATAACTTATCTTCTAGTTAAACTAAGAAAATTCAAAACAAAAGTGTAAAATTTTACAAATTTTTTAAAAATAGAAAAAAGTGGTTTTTGACCAAAAAATTTTACTTTATTTTGTTTAAAAATATGTTCAAAGTTGACTTTTCTTAGTTTTTTTTTAGTTTAAATAGAAGATAATTTTATGCCAAAGATAATAAACTTTGCCCCAATTCCAACTTTGCCCGCCAATTAAGAATAATCGTAAAAATAAAAAACCAAGAAATCTGTATCTGTTAGACGCTCGGTCACTATTTCCCTTTCAGCTTCAACAATATTTCGAATTCCAGTCTATAACTTTGTTTGTTGTTAGATAATTTTTAAAGAGATTTAAGCGATTGTTTGAAGCCTCTAAAGCAGGCTCTCCCCTTAATAAAGATTTCGTATCAGAATTTATTGATCTTATAAAAAAAGAATTGGCAATTTGGCAAACGAAAAGTGATAAATATAAAAATAAAATTGAGAAAAATAAAAGTTGGAATAACTTATTAACGAAATACAAAGAAATAGATAAAAGTGCTACATTAGAAATAAATTCGAAGAACTGTTCCGCTTGCCTGTCGCACATGTTAACTGTGTGAAGAACGAATGCAAAATGGATTTGTGTGTCGTGTATGGGCAAACGAATTCACACAGATCGAACGCACATGTGTGCCCGTGTATGGGCTCTATTAAGGAAATACTATACAGTGGTGGTCAAAACATTTGCAACCAAAATCAAATATTTGTGTCTAACATATTTGATAAATAGATTTTGTGTTCTTTATTTTTCTCTCTTTCCGAGCTTTAGTTATTGTATTTGTCACTTATGTACTGTTAAAATTGTTATTTTAACTTATTGCAAAAACAAAGCAATATTCCAGTGGGGATTATGAATGGATTGATTGGAACTTAGCAGTGTGGCTTCAAACACAGTTCAGATATTCACCACGCGCCAAATCTTGGGACAGGTCCGTGAAAATAGGATCGACACACACCACCTGTTCGTCAATTTCAAAGCTGATTTTGACAGCGCGAAAGGGACTTGTCTTTATGCCACGATTCTGAACTTGGTACACCGCAAAACTAATATGGTTGTGTAAACTGACATTGAACAACACCAAAAGCGCAGTCAGGATCGGGAAGAACCTCTTCGAGGCATTCCATACCAGGCGAGGTTTCAGACAAGGAGTCTCCCTTTCGTGTGACTTCTTCAATCAACTCTTGGATAAAATAATTCGAGCTGAAGAACTAGACAGAGAAGGTACCATCTTCTAAGAGGGTGTACAGCTGCTGGAGTACGTTGATGATATTGATATGATTGGCTTTAACAACCGCGCCGTTAGTTGTGCTTTGTATTAAGAAGCGAAGCAAGTATCCGGAGGTGAAAGAGGACAAGACGAAATATATCCTGTCATCAAACAAAAAGTCGTCGCACTCGCGACTACGCGACGTGGGAGCGTAGTGGAAAATGCCACTTGTTTTGAACTTTCCAACACTAGAACGACCCTAAACACACGTCTAAGCCGGTAAAATCGTAGTCAGAAGAAAATCATATAAATACTGTGGTGTGGCCGGCACAGTCTACCGATCCCATCGGATTGAGATATTAGCGTTTTTTATGACATTTTCCATTGTAGCCGGATCTGAAAAAAACTATTTTTGGGCATATTAAATAAAACAGTAGGCCTATTTCACCCATTAAGAAATTAGTTACATAAAGAAATAAAAACAAACCGATAACAATTCATTGTCTTTTAATTAAATGCATATAAAATAAAATTAACAGAAAGTAAAAATTAAATACAACTAAAATCATATGCATACATTAGGGGTATTCTCTTGCTCTTGCAAGATTGCAGATTGCAAAAATACTACACCGAAATATACAAGGGCACGAGAGCACCCATTGCAGAATTTAGTGATATATGAGCGACTGATTCAGTCAATTTATTGTAAATGACTATTGTGCATGTCTATTGTGAATTGGCGCACCTTCTGCATGCATTTTTAACAAAAAAACTGTAACAAAACTTTATAATTTAAATAGAAATTATAAAATCTAATTAAAATTTACCTTTCTCAACAGTTTAACGACGTAATATGTCTTTATGTAAAATGGCAACTACAACAGGGTTGCAATTTTATTTTTGCGTGACATTGCACGCTAATATACATGGGTTTTGGTCTGACATATTTCACAGCCCTTGCAAATATTTTTCTGCGTGTGTTTGTTGTTGTGCCGTTGTAAATTTGCAATGCTTGCACCGTGCACCGGGTTTTGCAAGAGCAAGAGAATACCCCTATTTTAACCAAAAATTCTAATTTTTAAATAAAAACTTTCTAAAATCGTTCTAACTGTAGAGTCTCTTAAAGTAGCCAATCTGTTTAAAAAATCTTTTTTTAATATTTAATATTTAGCTCGTTGTAACCATTAAAAAAGAATAACTATCTTTGAGAATTGCCTAATATCTTTCAATTTAGTAAACAGAATTTCTCCTACTATACCTATTTCATGACAATTTCCGTCAAATTCCTCAGCAATTTCTAAATCCAACAAAATCTTCAGGCGGCTTTACCAAGTAGCATTTGTCGATCTGGTTTTGGTGTATGAAGATGAATTCATCTGAAGGAATTTTATTTTATTTTCAAATGAAGATAGCCGCATAAATAACTGAGTGCATTTTGTTTTCAAAAGTTAATTAGTTAGTAATTTCCAAACTACTATCTAAAGTGATGGATCCTTTGCACACATTTAGAAGAACATTAAGGGTATGTTCTGAAATGACTGCGGGTTCTGGTTCCAAAGGCAGTTCACAGTTACACCATAGAGAAGGTTCACGACGTGGAGAACGTAATCTCGGTCGAGATGAGAGAGTTTCACCACTGCCAGCTCGGCAGGAGAAATCTTAACAGTTGCGTTTGAACAGAGCTGAGCATGGAATAAAAACTACACTTAAAGTCAAAAAAAACGCCGACGGCAACACTTTTTCTGTTACGGAGCTTTTCTCCTCATTTGAAGTGCGTAACGGAACTTTTTCGATTCCTTTATTAGTGTTGCTTTAATTAGATTTTTTTTTGTAATATTTCGTACCGGTGAATATATTAAGTGTCAGCAATCGGTATGAAAACAACGAAAGCCAACAAAAAATGGTATTATCCGAGAAAGAAAAAGTTGATATAATTGCGTATAAGCTGCAAAACTTATCAAATGTCGAAATTTCGGGTATGGTTCACTGCAATGAATCTTCCGTAAGAAGATTTTGGAAGAAATATTTGGAAACGGAGAGCTTATCACGCCGTCCTGGAAGTGGGCGTCCACGAAAAACAACTGAGCGTGACGATAGAGATATCGTCAAGATAGCTCTTCGTGACCGATTTAAAACTGCTCCAGAAATTGCTGCGGAATTAAAGGATGGTCATAACATGGAGATTAGCACCTTAACTGTGCAGCGTCGCTTGAGAGAAGTAGATTTATTGGCTCACAGACCCGCTAAAAAGCCACTTCTCACAGCGAAAATGCGTTCCACCCGTTTAAACTGGTGTCTGGAAAGGAGAAATTGGACCATCAACGATTGGGCACAAGTCATCTTTTCAGACGAGTGCAAAATAAATATTTTTAGCTCAGATGCAGGATGCGTAGTGCGCCGCAGAAAAAATGAAAGATTTGGTCACAACTGCGTGCAGAGTACGGTGAAGCATACCCCATACATAATGGTCTGGGGAGCGATAACCAGTTATGGAGTTGGAAAATTTTTTTTTATCGAACGCTACGTTAACTCTTCTGTCTATATTGAAATCATTAAACACGGTGTTATGCCAACGATTGAGCAGCTGTCAGAGCACGAAATAAAAATTATATTTCAGGAAGATTCTGCACCTTGTCACCAGTCGAAGTTGGTAGGTTTACCATCGAATCTAGAAATTTTAACTAATTTCTTTTAACAAAATTATAATAATACAACAATAATCTTTTTATAGGTAAAGGAATATAAGACTCTTTTGGGAATTGACTCACTGGTATGGCCGGGAAATATTCCGGACCTGAATCCCATTGAAAATATGTGGTCAATTTTAAAAAGAAAAATACGCCAGCAGAAGCCGACTAACATCAGTACTTTGAAGAAAGTAATCGAAACTACTTGGTATGATGATGTTTCAACAGAAATTGTTAAAAAACTGTGTGAGAGCATGACATCTCGAGTAGAATGTGTCATAAAAGCAAGAGGAGGTCATACCCGCTATTAAATTCGCTTAAAACATTTTTATCTTAATGAATATTTTTAAAAACTTATTAATTCGCTGATAAAATAATAAATCAAGCATAAAAATGTATATGTTTTTAATACAACTACCGATATTTGCCACATAAATGGGGGAATTCGTATTAACCAAAATAGGCATTTGCATGTGTTACACATAAGCTCCGTATTATTTTTGTTGTTATTGGATGAATAGCCTTAAAACTGATAACAGCTTATGGAAGGAGAACATAAATAATCATTTAGTAGCAGCTTAATGTAAACGGACCTTGTTTTTATACTACAAATACTATTTCTATTGGTAATACACAAATCGGCGTTTTTTTTGACTTTAAGTGTATATTCAGAATTATATATTGCTATTACAGACGTATGTTAGCTCTTTTGCTTATATTATATTTTTATAATTTTATATGCAGATGTGTATTCATACGAATTTCGTTGATAAGCTGGCCGACAGGGGTAATGCTCGAAATTCTACGAAAAGATGAGGCAACTTACAGAAGGTTTCAAGACCGGAGCATACTCTTGTAGAACCCCCAAAGGTGATCTAGTCACCGATGCCCAGAGCATACTTAAATTATGGAGGGAACACTTCTCCAGCCTGCTGAATGGCAGTGAACGCACAACGCCAGTCGATGACGATGGAGCAGACGTTCAATTGCTCGACCATGAAGAAGTTCGAATAGCAACTACCCGTCTGAAGAACAACAAAGCGGCGGGAGCCGATGGAGCTATTCGGCCGAGCTATTCAAACACGGCGGCGAAGAACTGATAAGGAGCATGCGTCAGCTTCTTTGCAAAATATGGTCGGACGAAAGCATGCCCAATGATTGGAATTTAAGTATGCTATTCCCAATCCATAAAAAAGGAGACCCCACAATCTGCACCAACTACCGTGGGATAAGCCTCCTCAACATCGCGTACAAGGTTTTATCGAGCGTATTGTGTGAAAGATTAAAGCCCACCGTCAACAAACTCATTGTACCTTATCAGTGTGGCTTCAGACCTGGAAAATCAACAACCGACCAGATATTCACCATGCGCCAAATTTTTGAAAAGACCCGTCAAGGAGAATCGACACGCACCACCTATTCGTCGATTTCAAAGTCGACAGTACGAAAAGGAGCTACTTTTATGCCGCGATGTTTGAATTTGGTATCCCCGCAAAACTAATACGACTGTGTAAACTGACGTTGAGCAGCACCAAAAGCTCCGTCAGGATCGAGAAGGACCTCTCCGAGCCGTTCGATACCAATCAAGGTTTCAGACAAGGCGACTCCCTATAGTGCGACTTCTTCAATCTGCTGCTGAAGAAAATTATTCGAGACTCATAACTTAATCGAGCAGGTACAATCTTTTATAAGAGTGTAAAGGTGCTGGCGTGTGCCGATGATATTGATATCATCGGCTTCAACACTCGCGCCATTAGTTCTGCTTTCTCCAGACTGAACAAGGAAGCAGCGCAAATGGGTCTGACAGTGAACGAGGGCAAGACGAAACATCTCCTGTCATCAAACAAACAATCGTCGCACTCGCGACTTGGCTCTCACGTCACTATTGAAAGTCATAACTTTGAAGTTGTAGATAATTTCGTCTATTTAGGAACCAGCATTAACACCACCAACAATGTCAGCCTGGAAATCCAACGCAGGATTACTCTTGCTAACAGGTGCTACTTCGGACTGAGTAGGCAATTGAAAAGTAAAGTCGTCTCTTGACGAACAAAAACCAAACTCTATAAGTCGCTCATAATTCCCGTCCTGCTATATGGTGCAAAGGCTTGGACGATGACAACAACCGATGAGTCGACGTTGCGAGTTTTCGAGAGAAAAGTTCTGCGAAAGATTTATGGTCCTTTGCGCGTTGGCCATGGCGAATATCGCATTCGATGGAACGATGAGCTGTACGAGATATACGACGACATCAACATAATTCAGCGAATTAAAAGACAGCGGCTACGCTGGCTAGGTCATGTTGTCCGGATGGATGAAAACACTCCAGCTCTGAAAGTATTCGACGCAGTACCCGCCGCGGGAAGCAGAGGAAGAGGAAGACCTCCACTCCGGTGGAAGGACCAAGTGGAGAAGGACCTGGCCTCGCTTGGAATATCCAATTGGCGCCCCAATATAATTCAATATATTCCTTACTGTTTTAGTAATTAATTTTTTTTTTGGGTACATTTCAAAAATGGATAACCATATGTTTCTGAACATTAATTATTTTAACAAAATAATTTAAATTTTAATTGTGCTTAAAACGGCTGTTAATAGCAGTCACTTCTATTTGCAACAGGATAACTACCCAAAACACACGTCTTATGTATGTAAATGGTTGTTATGGAATTAAAAATAAATCCATAGGTCCCGCCATCACCAGACATTAATCCTATTCAAAATATCTGGCGCTATTTGGAAAACCGTATTCGAAAACATCGAATTTCATCAAAAGTTGGGCGGGTTTTTAAAAAGATCACAAAAGAAGTGAATATAGTGAGTTTGGTCAACTAAAATATCTTTATTTCAAATTCTTTTATACAATTACTTTCTTAAGTCTTAATACAAAGTTTCATCTTACGTTCTAAGAAGTGCAGAGCTTAGGTGTTAGATGATGTGCTGTCTAATTCTAATTAAGGGGTTAGGAGTAGTCAGAGACACGCACAAATGAGAATTTTCAGTATTTTTTTGCTATTAAATCATGTTATTTTACAAAAGTAGTATTATGGCATTATTATAGAATGTGTTGACTTGAAGTCACGAAAATTTCGAAAAAAAAAATTTATTTTCAAAGTTATAGTTGTTTGTGTTGACCCAGTTCCAAAAAAAGGTACTTGCGATGACAACCATAGGTCCTTGGAGATTCATCTAAACTCAATCCGAAAAAAAAATAGTTTTATAAATAGATAATCCTGGGCCTGATCGAAGGATTTTATTTTTTTTTTTTAAATTAACATTTTTTTTTAATTAAATGGCGGCCTCAGGAAATTTTTGTCTAATTAGGGGGATTCTCTTGCTCTTGCAAGATTGCAGATTTCAAAAATCCTATATCGAAATATACAAGGGCACGAGAGCACCCATTGCAGAATCTAGTGATGTATGGACGACTGATTCGGTCAATTTATTGTAAATGACTATTGCGCATAGCTATTGTGAATTGGCGCACCTTCTGCATTCATTCTTAAAGTTGGTACGCAGCTCTCAAGTAATTGCTCAAGAACAAAAATACATTATTTCTCAAGTAATTTTGACAGCTGGTTACGCATTGTGAATGATCCACATTAGAAGAGCAAGAGAGAATAAACAAAGTAAACAAACTTTGTGCGTATGTATGTATGTGTATGGTAACACAAATATTTTCATTGAGATTTAAGGAATGTTGTTGATGGTTGGTTGGTTTTATACAACATTTCAAAATGGAACATACTTTATAATAATGATTTCAACTAATTTAGGATGAATTTGACGATTACTTCGAATTTCCAATTTGTTTGACAAACAACAATTGTTGATTTGATGTTTCTTTGCAAAACCAGGTTTGCCATATTCACATTTTATTGAAAAAAAGTATTAAAAATTAGTACTTGTTTTCTTAAGAGCTGCGTACTAGCACAAGTAACTTTATCGCAGGAACGTTTCTGGACCGTTTCTTAAGCGTTTTTTTATATGAAGTTTTTGCGTTTCTTGAGAGCTGCGTACTAAGCTTTAACAAAAAAAAAACTGTAACAAATCTTTAATAAATATAAATTATAAAATCTATGTATTTCTATCTATTTCCTCAACAATTTAACGACGTAATATGTCTTTATGTAAAATTGCAGCTAAAACAGGGTTGCAAAAATATTTTTTGTGACATTGTACGCAAGTAAACATGGGTTTTGGTCTGACATTTTACAGCCATTGCAAATAATTTTCTGCGTGTGTTTGTTGTTGTGCCGGTGCACCAAGAGGAAATATCTTCAATTCGTGTACCGTACAAGGGTTTTGAAAGAGCAAGAGAATACTCCTATTATGTTTTCCGGAAACTATTATAGCACTGTCTTTTACAATATGTATTACTTTATTTGCTTCATTAATCTTTGTACAATTAGCCTGTTTATTAATTAACATGCCTGACAAACAAGGATTATTTAGTAATTTTCTGATATAGTACCCTATAGGTTTAGTAGTAAATAGTTTGATTGGTTATTATTGTATTTATTGTTATATCTTTCTTTTCTATTTGTACACATTTTGTAAAATTTTTGGGTTTAGCTTCTAAATACCATTTATAAATATGTACATTCTTCTTCTTCTTTACTGGCGTGGAAACCGCTTACGCTGTTATAGCCGAGTTAACAACACCGCGCCAGTCGTTTCTTCTTTTCGCTACGTGGCGCCAATTGGAGATTCCAAGCGAAGCCAGATCCTTCTCCACTTGGTCTTTTCAAGGGAGTGGATTCCTTCCTCTTCCTCTGCTTCCCAGGCGGGTAATGCGTCGAATACTTTCAGAGCTGGAGTGTTTTCGTCCATTTGGACAACATGACGTATTCAGAATAGCCGCTGTCTTTTAATTCGCTGAACTATGTCAATGTCGTCGTATATCTTATACAGCTCATCGTTCCATCGAATGCGATATTCGCCGTGGCCAACGCACAAAGGCCATAAATCTTTTGCAGAACTTTTCTCTTGAAAACTTGCAACGTTAACTTATCAGATGTTGTCATCGTCCATGCTTCTGCACCATAGAGTAGGACGGGAATGATGAGTGACTTATAAAGTTTTATTTTTGTTCGTCGAGAGAGGACTTTACTTCTCAATTGTCTACTTAGTCCGAAGTAGCACCCGTTGGCAAGAGATATCCTGCGTTGGATTTCGAGGCTGACGTTGTTGTTGGTGTTGGTCCTGGTTACTAAAAAGACATTTGTTTGATGTTAGGAGATATTTCGTCTTGCCCTCGTTCCCCACCAGACCCATTTGCTTCGCTGCCTCATCCATTCTGGAGAAAGCAGAGCTAACGGCGCGGCTATTAAGGCCAATGATGTCAATATCATAGAAGATTGTACCTTCTAGGTTTAGTTCTGCAGCTCGAATTATTTTCTCCAGAAAAGAATCGTTTCTGGCCACTTCCAAATAAATGGTGATCAGAGAACTTTCCTCACTTGTGTGAACTTCTACACATGGCTCCATCTTCCAAATTACAACATTTCAAACTGAATTTTATTTCTTACAATATTTATATGCGGTATTGACTATATCAACAGCATTATTTTGGTACATTGTTATATTTTGTATAATTTGCAATACCAAATTCATCAATTTACTAATTCTTAATATTCACATAATTTGTGCATTTGTGAGCTAATTTAACAAGAATTTTTTCTAATCAAAGCTTAGTACGCAGCTCTCAAGAAACGTAAAAACTTCCTATAAAAAACGCGTAAGAAAGGGTCAAGAAACTTTCCTGCGATAAATTTACTTGTGCAAATACCCCCACCGGGCAAAATGACTTAAGCCCCACCAATTTTACAACAAAATTAAAAATGGCGAAAAGTGGGGCTAAAGTCATTTTCGTGGGGATTAATTCTTTTTTTTTAGTGGGGATTTGGTGGGACTTAATTCATTTTGATTGGTGGGGATAAAAGCATTTTCGTGGGGCTTAATTCATTTTAATTCCGTGATCTTTTATACAAATAAAACAAACAGTTAGCAACGTAAAAATATAATACTGTTCAAATTTTATTTAATTTCTTTGCTTTCTTTCTCCATATTTTCGTAAGTCTCCGTTACAAAAAACTATTTGATTAAGTATAACATTATAGATATAGTACTTGTGAGCGTTTGGAGAATTTTCAAGCCATAAGAGTAAATCTGATATTTTTTTGTACTGAGTTTTTATGAACGGTATCCATCGTATTAGTTGAAAGAGTTGCGACTCGCTGATTCCATTAACGAAAGCAAAAACACAAACTATTAATTGCGCCTTATAACTTTTTTTTCCAAATCAATTATAAATCCAGGAACATGAGAAAAGTTTATAGTATCGCTTTTATTTAGTAAGATCTTCCTTGCGTTTATACGATTATTCTCCATTTGTTTCAATTTTTCTATATTCATTTTTATGCAGAATACGCAGAACTGTTTTTAATAATCACTCTATTAAGATTGAATTGTCAAAGTTTTTTTCTTTTACGAAAGGTTAAAATCACTAATAGTGCACATTTCGTAAAAGGAGAAACATAATTTTGTAAATTATAAAATAATAGAAGGGAATTTTTCCTTTTACGAAAGGTTAAAATCACAGTGTACATTTCGTAAAAGGAGAAACCATAATTTTGTAAATAATCATATAATAAAAATCCATCTCTTACAGCTATTTTTATATGGGATAGTGAATTTTGATTTAAAAACTTGAAGTTTAAAGCAAGCAAAATAAATTAAAAATGAAGTAAAGTGGGGCTAAATTCATTTTCGTGGGGATTAATTCCTTTTTTTTCGTGGGGATTCTGCCATGTAAGAACACCCACGTTTGGTGGGGCTTAATTCATTTCGATTGGTGGGGATAAAATCATTTTCGTGGGGTTTAATGCATTTTTTTTTTTCGTGGGGATTCCGTCATTTTTGGTGGGGAAAGATTCACTGAGAAATTGGTGGGGCTTAAGTAATTTTGCCCGGTGGGGGTTAATTCAGTGGGGGCTAATTCATACACCCATCATCAACAACATTCCTTAAATCTCAATGAAAATATTTATGTTACCATACACATACATACATACATAATACGCACAAAGTTTGTTTACTTTGTTTATTCTCTCTTGCTCTTCTAATGTGGATCATTCACAATGCGTAACCAGCTGTCAAAATTACTTGAGAAATAATGTATTTTTTTCTTGAGCAATTACTTGAGAGCTGCGTACCAACCTTAATTTAGAACTATTAGTATTGATTAATTTAAATAAATCGTTAGAATTATGATGGGTTATGTTGAAAATCTGGCAACCACGAATGGTTATAGTTTTCCCCTTACAACAACAACGTTTTTCGGTTACGTTTAAGATTCTTGTAATCCATTTTGTTAGTTCTTAATAAACCACAGATGTGAACGGTCGTATGAACTTTAAAGAAAGTCTTTTATTTATTCCGGCTCCCTGCGATAAAAGTAAGTCCTCCAACAGGTTAAGTTTCATCTATGATTTTTGCGTTTATGGTTGTCGTAATGGAAGAATGGATCCTTTAAACGTTTTGATATAACTGCCTGAGTGACTCCCAAAGAATCTGTAAGGGTTTCTTATGTTTGTAGCAATCTTTATCGAATGCAAGTGCAAGTGCAAGTGCATGCTCACCATAAACTTCCACCAAAGTAGATAACTTTCTACAAAGACATACAAAAAAGTACAATTATTTTTACTTTTTGTATCGAATTAGTAAATCACTCTTTTTTCACGCATTCCGCCGACGGACTCATCTGAATGCCTTGACTATTTGTATCAATCATACCCATTAATTTCTTCAAAGCCTCCGCGTTGGTGAACTAGAGGCAAATACTTGAAAGTTCAGCATTTTTCGGGAACATTACACTTACAATAGCTAATTGCTCGCCTGTAAATCCTGTACGAGGCGTGTTCAAAAAGTATCGCGAGTTTTGAATTTTCGCGGGTTGCGTATATTCGAATTTCGAATTTTTTGTGGCGTTATGTTGGTACTCATGTCTCTCACTTATGCCGACAAGCTCGGCCATTTTGAATGTTCATTTAATTGTTGACAGCTGCTTTGCTTGCACGTGTTTTGGATCGTCTTCGATTTTTACCTATCAAAAAAAGTGCACCACGATAACGCCCCTGCTCACACATCGTTGCTTGTGCGCGACTTTTTGGCCAAAAACAACACACTAATGATGCCGCAGCCACCGTATTCCCCAGATCTGGCCCCCTGTGACTTTTTCTTGTTCCCTAAACTGAAGAGGCCCATGAAAGGACGACGTTACGCTTCTCTTGACGAGATAAAGACGGCATCGAAGGAGGGGCTGAAGAAGATAAAAAAATGATTTTTGAAGTGCTTCGAAGATTGGAAAAGCCGTTGGCACAAGTGTATAATATCTCATGGGGATTACTTTGAAGGGGACAAAATAGATATTCATGAATAAATAAATAATTTTTGAAAAAACACAAAATTCGCTATACTTTTTGAACACACCTCGTATAAAAAGTTGTTCCATTTGTTGTTCAAAATGTTCACCCAACATTTTGTGATATATTTTTTGTTCTGGATTGAAGTGACTGTAAAAACTGTTCTTTATTTACATATACATGACCATTAAACGAACAATAAGCTTAATTGTTGCAACCATGGTGTTGTGGATTCGTATTCTGGCAAAGGCAATGCAGTGTAATTGGCCAAGCGACGCACATTTTATAGAACTGCACACATCAAAATTTCTATCTGCAATTATAACAATTCAATAAATTTTTAGGAACATTTTAATCATGTACTTATGTACATACATATACACACAATGTTAGGTTATTTGATGGCACACTAGCAAATTGGAAAGAATGTCATCTAAAAGCACAAAACTCTAAGTAAATATATAAGAAGTTAATTAAGGCATTACGCAGCTTTGCATACCTGTGTAGCAGGTTCACCCAAACTCTGCGCGACCTTTTCGCTAAGGTTCCAAATGCTTGCAGTAAACGCGTATCACCAATCAACACATCGAATACGTTGTATTTCACACTATGACTCACCCAAATCTAACAGCATATGTCGAATTGTTGCATGGTAACTGCATCTTTAAGTTTTTCTTATCGAACTAGCGTGTGAATCTGAGTTAACCGCAATTTCGTACATTGACTGCTAGTGCAAGTTATAAAATTTACCGAGGAAATATGTGTAGCTACATAAAGTTTAAATAGTATATCAAATATATTTAACATTTCTCTTCCAGTAATTTGGTTTTTCTTGTTATGAAAAGATTTTAATTTTAATTAATAAAATATTTGCAATTTACCTGACGCTCTTTAAACCATTTACGATGCTTCAAATTTTTCTTCGAATGGCGGCAATTTTTAACGGATGTTAATGTTCTCTCTTAAAATAGAGTTTTCTATTTCAAGACAAAAAGTTACCCTTGGATATGTTTTAGTATAAGAGGTAAAACTTTACAAATGCATTTATGAATTCTTGTAGGGCATTGTTGACATATAAAAGTATCAACGAAATCTGTGAAATGTCTTCATAGCTTTTTGTCACCCTTTTCTTATTATGATACATGTCGAGGATTTCGTTCGTTGATGATTCTTTTGAGAATTGCTTGTTGATGACTCCATACCACTTTAAACTTTACTATAACTCAATAACTTCACTTTTTATTTTCACTACACGAGCACAGCAAGTTCTGCTCCTATCAAGATCACTTCTTGAATTGATTCTGCGAGGACATAGCGCCTCACGCACACCTTCATTGCTCTAAAAGCAGCTAATAGTTCCTGAGTCTCTTCACTCTGTTCGCAGAATACGATCAGACTTCACTCAGTAACAGCTTCTCTAGTCCTGTTACTATGTTTATTTGCGCATTTACATTCTATAGTACCGTAATATATGCCGCCAATGCGTCGCCTACGCATTTACAGTGACACACAAAATACAAGCATAAGCGCTCCGACCTACACATCTTTTCCTGAGCCTGTTTTTAACGTGGCTTTTAAGTTTACGTGGGTTTCTTTATTAAATAAAAATAAATCTATTACTAAGTGATTTGTATTATTATATTGTTCAGCCGCTCTAATCAATTCTTCAAAGTTACTAGTTAAACTATATTCCTGTTTTAAATATCTTGAAATTTTTATTAATGTCGAATGAACGCTTTCTATTCTACTAGTGCTATGACGTGGTGTGCAGTAATAAATTTGTATATTTAGTCCTTCCATTAAGGACTTGAATTGAATTGTACTTGTCGATAACTATACTTTTTACATCTTAGAATGATTGTAAAAGTTTAAGAATTTTTCTTCTAATATATAACATTTTATTGTTAAAAATTTAGAATAAGAATCAATGCAGGTAAGAATTTTTAATTTCTGTGCGAAAAAAATGTCGATGTGAAAGTGTTCTCCCTAAATTGCTTTATGATTAAAGAACAATAATAATTTGTCTTATTTATACCAAATTTTCCCTAAAATTTCTATGAGCTCTGTTATGGATTTGTTCAATTATTGCCCCTTGATCTTCTTTATTAGTAATATCATTCTCGAATAATTTGGTATATAAAAGTTTGATTGTCGGAAATGCGTCTTTCAAGATGTGTTTTATTGAGTACAGCATAATGCGCAGAATATTCCAGTACTATTTTACATATGTATATATTCTTTTAAAATACCAACTATATTTTCTGGTATGTCGTATTTAATCAGAAATTTTTTTTTATTAAAATAGGATATTGTCTCCAAGACTGTTTTTTTTTTTGCCCCATTATCGATTACTACAGGGTGGCGCAAAAAAAGATACTATAAATTTTGCAATTGACCTCTAATGTCAGTTCCGCTTTGACATTTGTGTAGTAAACACATGCGAAATCCACGTAAATAAAAAATGGTACGCTACACTGCGTGCCACAACCGATATGCTGAAGGATGCGTTTACCGGGCGCCTAATCTCCCGTTTTGGCGATTTGCACTGGTCAGCAAGATCGCCTGATTTGATCGCTGCAGACTTCTTTTTGTGGGGCTTTTTGAAGAAGCGGGTTTATGTCAATAAGCCTCAGACTCTTGCAGTTCTTAAAGACAATATCCGTCAAAAATGTGAGGACCTCTCGCCGGAAGTTCTTTCCAAAGTGATGGAAAATGCCAGAAAAAGGGCTCAAATGACAATCAACTGTGGCGGCGGCCATTTACATGATATCATATTCTCGACTTGATGTAAAAAAATTTAAAAGACTAAATAAAAATAATCCACAAGGAGAATCAATAATTTTCATTTTTTTAAAAAACTTTTTCATTTTCCAAAAAACATCGGAAGGTAATTTTTGCGCCATCTGTTATTTGTTGCATTAAATGATTTAAGGGTTCATGAATTTGATTCATGAAGTTGGTATTCATCGCTGCTTTTTGCGAAATTGCATTGACAATGCGTCAGAAACCACATTTGTTGCTCCAAGTTTATAAATAATTTTTAGTGAAAATTCTTCAATGAAAGCTCTCCATCTTTTCACACATTTCCACATTTGTTGCTCTCGGTTTATAAATAATTTTTGGTGAAAATTCTTCAATGAAAGCTCTCCATCTTTTCATTCTTACGTTCGGATTTCTTTTAGACATTGCGAATGCCAATGTGCGTCTCATCCTTACACATTAAAGTGGTTAGAATTAATTTTTTTAATCTGGTTGAACAAGTTTTTCTTGTAATGCTTTCTTTAAAGTTTCGCAAGCAGTTATTCTTTTCTGATCAAGGTTAATAACTGTTTTCTTTGACATACTTATATTGTGATATTTTCCCATTTTCTCCTTTCAAATGTTTGGTAATGGTAATAAATGTAATATCCAGTTATTCCTAAAAATCCTCTAAATTGCTGTAGAGTGTTGGGATTTGGGTAATTCTTCATTGTTTCTTTCTTTTTGGGATCTGTTTTTATTACTTTGTGGGACGTATCTTCAAAATTCAACCTAAAAGTTAACTTTTCCATGGAAATTTTCATATGAGCTTTTTGAAGTATTTGTACTATATATTTTAAATGAAATATATGTTCTTTTTGAGTGTACTATAATATCGTCAATATAGACGTTGTTCAAATATCATTGAACATGCTTATTTATCAGCAAAGCCGAAATTCTACTAAATATAAATATCTATTTATATATTAATATACTTACATACATACATATGTATATACATAATGCATTTACATGCAATGCACATCTACGAGTAATAATAATAAAAATGCATGGGACAAAAATCATAAATATACAGCAGAGACCAAACATTAAACACACACACGCACACTTGCAATAAATTATACACTTGAAATCAACCCCATGTCAAGCAGTAATAAAAAATATGCTGCAATACATAAAAACATACACACATACAAATATATTTAGTTATTTAAGATAGTTTTAGAAATTGTATATAAGCCAGAAAAATACAAAATAAAAATCAGAATGAATATATTCTCCCTCGAAATTAGACTTTCCATTTCCCCCCACCAGTGGTAAGGAATGACAAGTTCTTTTTTGAGGCCAATGTTTGACAATATAAATCAAACATTTTTTGGTCCTTCGAGCCGGATAAAGAGCTCGGCCAAATTAAAAAGTCCTGTACTTACAAAACAGGCAAAATACAAAAAAAAGCCCTGTTCAAAATACAGGCAAATTAAAAAATAATTGTAAGACGGGTGTATATTCCCGCATTAAAACCGATCGCATAAGCCGTTTTAGCAGAGACTAAACGCAGTGATCTAACTGCTATCCAAGAGATATTCAGCGGCTGTGAGTCGAGGCACAGCAAGGTCAACTAGGCGACCAAATCAAATACCTCCAACGATTTCTTTGGAGAACAACAAGCAGTTAATTAATAAATAAAAAAAGTGTTGCGGAAAAACTCTCATAATGGGAATAAACAAGAAAAAAATTCCTGAAGCCCAAGCAGATTTTTCCGAAAAGGTGTTGTACACGTCCAACACTTTTCCAACAAAATCATCAAATAAAACTAAAATTGAAGAAGTTGAAGCTAAGCACCAAGATTTAGATCGAAAAACTTCCTTATTCATGAGGAAAGTTGAAAACCTCAGAAGAAAAATGGAAGATCTAAGCAAGGAATTAATGATCGACAACGATCAAATAAAATTCTTAGACTGTTTATTTACAGACATTCAAAATCTAAAAAGCAAATTAGATTTTAATGTTGAAATTGAAATCTTATTCGAAGAAATTTATGACGAATACTACGAAGAGCTTAAACATTTAAAGAAAAAGTTACAAAAAGACTTTGAAGAAAGAAAAATAATAAAAATTCCAACATTTTATGGCGATACTAAGGAATGGGCCAAATTTTACAACGTGTTCAAAGTTATGGTACATGACAACGAGCAGATGAAGAACATAGAGAAAATACTGCGTCTTCGTCAATGCTTAAAAGGCGAAGCTGCACGAGTAATACAGCATTTTCAAATTTCGTCAAAAAATTATGAAGCTGCATGGAGTCTACTTAAGAAAAAGTATGACAATCAGCCAATTCTGTTTATCGTACCCAAATTATCTACAACTGCGACGAAACTAACTAATGCAGTACAAAAGATTGAACACGAAAAACTTATAAAAATTCCACTACTCTCTCTATCTTCTGTTGAGGAAAAAACAACAGAAATAATAGAAAAAGATAGGAAGGAAAATGAAGCTGAAGAAGAGTCACTTGAAGAACTTCGTAAGCCTTCAAAAACTGAGGAATCTCACAATCTCATATCTCTTCCGGCAGGCTCACATTTTGGAGAAATGTGGGACAGTGAAGTCCAGACGAAATCGTTTGGAAATAAGGACGAAACTGAAGTAATTCAATACATTTTAGAAGACAAGCTGCGCGTAGCGGAAATTACTTTTAAGGAGCAAGGCACATTTAACGATGTGAACAATAAAATGTCTCCTTTGGAAATTGAGGAGAATGCAAAAGATGAAATAAAATATCTTGCAGAAAGAGATGTTGAAGTTGATAACGGAAGTGTTTCAAACGATGGTCCAGAGGGGGAAGAGGAAAATGCAGGCGAATCGAATGAGGAATCGATAAATGTAACTATTGGTGAAGACGAACAAAAACTTTTGCATGATAAGGCACCTGAAAAAAAGGAAAAATGCACCGATGCAGAAGGTGATACTACCGGCAAGAATTCTGCGCAAAAGAGTACAAAAACGGTTGCAGCTTTGTATGACACAAGAACATCCAAGAGTGGATCCAGCAGCAGTAAATGCAGCAAGTATGATGACGATAAATCAAAGAGAAAAGATAAAAAGTCCGGCGACAAAAAGGATAAAGACATTAGTGAACAAAAATCATCTTCAAACAAGTCTTCGCAGAAGGATGACAAAGAAACGTCTTAAGTGAATATCTCTACAAAATCGTCGTCCACAAGAAAGCAGACAACACCTTCACGTAATCTTTGGATATCCGGGTTATCTTCATTAACGAGAGCCAGGGATCTGAAAACTATATTTTCTAAATATGGAAAAGTTATCGGAGCCAAGGTGGTCACCAACACCGGTACACGTTGTTATGACTACGTAACAATGCCATCATCGTCGAATGCCAGTCGTTGCATTGAGAATTTGCATCATACCGAACTCCATGGACGGATAATATCAGTAGAGCTCACTAAAAACGAAATCAGCAACTCAACAAATGTCGCCAAAACACGAGTGGATAAAACAAAAATAGATCCAGTTGGAAAAGCGGATGTAGTAACAGCCATTTGGGAGTTACTAATACCATGGCAGCTTACGTTAAAACAAACGGACAAGCTAAAACCCAAAAGACGACAACGAAGAGCAGAGAAAGCTACGAGAAGGCATTGACAAGATCAGCAACAACGAATTAAAATTAAGTGAGTTAAATTTAAGAAACCATAGCGGACATTTATCTTTAGTGTCAGTAGTAATTGTAATATTATGCCTTTTAATACTATATTTCCGTTATAAATGTAAAGCGAATAATGCTGATAGAATCATTGTCAATATTCCCAACCGATAGAATATTAACACTCCAGTAGTCGCGCGTACTACAATAGTAGACCACTTGTGTATATACTTTTATGTTTTACGAATAACTATTCGCAAGAAGTCTGATTTTAAGTTCCTAATATGTTTAAAATGAATATTTTTTGGTTGATTTGGTTTTATAATAAACTGTTACTTATTATTATTAAAACAAATTTTTTTATTTACAAATATTTCGTTTCAAACCCTTATGTCTAAAATGTTCTACACATGTAGTACGCGCGACTACTAACGGCACAAAAAGGGGCGCGACCACTGGAGTGTTAATAACATAAAAAATACAGTCCACTAGATTTAAA
Source organism: Bactrocera dorsalis (assembly GCF_023373825.1). NCBI lineage: Eukaryota > Metazoa > Arthropoda > Insecta > Diptera > Tephritidae > Bactrocera > Bactrocera dorsalis. Next base: position 78,902,558 of record NC_064304.1, read on the forward strand.
TAATCATTTCTTTCCCTCGGCAATATGTTCAAATATCATTGAACATGCTTATTTATCAGCAAAGCCGAAATTCTACTAAATATAAATATCTATTTATATATTAATATACTTACATACATACATATGTATATACATAATGCATTTACATGCAATGCACATCTACGAGTAATAATAATAAAAATGCATGGGACAAAAATCATAAATATACAGCAGAGACCAAACATTAAACACACACACGCACACTTGCAATAAATTATACACTTGAAATCAACCCCATGTCAAGCAGTAATAAAAAATATGCTGCAATACATAAAAACATACACACATACAAATATATTTAGTTATTTAAGATAGTTTTAGAAATTGTATATAAGCCAGAAAAATACAAAATAAAAATCAGAATGAATATATTCTCCCTCGAAATTAGACTTTCCATTTCCCCCCACCAGTGGTAAGGAATGACAAGTTCTTTTTTGAGGCCAATGTTTGACAATATAAATCAAACAGACGTGACAAAACTTTCCGATACATTCGTATAGAATAAGGTTCATTGCTCTTTGAAACATATAATACTTGGATATTTTTTTAGCCAAAATGGTATTCTTAAATATTCATATTTTCCATTATTCACGGAAAATGCAGTTTTTTCAATATCATTTTCTTTCATCAATATTTGATGAAATCGAGACTCAAGGTCTATTGTGGAGAAATACAAGGTATTTTCCAAAGTAATCAGGACTTAAAAAAAAAAACAGAACAAATGGTTTTTTCGGCAAAATCAATTTATTTTATTCAAAATAGCCTCCTTCTGCTTCAATACAGCTTTTTGCACGATCCAAAAGCATGTCGAACGAGTGTTTTAGCTCGTTGGCCGGTATGGCCACCAGTATGCCGGTGCCGGTTGAATGGCCTCTGGGTCTGCATAACGCTTTCCCTTCATGGGCAAATGCATTTTTCCGAAATTTTCTTCTTTTGACTAATTTTTACTTAATGTAAAAATTAACTCGCTCTCTATTCAAAAATGAACATGTACGTTGATACCAAAGGACATTCAGTACGCATCAACCTATTTAGTTTTATTATACTTAAGAATATTCAACATATTAGATAAGATATGAAACTGTGTAATTCTCTCTATTTTAAAAGCACATACAGTCCACTAATATTGAATAATTACTTTTTCCCTCGGCAATAGGTTCAAATATATTGAACAGGCTTCTAGATAACATATTGACCTAAGATATGCATTTAGGCAATTGAATACAAATGTGCATGTGCACTTGAAAACAACCCCATATTATGTAATACTATGTTCAGACCGACACTTAATCACACGATTTCGGCCGTTGAATGGATTATCCCACTAATCTTAAAAATTTATCAAGATTTCGCCATACAGAAATGACAGTTCCAAATCACTTCATTGAAATGATTTGAAACTGATCCACGCTAAATCTGTCCGTGCGACTCTGATTTTGCGCAATCTACTTGTCAGCACTGGAAAAATACTAGTCAGCACTGGAAAACTGTTACATTATCACAGCTGATTTAGACACTACAAAGGGAAAAAAATGTAAACAAACAAATTTATTTTATAGCAATGAATCTAATTTCACCTGAAAATCGACTTAACAAATGAAAAAATGCATTCACTATTTCTATTATATGGAAAACATTTGAAAAAAGACGGCTTTTATTTCAAACTACTATATGACAATCTTTTCTTTTGATAAATATTAAGCGATGTGACTTCATGAATGACAATAACAGCTGTTTTTTGATCTTTCTAACGGCAGTGAGAACACTGTTGGGTTATGAAATGATTAAATGTAATCTAATCTTTTGAATTTTCGGTCTGAACATGGTATAACATAAACAATGTGCTACATACATACATATGAACATGTATTAAGATAATTAATAGCGGGATTCTGTAACCAGTCTCTATTTGAGTCATTTTGAGGCAAAATCTCATTTTGTGACTAGTTACTATTCATTAAACAGTCTATAGCGTTAGTCTCAAAATATTGCATCAAATTTGAGATCTGGTAGTTAGCGGGTTACAAAACTAAAAAGAACTCTTGTCTGCCATTTTGAATATACTGTATAGAGATCATCATAGATATTAATCAAACACGAAAAGGTTAAAAATAAATAAATTTTAAATTAAATTAAATTAAATTATTAAATTTTCAACATATATTTTTATTTTTATTGATAATTATGTTTTTTGACTATGTTAAAGAAAATTTAATATTTGTTATCGACATATTTATTTTCATTCAAGTGTAAAATCATCTCTGAATAATGAAATGTAATAGATTTTGTGACTGTCACATACATAATAGCAAAATCGTCTCAAAAATTGTCTCTAACTTAAAATCTCAAATTTAGATACTTAAGACTGTCTCACGTTACAGAATCGCACGGTAAAATAGTTCTCGTAGAATGAAATAGTTCTCAGCTTAAATAAGATCTTTATTTCCCCCCCACCGGTGGTAAGGATCTAAAGAATCTTATTTAAGTTTTAAAGTTTGATCTTACAAATCAAACAGTTTGATTATAATTCAAACACTCTCACACTGGAATAAATTGGACATCCCTTTATCCCGGTATCATATTTCAAAATCGCACATTTATATTCAGTTTGTTTTGTCAAACCCCACAAAATTATTACTCTGCGTCCAATATTCAGTCGACTTACCACTATGATCAAATTGAAAGGTAAATTTTGTCCATTTCATCTCCTTCAAAGCCATCCCAATTACAATTAACCTGTATTAGATGGTCTATTGTCGCACTTCTTTGTTCAATAAATTCAGACAGTAAAGATCGAACAACTTAGTTTTAGAGCCTCATAAAACGACGCGTATCTCAAAAACTAAAAAATATTTTGACGTGAAATTTTTTAGCACAGAAATCAACAAAAGTACTGCCAACTTACAGAAAAAAAATTTACCGACTCGAAAAACACGCGAAGTTATAAGTCGCCAAGCAGAGTCGATAATTCAAACAGTCATGGAAGGGTTTCGCACCATTTTTACTCTAGCGAATAATGTGAAACCTCAGCGTAACTGTACAGTGCACACGGAAGAAACTTTTGCTGCAAAATAACGAAAAAGATCCGAATAAGTCAAACAGTTACGGGACATTTCGACAGGCTAAAATTTATGGCATTCTAACTGTCAAATCTATTGCCATTGCCGTTGCTAAATCTGTATGTGGGTATTTGTTATCATAACATAATCATTTGTGAAAAGGCGTCGGGTAAGTAGGTTCGTGCTGAAGTAGCGCATGCTTTGGGGTCTTGAACTGTTTAAATGTTTATATGGATGAAAAAAATTTATGTTATTTATAAAAAAAGGAGAAATATACTTTTCCTACAAATGTATTTCTTGAAAAAAAGATTTCATATTTTCGAAATATAATAATTTTTATACACCAATTAAAATAATAAATTTAAAGTGAGAAATGATATTTTGATTTATGCTTGTATAATTATTATTACAAGTTATTTAAGGCTTTACTCAATCGCCAATTCATTTAGTATAATTTTTCTGCAAATGAACAATATTAAACTAAATATTGACTTGTCAAAAAAGTCTTGCGGTACTTTTATTGAATTTTATTTATTTTATTTTTTATTTTTTTTTTTATTTTTATTTTTTCTACTATGCCGGTCTCTTTCGACCGATTCAGCGATTTTATCGCAATTTTCGACGACAGGCCTTCTGGAGCGTGGCGCATCTTCGACCACCTCTACAACACCAGAACGAAAGCGTTGAAACCATCGTTGTGCGGTGGAAATGGAAACTGTATCGGGTCCATAAACTGCACAAATTGGCGGCTTGAGGTGCATTTTTGCCTTTATCGTAGTAGTACTCGTACTGTAAAATATGCCGTATTTTCTCTTTATTTTGCTCCATGTTTGCGACGCTATAACTCACGAACGACTTAAAAGAAACGACAATCAATCAAACACGTGTTAGCGCGTGAAATGAGCTCTCCAAAAAGGTATAGCATGACCCGATGCGACGAATAAAACTAGAACTACGCGCTTTCAGCGCCAACTAGCGAAAATACCGCAAGACTTTTTTGACAACCCAATATTAATTTTTTTTTTTGAAAATTGTATGAAATTATTGTGGAAATGTTCTTTATTTTTATAATTTAAGACAACAAATTTAATACTCGCGCTACTATATTTAATATTAACGAAATGAAACTACCGTCGTCGGTATAAGTGTAAATGGGATGTGTTGCCTCTTTTCATAGAAATGAAAACTGAGCTGCCAAAGTGCTGAGGTGACAGTTCATTGCAAGAATAAAGAGATGTTCAACTTATTTCAGTGTGAGAGCACCTCAAAATTAGCATTTTTTTTAACATTTTTCATTATGGCCAAATTGAACGAAATAATAATTTTTGGGCATTTATCAACCCAACGCCCAACATTTAGTACGAATAAAAATTAATATACATATAGTGGTTATTTATTATATGGAAAAACTATTTAAAACTACTTTATCCTTATTTATGGCATGTTAAAACAACTGACTTTTGACTTTTCAATGTCCAATAAAAGGTTTTAAGCTTTTTAGCTCTTAATCAATAAATGTTTTTAATAATTTTCCATTGAAAATAATACTATGATGCTTGACATTACAAAATATTTCATCAAATACATTTAGATTTCATAGATTTATTAAATTTTCATTGTTTTTTCTAAGTGCAAAAGTGCCCTGTTACTGCGCACTATGGCCGAATTTGCGAAAGGTTCTTAATTTGCGGGCTTACAGAACGAGATGGCTAATGATACCGCTTTTTATAAGAAAACTTTGTGTAGCGAAAAAGCCCACTTTTTATCGATTGATAGCCATTGTTGGGACTCCGTTAAATATTCAAAAAGTCACTTATTAGTGTGCTGTATGAGCAGAGGGTTTTTCCATAGTAGTATTCTATATTTCAGTAGAAAATGTTGACTACAAGGAAAACTAATAAATGAAATCTATTTCATGAATTAACAAAAGTGTTAACGTTGTTGTTAACAATTTACATGTTGCATTTTCTTTTCGTCTCAAAATAATTACGTCACAAGATGGCGATTGGTGTAAGTAATCTTGATCTAAGAGATGAAATCATGAATTTCATTATTTTCAATGAAACCCAAAGAGACTAGTGATTTTAAAGCCACTTGGCAATCTATGAATATAAATATATGTACAGTGGCTCAAAGTAATAATGGAACAGTAAAAAGGCAGAAGTTTCGAACAGTATAATTGGTCGTACAGATTTAGTACAATTATTTTATATTTTATTTTAAAAATATGTATTTCACATGCTTAAATAATTAATAAAAAATATTGTAAGTTTCACATTTGTTATTTTTTAATTTGCTACTTTTTCGTAAAAACATATTTTTTAACCCCCCTAAGTAATAATGGAACACTATAAGGCAACTCTACTTATGCATTGCAGAAATCGCTACTAACTTCAATTTCTTATTAGTTAGTATAGAACAAAAAAGGGGAGTCCCAAAAATTCGGTATTCAGGTTTGGCTAGTTCTGTGAGTAAGTGTTATAAGTAAAATGGTTCCACAGAGTAAACAAACCACAGTTGAACAGCCGGAAACTGTCATTCGGTTGTCAAAATCGGGGAAACCTATCAGTGATATAAGTGAATTTGTGAATCGAGCTCCTACAACAGTATTTAATATAATAAAAAGGTACAAAAGTAATGGTAACATCAGCAATAGAGCAAAACCAATTAAACGCAAAATTTTTTCTGAGTTCGATGAGCGTTGGCTTTTAGCAAAAATTAGGAAAGATCCTCATACAAGTGCTCCAAAATTAGTTTCCTTAGCGGAGAAGTATTTAGGGAATAATTCATATCCAATGCGGATGTGTGCTTGCGGAAACACAATTACATATAATGAAAAAGTCGCGAGAAAAAAACTTTTTGTAAGTAAGGTTAAGAAACGGAGACGGATCAACTTTGCCGAAATCATACATGTTCTTAAAGATTTTTCCTTCTGGAAAAATGTTTTATACACGGACGAAAGTAAATTCAACATATTTCGGTCAGATCGGCAGTCATATGTTTGAAGAAAGACTAACACAGAGCTCAAACAAATTAACCTAAAGTATCCACTGCTAGTGGACAAGGAATAATGCATATAACAGAAGGGAATATGGATAAGATGGCTTATTTGAACACTTTGAAAGCGAGTGCGAAGGAAAGTGCTCGAAAATTGGACAAAGAAAAAGATTTTATATTTTACCAGGATAATGATCCAAAGTCCCGTGCTTGAAACTCTGACAAAATCCCCCGATTTGAATGTCATCGTGTCGAATTATTTGGAACAGAAATTAAATAAGCGCCACATTACGAAGACACCTAGGTTGGTAGCAGCCTGGAAAGAGAAGTGGAACAATATCCCACCTTCGTTCTGCCGTAAATTGGTGGAATCTATGCCAAATCACTTGAAAGCTGTTTTACAACAAAAAGGACGGCCCACTAAATATTAAAAAAAAAAATCTGTATTTCATTTTTTACCTTACTTATTTGTACTTATTTATGAGTGTCCAATTATTACTTTGAGCCTGAATTCTGTGTATTATTATAGTTATATTTTCCGTGGTAAATATGAACAATTTTAAAGTTTTGTGGGTTGATATATGTGTAGAAAAACACCGTACTGGTGTGCACTCGTTAAAATTGACAGTCAAATAGAACTTTATTTAAATATATGAAAATATTACACTTATGCAAATTTATAGAATGTTCTCAAATATTGCGTACTCGTTATTTTACGTTGTTCACTCGCTGACGGTTGCTTGTTGACTGTGCCCTTTTGGTTGCTGCCACTTGCTTTATTTTATCTGACACTTGTTGGGCAACAGAGTTGCCATCGCTTACAGTCGGCTTTCCTGACCCAATGTGGCGCCCTCGCCCATGGTGCTCTCATCTTTGTTGTCTATGTCGTCTGGATCATCTGGTGGTAACATGCACCAAGTTTTAAGTTGATCTGATGCAAATACGGCTTTGTAGTGACGTTGCGTTCGCTCGGCATGAGGTAAGTCTTCAATTACATAACGATCATTTGGCAGGACTTTGGTGATGATGAATGGTCCTCTGAATCGTGGTTCTAATTTACGTGATGTACGGAGCTTATTGGTTCGTTTGTAGTCAATAAGGGATCACCTTCGTTGTACGTCTTCGGTTGATTATGCTTTCGGCGTTTATTCGTTGAGCGGTGTCATCTATCAGGTCAACATCATCGTCTTGAAGTGCCTGGATAAGTTGATTCTGCAGGATGTCTCGAGGCACGTACCCATAAAGTAGTCGGAATGGTGTACAACCTGTGGTTTTATTCGGGATGGTATTAATGCTCCATTGCATTTGACGTAATTTGTCGTCCCATCGTCTTTCGTCATCAGTAGAAGGTAGTAGCATGGATAGGATGACGCGGTTTGCTCGTTCAGCGTGTCCGTTAGCGCGTGGCGTCCGCACTGCGTTGAGAATATGTTTGACGTTGTTTTCATTGCAAAACTTTTATAACGCTTTTGAAGTGAAGGCCGTTCCTCGGTCGGATATGATACGTTCAGGCATTCCCAGATAGCTCGTGATCTCAAGCAATACCGGGATTACATGGCTTGTTGCGGTACTCTTGACTGCTCGTAGGATTGTGAATTTGGTAAATGAATCTACAATTACCAACACATGCTCGTTGCGTTTTAAACTTTTTGGGAACGGACCCAAATGATCAATGTGTATTGTCGTAAACGGTATTGGCTTAACGTTATCGTAGTGATATCGACCCTCACGTCGTCCGCCAGGGGTTTTATTTAGCACAACCCACACATGAGTTGATGTAGCTCTTTATGTAATTGCGCATTCGAAGAAACCAGAAGAGATTGAGATTTCGTTTTATTGTTTTGTCAACGCTCATATGACATGCCTTATCGTGGCATTCGTGCAGTATTTGGAACCTTAATTGCTTCGGAACAACCCATAGTAGTTTGTTGTCGTGTTTTCGATATAGGCGTCCCAGTTCCACAACGTAGTCGGGATATTCTGGCTTCACCTCATTCTGTATTTCGTTAACGATGTTTCTTATTTTCTCGTCTTGTAGCTGAACACTAAACAACCAATCCGCCTGGTCGATAATCATCTTGGAAATTTTGAGATCAGCGGCATCTACTTCGTGTGAATCTTCATAAGGTGCACGGCTCAACGCATCGACATGGGCCATACGAGCTCCTGGTCGATGTTGAATTTCAATGTCGAATTCTTGGATTCTCAACCACCATCGGGCAATGCGTGGTATAAGCTCTCGTTTCTCCATTGTTGTTCGTAAAGCGTTGCAATCGGTAATAACTTTGATCTTCTTTCCGTATACGTAGTATTTGAATCTTTCCAATGATTCCACAATCGCTAATGCTTCGAGTTCATAGCGTTTTTCGTTGTCTGTAGTAGAGCGACTAAAATATGAGATCGGGTGGAGTTGTCCGTTCTCGACTTGCAACAAAACGCTTGCAAGACCGATAGAGCTTGCGTCTGTTCGGCTTCGATGCGGTAGTTGACCATGGTTGGTTTTGATGATAATGTGGTTTTGAGTTCGTTGAATGCTGACTCTGCTGTAGTCCCCATGCGAATGCGGTGTTGTTGCGTAGCAATTTGCGTAACGGTTCAGAAATAATGGAATAACCAGCGACGAATTTTCGGAAGTAGCCACTGAGACCTAAGAATTTGCGTACTTCAGTGACATTTCTCGGCTGTGGAAAATTTACGATAGCGTTGGTTTTGACGTTGCCCGGACTGATGCCTTCAGGAGTTAACTGATGTCCCAAAAATGTTATTGTTTGCGTGAACAACTCACATTTGTTAACGTTCAATGTGAGTCCACAAGTACGTAGTACTTGGAGTATACGAGAAAGCTTTGTATACATTTCGTCGAAAGAATTGCTGCCGATTAGGATGTCATCCATATAATGCAGCATGTCGCCCGTCTCCACCCGTCTTTGGATATCTGTAATGAGTCTATTAAATACAACTGGTGCATTCTTTAGACCAAACGGCATGCGTTTGAACTCATATAGACCGTCCGTTGTGATAAAAGCGGTGTATTTCCTACTATCGGGTGCCATTTTGATCTGATAGTACCCACTATTCAAATCGAGTGACGAAAAGTATCGGAAACGTTTTGCTTCATGTAGCCGTTCTTCAATATTCGGGACTGAAAATTTTTCTTTCTTTGTTATCTTATTAATTCGTCGATAATCGATACATAACCGATCACTTCCATTCTGCTTTTTGACTAAGACCACGGGACTTGCGTATTCGGATGTCGATTTCGTGATAATATCACGCTCAAGTAATTCTTCAATCATCTTGTTGACAATATCACGCTTCGGTTCTGGGATACGATAAGGCGCTTGAAATATGGTGCGATTGCTCTAAAGTTCGATGCTAGCTTGAACTACGTCAGTTTTGCCAATATCTTTCAGCCCACTGGAGAAAACATCGGCATAGCTTGCCAGAAGACTTTGTATCTTATTTCGTTCTGCTTCACTGCTGAAATTGGACATTAGTTTGGAAAAATTGCTCTCAGTTATTACCGTTGTCTGTACTGTTCGTCTGCTTCCGAATATTGTGCGACCATTTTCAATTTTCAGCGTAGTGTTTGCAGTGATAATAACATCTTGACCTATTAAAACGTCTTGTTCTAGTAACTCGTCATCAGCGATGTTGGCTTGCGTCTCGATGTTGATTCCGTCGATGGTGATGTCTATGGTAATAGCCTCCGTGAAAGTACGCACCCCTCCGCAAATGCCTTTTACTTGTAAGCAGCATTTTACGGCTTTATCGGCTACTGACCTACGAATGATGCTGCATTGGCTGCCCGTGTCGATGAATGCGATATACGGGTGCGCTTTTATGTAAACTAATTTCTTGAAACATTCGTCAAGGTTGATTGCACCAAGTCGTCGTAACGGTACTGTCGTCTTCTCACAATTTCCTCCGTTTGGATGAACTTTGTTACACGTTGTACAGCGATGTCGTTTCTGCGGCAATGGACATTTGTTGGCGAAATGTCCAGGTACGTTGCAATTGTAGCATTTCAATTGTGCTTTAAATTCATCATTTTGTTTCGTTGACTCAGCATATTTTTCGTTATTGTTGTCTCGCTTGCTTGGTTGATGTACTTGTGGCTCACTCCGCGATTAATGAAATAGTCCTCGATGGCGTCTCTCATCTGCTTCATTGTTGTAAACTTCATTGCTGTAATGCTTTGTTGGAGTTCTCTATGTTTTAACCCAGCTCTTGCATAACGTATAATGGCTGCCTCACTCAGTTTGTAACGTATACCTAGTGCCGCCACTCGAAAACAATATTCTTTCACGAAATGAATTTCTGCCTCGTCTCGATCTGAACCAAATTCGTGTCGTAACGCATCAGCAAAATTTCCCCAAGTTGTGTGTAATGTGGGTGATGCATCCAACCACATACGTGCAACTCCTCTTAAACGTGTATAAATAGCCAACAATAAAAATTTCTCGTCCCATCTATATGCTTCCACTACTCGATCGACTCTGTCAATAAATTGCTCTACCGTAATGCTTGCGTTATTCGTTGGATCAAATTCCGGCAGGGTATTTGCAATTTCTTTTACTGACGCGTGTCGCATATTCCCGTTCGTTGAAATATTCCCGTTCGCAGAAATATCCCCGTTGCTTTGAATGCGTGTTGTAACGTTTTTGTTAGTTGCCACCGTGCTGTCGTCGTTCGTTGAAATAGCGTCAGTGGCGTGACTCTGAACGCCTGCGCCGCCGTTGACTACGACTGCGCTATCGTTGCTATTTGCGTTTTGTACCTCTTGCATGCTGGCTGTACCAGTGCCGTTGTTTTGTGCTTGTAGTAGCTGTACCATCATTTCGCGTAACTGCTTCATCTCCTGCTGCAGTTGTGCCACCGTTGATATCTCGGATGACTCCTCCGTAACGTTGATCTCTTGGATGTCCACCTCGTCGGACTCCTCATATGCGCTAAGACGTTGCAACAATTGGTCTCGCGTGCCAGTCGTCGCTAATTGCCTTTCCCGTAGCAACCTCTTCAGTTGTTCCACCTTCAAATCACTGATTTTCGCCATCGTATCGTTTTTACGTATCGTGTATATATATCTGCCGGTGCCTATAGCCCTTCACCAACGCACATATACTTCCTATGTATGTAGACGTGTATGGGTTTATCATCCCACTTCTGAACTGTAGAAAAACACCGTACTCGTGTGCACTCGTTAAAATTGACAGTCAAACAATTATAACAATATAGAACTTTATTTAAATATATGAAAATATTACACTTATGCAAATTTATAGAATGTTCTCAAATATTTCGTACTCGTCATTTTACGTTGTTCACTCCATAGATAATATGATACGAAACTCTTTGATTCGAGAGAGAGCTGTCAAAACTCGCATTTTTTATAACATTTGTCAATGATGCCACTGCTGAAAAAATTTAGATTGGGTATATAATAAATTATACAAAAATTTCATTTCACATTAATTTCGTCAAGTAATTATAGCGCTTTACTTCTGGCATCCCGCCTTTTCTGAAGTCAACTGTCAAAAATTCCTTGATCTCCATCGCTGTCAAATAATCAGGGAACGCGTTTGACAGAAAAAGAGAGCCAATGCTAAAGTTTCGTATCATATTATCCATGGTTCACTCGCTGACGGTTGCTTGTTGACTGTGCCCTTTTGGTTACTGCCACTTGCTTTATTTTATCTGACACTTGTTGGGCAACAGAGTTGCCATCGCTTACATATGTGAACACTAAACAAAATTTTAAAAATAAGAAAAATTATTGTCGTCTTTCAATTTAAATTGTTTGCATTTAAGATAAAAGTATTTCATTCATACTGATCGATTATAACTTTGGGCCACTGTATATAATTTTGGTAATCGTTCAGGAGAGCGGCTTTTCAGAAAACATACACCAATTTTCTTGTTTTTAATTCCACATTACGAATATATATGGCGCATGACCAATTTTTATGTTCTTTTGTAATAAAAACGATAAAAAATGTTAGGGGTATTCTCTTGCTCTTGCAAGATTGCAGATTGCAAAAATACTGTTACAAAAGTAGTATTAAGTTATATTTGTATTGCTATATGCATCCCTTATTATGAACAATAGCTGTAGGTATATAGAATAGCATTTGTTTTGTTGTAGACATCTGGCGCCGCGGCTGTCTGCTTATCGAAACAATAGACATCTGGAGCCGCACTGTCTGCTTGTCTACTTAAACAATTGCTGAGTCTGGCGCCGTATAGCATTATGTTCTGGTAATTTCCAGACGCAATATTCTAGAAGGACACGTCGGCATCAGCGAGAAGTGCGTGGCTATAAAGCCGTGGCAGCGCCAACATAATCAATCAGTGCTAAGAGTAAACTGCTATAGTGTAGACGAATTGTGAAATAAAGAGTTGTTGAATTAAATTAAACAGTTTTGCTTTTATTTGTCAATCCAGAGATACGAACCTAGCAAAGTAAATTAGCAAGCAGTAAAAATCGTAACAATTGGTGTCAGAAGTGGGATTGTCAAATAATCCAAATTCAAGATGGTTAAATTCGGAGAATTGAGAATTCAGCAATTAAAAAAGGAACTGGAGGAGCGTAATTTGCCGATAAGCGGGCAAAAGGCGGATCTGCAGGCACGATTACGTGAAGCAATGGAAGCGGATGGAATTAATGTGGACGAGTTCGAATTTGTTGGGCCAGAAACTTCTACAAAGGTAGAAGAAAAAGTAGAAGAACAACGAACATCATCGAGTGTGGACATGAACATGCTGTTAGTGGCTATACAGAAAATAGCTGAAAATACAGAAAATGCAGTGCAAACAGGAAATCGTCTGGCACAGTAAATAGCGGAAAATGCAGAAAAGGCAGTGCAAACAGAAAATCGTCTGGCACAGCAAATGACGCAAATAGCTGAAAATGCAGTGCAAACAGGAAATCGTCTGGCACAGCAAATGACGCAAATAGCTGAAAATACATCACAGTTAGAGTCTCGCCTTACACAACAAATGACTGAAAATAATACGCAGTTAGAAAAGCGTTTGGTACAACAGATTACAGAAAGTAATACACAAGTGCAACAGAAAGTTGCAACAGAAAATTGGAAGACGAATTAAGCACGTTAAAAAATGACGAAGAAAATTTGAAATCAGAAGTTCTTCATTTGAGTAATCGGATGCGAGAACTGCAACTGCATGGCCCTGCACCATCAACAAATAATCCAAGATTAAAGGCACCCACATTCGATGGAAGTATTCCATTTCAAATTTTCAAACTTCAGTTTGAAAAGACAGCAATGGCCAATAACTGGAATGCAGTGGACAAAGTAGCGTCCTTGTTTGTATCATTGAAAGGACCTGCGGCAGAAATCCTTCAGACTATTCCAGACTGTGAACGGGACAACTATGAGGCATTGATGAGTGCGATAGAAAGACGATATGGTAGTGAGCACCGGAAACAAATATACCAGATCGAACTGCAAAATAGGGGTCAGAAAATGAACGAGTCATTGCAAGAGTTCGCAACTGAAATAGAACGTCTGGCTCATCTGGCAAATGCAGATGCACCTGTGGATTACATTGAGAGGGTAAAAATTCAAAGCTTCATAAATGGAATTCGTGATGTGGACACCAAACGCGCCACATATGCATTGCCAAAAAGAACGTTTGCTGAAACGGTTTCGCACGCCCTCACACAGGAAACAGCTTCTCTACTAACCAGCACACAAAGTACAAAGGGTTGAAATGGAACAACCGGCGCTGATGGAAGAAATATTGAAGACTCTGAAAACAATTGCTGCACCGCAAGTAAATACAACAGGAAGATGTTTCAACTGTGGAAAAGCGGGTCACTTTGCCCGAAATTGCAATACAAAAGTAAACCCATCAAAACGGAAACAATCAACAGATAACGAGGACGGAGCATCCACATCTCACAAGTCGTTAAACTAAAACGGAACAGTTCAAAGGGGCGTGAGCTGGTTCCCACAACTATTTGCCCCGCCATCTCGATATCACAAATAGGTCGCCATGACAACAATCTTACCATCAACGGCATCGTAAATGGACGACTGTCAACGCTTACTTTGGATACTGGTGCCACACATTCAATTATCCGACCGGATGTGGTAAGAGGAACGGTTGAACCATTAGTCGGTTGCAAGCTTCGAACGGCCACCGGGGAGGAAGCAGCTGTCGCGGGAAAAGTGTTTTGCGAAGTGATGATTGGTACCCTGGAAATTAGTCACACCTTCATCGTAGCAGAAATCATGGATGAAATTATAATGGGAGTAGATTTCATGATTGATCACGGGGTTACTTTGGATTTAAACAAGCAAATGCTGTTTTGCCAGAACATGGAGCTGCCTATAAACACCGGATATGTGACCAACGTTGAAAGTAAGAGGGTGATTGTTGATGATAATCAGAGTATTCCACCAAAATCTGAGGCGATTGTATGCGCAAAAGTGAATGGAGGAGGTGGGACTGAAGAGTTGTGGATTGTGGAACCAACAAAAATATGTAGATACACCCATATTGGTAGGAAGAACGCTTGTGAAAACTAGAGAAGACGCCACCATTCCGGTCAGAGTAGTGAATGAATTCAACACGCCTATAAGTCTGAAGAAAGGAGCAGTAATTGGACAGTGCCAGAATATAAGTGCAATAGCACGATGCGAACAGTCACAACAGAAGCCTACTATTGAGCCACAGCAGATAAGTCCTACACTCCTAAACAATTTGCTGAACGAACTGCATGGAAATGAAAAATTAAAAGCAGAAAAACTATTAGAAAAATACGCATCCATATTTGCAAACGAAGGAAACACAGGAAGAACCGGCATTGTCAAACATCGCATAAATACCGGAGACGCTAAACCAATCCGACAAGTTCCACTAGAAAAACGTGAGGATGCTAACAAAATTATCGAAGACATGCACAAAAACGGTGTAATCGAACCTTCAATAAGTCCATGGAGCTCACCTATCGTCTTAGTTAAAAAGAAAGATGGTAGCACCCGTTTCTGCGTAGATTATAGGAAGTTGAATGATGTCACAAAGAAAGACAGTTATCCTCTACCGAGAATCGACGATACATTAGACACCTTGTCTGGAGCGAAATGGTTTTCTACATTAGATCTACAAAGTGGATATTGGCAAGTCGAGATTGATGAATGTGACCGTGAAAAGACCGCTTTCAGTATGGGCGACGGGTTATGGGAATTCTCTGTGATGCCATTTGGGTTATGTAATGCGCCTGCAACGTTCGAGCGACTGATGGAACATGTGTTAAAAGGACTCAACTGGAAGACATGTTTGGTGTATCTTGATGACATTATCATCATGGGAAAAAGTTTTGATGATCATCTGAAAAATCTAGAGGAAGTCTTTCAGCGAATAGCATCAGCCGGATTACGCTTGAATCCCAAAAAGTGTTCATTATGGAAGAAGCAGGTCACATATCTCGGACATAAAGTGTCAACTGAGGGGATTCACACCGAGGAGGGAAAAATAAAAGCAGTTAAAGATTGGCCTCAACCCACCAACATACAAGAACTCCGCAGCTTCCTCGGCTTATGCACGTATTACCGCCGTTTTGTACCTGGATTTGCGAACGTGGCTAGAAGTTTACATGATTTAACAAAGAAGAATCACCCGTTTGTATGGCAGTTGGAACAGGAAAAAGCATTTGAGCAGCTTAAAGAATTACTTTGTACGGCGCCGATGTTAGCTTATCCAATACCTGGAAAGAAATTCATCCTGGATACAGATGCGAGTGCTTATGGAATTGGAGGTGTCCTGTCTCAGCTCATCGACGGACAAGAAAGAGTAATTGGTTATTACAGCAGAGTGCTCGGGAAACCAGAGAAAAACTACTGTGTGACGCGGAAAGAACTACTAGCTGTGGTGGAATGTGTAAAACATTTCCACAAGTATTTGTATGGACAACGAGTCTTGCTGAGGACTGATCATGCAGCATTAAAATGGTTATTACAGTTTAAGAATCCGGAAGGCCAAATTGCACGATGGATCGAAAGATTACAGAATTACGATTTCGAAACAGAACGCCGAAAGGGGATTCACCACAAAAATGCGGATGCATTATCACGTCGCCCTTGTCCACTGGAATGTAAACATTGCTCCAAATCAGAGGGAAAAGAAGGTATAATCGACGTGCGATTACTGAATATAGAGCCTGAAGATGATTGCACTCCTCACCGCATCAGAATCAATCAGCTGGAGGACCCTGATCTTGCAAAGCTGGTAATAGCCAAAGAAAATGGGGTACGACCACCAAAGGAACAAATAAGTAACGAGAGTTCAACGGCAAAAGCATATTGGGCCCAATGGAACAGCATAAACCTCGTTAATGGATACCTTCATCGTACCTGGGAAAGCGAAGATGGCAAACAGTCTCGTCTGCTGATCATAGTACCGAAGTCCATGATCCCGAAAGTATTGAAAGAATATCACAATGGACCTAGTGGAGGGCACCTTGGAATTACAAAAACTATAGAGAAGATTAAACAACGGTTCTACTGGATCGGTTGTCGAGATTCCATAGCAGAATGGATAAGTAATTGCGTAGAGTGCATGGCAGCTAAAGGTCCTAAAGCCAAAAGTCGCGGTAGGCTACAACAGTACAACGTGGGATCACCATTTGAACGAGTCGCAATGGATGTTGCAGGTCCGTTCCCAACCAGTACGGCCGGAAACAAATATCTACTGGTTGTCATGGACTATTTCAGTAAATGGCCAGAAGTATATGCCTTACCAAACCAAGAAGCGAAGACAGACCGAAGCGTTTGTAGAAAATTGGATAACAAAGTTCGGAGTGCCCGTCGAATTACACTCAGATCAAGGCAGGAATTTCGAATCTTCCATTTTCCAAGAAGTCTGTACATTATTGGGCATCCACAAGACACGGACAACAGCGTTACATCCACAATCAGATGGAATGGTGGAGAGATTCAACCGAACGCTCGAAGAACATCTGCGGAAAATCGTTGATAAAGATCAAGGGAATTGGGACAAGTGCATCCAGATGTTCCTGCTGGCGTATCGTTCAGCGAAGCACGAGACAACTGGTTACACGCCAGCAAAGATTATTTTCGGATCTGATCTGCGACTCCCTGCTGATCTTAAGTTTGGAACGAATCCTACAGCTGTAAGAAATGATGGAGATTATTGTTCTGCCTTAAAGGAAGAAATGAATGAATTGCATCTAATGGTAAGACAGCATACGCATCTGATGAGCAATAAGATGATGGACCGGTTCGATCAAGCGGCAAATTCAAAAGGTTTTGAAGAAGGTGATTATGCCGGTGCACCAAGAAGAAATATATGCAGTTCTTGCCCCGGCAAGGGTTTTGCAAGAGCAAGAGACTACCCCTATTATGATTTTGCGCGATATACACGATATATATGGCACCACTTTTCGAAATTCAATCGGGCACTATTGATACAGGCAGTGATAGGTTTCGAAATATCGACATTCTCGAGATTCGAGCCTGAACGAGAAATGATAAGAAATGAGAGAGATATAATAGAAAAATAATATTAATTGGAAAAATAAAAAGAAATTAAAATAACGATATTCTCAATATACGAGTCTGAAAGAGAATTGGTAAAAATGAGAAATAAATAAGGAAATTTTATAATTAAAAAAAAATCGAAAAACAATTTTAATTAAAAAATTTTTATTTTAAGCAAATATCTAAATAATTACTAAAAAATAAATATGTAGAAACAATGTAGTGAAGTGTAAGTGTATAAAAAGTGCGTAAAATGAAAAAAAAAATTATCATATATCGAGAAATTGCAGAATTAAATTTGCGAAATTTTCACCTCTAAATGCAAATATCTCGAAAACTATAAGTTTGCGGCGGCTATACTTATATATTTTCTTAATCTCATCAGCCCTATCCAACCATACCACTTTTAACCTTGAAATCGTGGGAAAGTATACTAATATTTCCGGAAATATTTTATTCCCGATTTCTTGGGACGGATAGATCAGATAGACTTCATCGAAAAAATCAAGTCTTTGTTTTTATACATCACCCTAATAGAAAGCGATTGATAAATAACTGTCTAATTTGAATAATTTTATGTGGCAACACTACTACATGAACTTGGTTGCTTTTGACGTGTCATCATACGGCCTAAAATCAGAAAACTTAAATACAAGTTAGAATTGCGAAAAGTTATTGGTGTTAGCAAGTATAATTATCTTTTAAAAATATTTGCATAATATGGAACCTTTAGTGGTCAACCAGCCTGTTGTCATTGACAATGTAAGTGTGCTATAACTTAATTCGCTTACTAACAAATTTGGCATAAAGATTGGGTGTGTGGCATCAAGTGACATCACTCGTCGTTTTATGCAAAACTATGAAGCCGCAGTTCCCGTGCCTCTCTTATAAACTTCAACTGCTTCATGAGGATGGTATACATATATAGACAAAGTGATGACTAAACCCTCGCATATACATATTATCGATTATACCTTTACATTTCTAAATATTAAACTCTGATTTACAATATTAACTTATTTGTGCTCAAAAATGAAACTTGTTTCATACCTGGTTTATCTATTATATTTATTTTTCAACGTTTATATTTAATACAAGATGTGCGGTCGTATTGCCCACCTAATATTATGCCTTCATCCAATCGTAACTTCCTTCCATATTTTAAGGGATATACTACAGGTTGTTTCTCACGGACCCACGTTGGCGGCAAACTTAATGAAACTGTGTTTTTATCAATTTCTCTTCGTCCACATTTTCCATAATGCTTCTTAAATGCTTCCGGTCTAGAAATCTTATTATATGGATCGCGGTAGTAGTCTCTAAATTCTTGGCAATCAAGGTAGAAATTATCAATGTCATCTAATTTGGCATAATTAACCATAGTTAGCCCAATTTTAGGTGCAAAATTCATGATAGATTTTCTGGAATTTCTGGAACTGCGTGAAACAATCAGCATATCAACTTCTGGAGCGATAATAGTTTTCATTTTATATATATGTTTTTGTTAATTGCTATTGAATAATTTGAATTTTTAAAATTTAAATCTGTAGATAAATTTTATGTACTTATAATATACATATAATTGTCATTTTTCTCAAAGGGTTCTGGAGTTATAAAAGCTGGTTTTGCTGGGGAGCACATTCCAAAGTGTCGGTTTCCAAACTAGTAAGTTAATCATTTATACTAATATTGAAAAACGAATAGATTAATTTACATACATAGTATTGGACGGCCCAAGCATGTTCGGGTCATGGCCGGAGCTCTTGAAGGAAAGATTTTCGTGGGTCCCAAAGCAGAAGAGCATCGAGGCTTACTAAGTATAAGATACCCAATGGAACATGGTATAGTTACTGATTGGAACGACATGGAACGAATTTGGAATTACATTTATAGTAAGGTAAAATGATACAAATTTATGTCAAACTAAGAACATTTATCTCTAACAAAAGAATTTGGCCCATTTTGTTCTGCTCTGCATTAAAAATAGGAACAATTAACCACATTTCCTGAAGACCATCCCGTTTTGTTAACGGAAGCGCCATTAAACCCCAGGAAAAATCGTGAAAAAGCAGCTGAATTTTTTTTTGAAGGAATAAACGTACCCGCGCTTTTTGTATCAATGCAAGCTGTCCTCAGTCTGTAAGTAGCTTTTTATAATAAGCTTGAATGTGTAATGATTCGGTTTTTATGAAGTTATGCTACAGGTCGTGTAACGGGAGTTGTGCTTGACTCTGGTGATGGTGTTACTCATGCGGTTCCTATTTACGAAGGATTTGCGATGCCTCATAGTATTATGCGTGTTGATATTGCTGGACGAGATGTTACACGTTATCTAAAGACTCTTATTAGAAAGGAAGGTTTTAATTTCCGAACTACAGCAGAATTCGAAATTGTGCGATCAATTAAGGAAAAACTTTGTTATCTGGCGACTAATCCCCAAAAAGAGGAAAGTGGAGAAACTGAAAAAATTTCTTATATATTGCCTGATGGCAAGACTTTGGAAGTGAGTAACATATCGAAATGGAAAATATATCATACAAGTGTTTTGTTTTCGAATTCAGGTTGGTCAAGCAAGGTTTAGGGCACCGGAGGTGCTCTTTCGACCAGACTTACTTGGTGAAGAATGTGAGGGCATTCACGATGTACTCATGTATGCTATTGAGAAGTCTGACATGGACCTTAGAAAAATGTTGTACCAAAATATTGTATTATCCGGAGGTTCAACACTATTTAAAGGCTTTGGTGATCGTCTGTTGTCTGAATTGAGAAAACACTCAGCAAAAGATCTAAAAATTAGAGTGAGTTAAATTGAAAATATTTTCTAGTATTAATTTTACGTTTAAGCTCTGCAGTAGTATGTGACGTTTGTTTCTATGACCCGTATTTTGCTTATTTGAAATTATGTCTTTCGTAAACTATTATAATTTGTTATCGTTATTCTTATTACGCAGATAGCGGCACCTCAAGAACGTCTGTATTCCACATGGATGGGGGGCTCCATTTTAGCATCGCTAGATACATTTAAGAAAATGTGGATATCGAAACGAGAGTATGAAGAAGAAGGACAGCGAGCCGTACATAGAAAGACATTTTAAATAAATAACTAAATATAGTTTGTGTACTTATAATTATAAGTCAGTGCTTTGAATTCAAAAACTGAATGCAAATCATTGTGTCGTGTGACTGAAGAGTTAAGAAGAAAAGGAAAACCATCTGAACACGTTCTGTGAAAATTAAATATTTAAAATAATTTAAAAATAATACCTTGCAAATAATACATAATTTATTACCATCGGTTAATTTTATTAGACGAAAGAGCTTACAAAAGGTTTAAATCAAATATGAAATTGGTTTTAAAACTTAATTCTATTGAATGCGATAGTAGGATTCCTTTCTAATAATACTCAACTATTTTGGGTTCAATAAACTGCTTTGTAATATATGAGGAATTATACATATTTACGTTTTATTCGTCAGTTTATAGATTATATCAAAAATATGTTTAGATTAATTTGTGAAGTTGAAACGATTTAATGAATATTAATCGTTATTTTCTAATGTCTAAATTTGACCAGCATAGTTGATATACATATTATCACTTATTGTTGGCGGATCAGGTCGTTGAGTCTCAGACTACCATTCAATAGGCCGATGCTTCCAACACCATCTTCAAATCAACTTAAATTGTTATAAGAAATATTTTCTAAAACCTTTACAGAAATTTCTGGCGCGGAGAATCGGTAATTCACAGGGTACTAAGGATGTAACTGTCATCTAATTCTTGTTATGTAATGTACTATATAATGTAATTAATGGGTACAAACAAGGTGATTCACGCTTCAATAATTTGGTATTAAACTACGCTATTCTCTATATATTATGCTATGTATTGTGCATTGTACGCAAGGTCATGACAAAACGGTGTTGTCTCTCACAATTTAAGTTATTGCGCTATCCAGTCGAATATGAGTTGTATAATCGTTAAGTTGTGTAGGTAAAAAGCGCTACAGTGTTTACCGTTTGGTGTTACTATAGCAGCAAAAGTTGATCCGCGTATCCACCCGTAACTACATATTGGATCACTGAATAGAATGAAATTATCAGTTTAATAAAATAAATTTAAAGTGCATTCACTGCAATAATTGTTACTAGCATTTGTGTTCATATACAGGTATACAGGCACTACATTTTTTTTATAGATTTCTTTATATATGTACATAAGTATGTATACAACGTTAAAACCGTTTTTATGCGACATACTTACATACATATATGTACTTATATGTACATTCATATTCGCTGAATATTTACTACTTTCATTTTGTGAATTTTTGTATTGCTGAACAGGTGTTGGTGTCTCCAACATGTATAAAAAATAAGTACTGTTGCAACAAAAGACTGCTAATTTTTAACTTCGACATACATATGTATGTATACGGCGTATTATTAAATACACAGTTATAAACACGATATCTCTAAAATCATCATTCGAAATGGCGCAGATTGCAACAAGTATGGCCAATGCCTTTAGTAATGAATCGGAGGTAAGTATAAGAATAAAAATTTAATATATTTAGATGTTTATAAATACACATGCATATATTATTTCCAGTATGAGAAAAACTAGTAGTTCCTTTTAACTTCTTCCTCTTGTTGTTGTTGTAGTGGCAGAGTTCTGCCGAGTTGACAGTCCTTGGCCGGATAAAAATCCGGGTCCGTTCCGGTTACGTAGACCCGACTGTCGTGGGAACGGAACTTCTTCCTCTTCTTTACTGGCGGTTATAGCCGTGTTAACAACAGCGCGCCAGTCGGTTCTTTTTTTCGCAAGGTGGCGCTAATTGAAGCTTCCAAGCGAGGCCAGGTCCTTCTCGAAATCAGATTTCATTATTATTTTTCCTTTCATCTTTCCTCTTTTATCTTCCCTTTTATATATTCTAATTTTTTTTTTAATATATATGTTTTATTTGCAATCTATGTATTTTAAAAATAATAAGAAAATGAGATAAAACCATAATCTGACTTATGTATATCATTGATATCCAGTGATATCAATAATAATATACAATATTCATATCGAATGTTCTTATTTCTAATGCTTATATTAACAAACTTAATACTAATATTTAATACCGTAATAATATATGTATGTTATTAAATATTTAGTACTTAATTCCTAAATGGGAAATCTAGAATATGTTGTCTTCTGAGTCTAGTAATTTCATTGCTGTCAGCTAATAACATGATTGCCAAAGGATTGTTGTGATAATTGATTCTGTGTAAATATGCTGTACTAAATCTTTTAATCTCAGCTTTAATAAAAGGCATATTAAGATCTGTGTGAATGGCTTTATTTGTTATAAATCAAGGGCCGTTTGTAATTAGTCTTAGGGTTTTTGACTGAAATCTTTGTAAAATTTCAACATTTTAGTATGGCTTTATATAATAGCAATTTATTTTCAAGATGTAACGGCGATTTATATCCGAGTAGCCAATACAGTTGTTTGATTTTTATTTTTAATTGCTTATTTTTAGCTTGTAACTACTTATGTGCTGTTTCCATGTTAACCGTTTGTCCAAATGTATGCCAAGGTACTTAACGCTATCACTTTTAGGTATAGCATTGCCATTTAGAAGCAAGGAAGGGCTATTACTTCGCCTTAATGTAAATAAAACATGCATTAATTTATTCACGTTTACTTTCATTCTCCAGCAATCTAACCAAGATTGTCTTATTCAATTCTTCTTGCACCAAATTAGTTGCTTCAACAGGAGACTGGCTTGACGTCAATAGAGTAGTGTCGTTAGCATACATACATACATACATAAGTATGTAGCAATTATGTATGTAGCATTTTCAGTTTCAGGTATGTCAGAGCTAAAAATGGTGTAAAGTACAGGACCAGGCACACTACCCTTTGGTACTCCAGCATTTATGTATCTTATATCAGACGTTTCGTCATTTATTTTAACATAAAATGACCTACCAGTTAAATAAGACTTAAGAATTAGATATACCTGAGAGGAGAATATGTTTTTTAATGTACATATGTATATAGTAGTCCATGATGCCAAACTGTATCAAATGCTTGCTGAAGGTCCAAAAATGCTGCTGAACAGTATTCCTTCCTTTCTAAAGTGTCAGTAATGTAGTTAACTACACGGAGACATTGATCG
This sequence comes from Bactrocera dorsalis, assembly GCF_023373825.1. Taxonomy (NCBI): domain Eukaryota; kingdom Metazoa; phylum Arthropoda; class Insecta; order Diptera; family Tephritidae; genus Bactrocera; species Bactrocera dorsalis. Next base: position 78,926,352 of record NC_064304.1, read on the forward strand.
GGTGTACCGTGATAACGGCGAAACCCAAATTGATGTTTAGGTATTACCTTATTCTCCCTTAGTAGTGGCAATATTCTACGCAAAAATATTTTTTTAAATATTTTGGAGAATAAAGACAACAAACTGATTGGTCTATATGAAGTGATTTCGTTCTCAGCTTTACCTGGTTTGAGCACCTTCACAATTTCTGCACATTTCCACTGAGTAGGGAATTGGTTCAGCCTTAATATTGAATTATAGATAAGTGTAAGAAACATAATTCCTTTTTATACCCTGAACAGGGTATATTAAGTTTGTCACGAACTTTGTAACACCCAAAAGGAAGCGTCGGAGACCCTATAAAGTATATATACATATATATATATGATCAGTATGTTGAGCTGAGTCGATTTAGCCTTGTCCGTCTGTCTGTATCTCTATATATTGGGTTGTCAAAAAAGTCTTGCGGTATTTTCGCTAGTTGGCGCTGAAAGCGCGTAGTTCTAGTTTTATTCGTCGCATCGGGTCATGCTATACCTTTTTGGAAAGCTCATTTCACGCGCTAACACGTGTTTGTTTGATTGTCGTTTCTTTTAAGTCGTTCGTGAGTTATAGCGTCGCAAACATGGAGCAAAATAAAGAGAAAATACGGCATATTTTACAGTACGAGTACTACTACGATAAAGGCAAAAATGCATCTCAAGCCGCCAATAAAATTTGTGCAGTTTATGGACCCGATACAGTTTCCATTCCAACCGCACAACGATGGTTTCAACGTTTTCGTTCTGGTGTAGAGGTGGTCGAAAATGCGCCACGGTCCGGAAGGCCTGTCGTCGAAAATTGCGATGAAATCGCTGAATTGGTCGAAAGAGACCGGCATAGTAGCAGCCGTAGCATCGGTCAAGAGCTGGGCATGAGTCATCAATAAAAAAAAAATCAATAAAAATACCGCCAATATATACGAACAAGTCCCTCAGTTTTTAAGATATCGTTTTGAAATTTTGCAAATGTCATTTTCTCTTTAGGAAGCTGTTCATTTTTCGGAAATGCCGATATCGGACAACTGCCATACAAACTGAACGATCGGAATCAAGTTCTTGTATGGAAAACTTTCACATTTGAAAAGATATATTCACGAAATTTGGTACACATTATTTTTCAAGGCAATAATGTAATCTCCGAAGAAATTGTTCAGATCAGCTTACTATAGCATACAGCTGCCACACAAACTGAACGGTCGTAGTAAAAGGCTTGTATGGAAAACTTTCGCATTTGACAAGATACTTATATTCACGAAATTTGATATAGATTATTTTCTAAAGCAACAATGTAATTTCCGAAGAAATTGTTCAGATCGGTTAACTATAGCATATAGCTGCCATACAAACTGAATGATCGGAATCAAGTTCTTGTATGGAAAACTTTCACATTTGACAACATATGCACATATCTTCACGAAATTTGATATAAGTTATTGTTTATAGAAATAATGTAATATCGGAAGAAATTGTTCAGATCGGCTCACTATAGCATATAGTTGCCATACAAACCGAACGATCGGAATCAAGGGCTTGTATTGAAAACTTTCGCATTTGACGTGGTGTTTTTACGAAATTTGACATGGATTACTGCTTAAGGTAATAACATAATCTCCGAAAAAACTCTTCAGATCGGATTACTATAGCATATAGCTTCCATACAAACTTTTGTGGCTTTATTTAGAGTAGTTTTGTTAATTGGATTTCTACAGATTTGCCACTTTTTTCGTAAACGTCTTTTACTCTGAATTAATGATCTAATCCCTGCAGATACATGAATCAGTTTATGAGATGTAAATTTATTCCTTTTTTGGGGAGTGGCAGCAAAAGCTGCTTCGTGAATTAGGTTTGTAAAACATTCGCCTGCATCATCCAGTTCAAATTAAGATTTAATAGAAATGTTAAGTATTATATTTTGCGACATCCAATCTTGAAAAACTCCAATTTCACTTTTATTGCTTAAAGCAAAATATTTTCTTTGCTTAACATTAACTGAAGTGTTGTAACTTACTATGAGAGGCGAGTGATCAGAGCTAACAGCATCTAACAGTTGAGTTGGAATACCTTTGTATACAGCAAAATCTAGAATATCTTAATTAAAAAAACTAATTGACGCTGAAGACTAATTTGACATTATGCGTATATTATATACTTACTTACTATTTACTTGAATTCAAAAAAGTCTTTATTTTAATCGGTCTGTTTGTATGACAGCTATATACCATTTTTTTTTGGAGATTGTAATGCTGCTTTGGACAATAATATATAAGTTTCAGCCTAATTGTATGACAACTAAATGCAAATATATTCGGACGAACATGGTTAAATCGACTATGCTTTTCATGCTAATAAATACATATATGTTTGTAGAATATATAAGTATACAAAATCATCTTCTATAAGAGCGTACAGCTACTGGCGAACGCCAATGATATTGATATCTTTGGCCTCAACAACAGCACCGTTAATTCTGCTTTCTCCAGAATGGAAAAGGCAGCGAAGCAAAGGGTCTGGTGGTGAACGAGGCAAGACGAAATATCTCCTGTCATCAAACAAACAAGCAGCCAATTGAGAAGTAAAGTCACTCATTATTCCCGTCCTGCTATATGGTGCAGGGGCATGGACGATGACAACATCTGATGAGTCGAAGTTACGTGTTTTCGAGAGAAAAGTTCTGCGAAAGATTTATGGTCCTTTGCCCATTGGCCAGGGTTAAAAACGATTTTCGGCAAAACAACGAGTGCTCTAGAAACAAGTTAATTCTGTATTAACACATTTTTCACACATGTGTGAAAATTTATGTGTGAAATTTAAGTAACCAAGTTTATGCATTTTTAGACAGATGCTCGGTTGTACTGACGACTTTAATTTTATTGATTGCCATGAACATACTTAGCTCGGTCTAGCTAAGTTTGAACTGTAAGACGACCAGTTACTGGTACTCAGGTAGATTCCGATTCAAATGTAAATGGAATTGTGATACAGCAAAAATGAAATCACATTACTGAAAATTTACCTAATATTTACAATTATCCTATCGATTTCTTTTTATAAGATTGATTTTTCTACAGATGAAAGCCATGGATGCTAACCGGTATGCGACTAAGAAAACAATCGCTCAAGGTATGCTGGATATCGCCCTTCTCACCGCCAATGCCTCCCAATTGAAATATATACTTCAAGTTGGGGACCAACATCAGTTTTATAAACTAATGCTGATAATGATAAGCCTTTCGATAATATTACAGGTAAATAAATATCTATATTAAATTCCTTCTTACTAATTATCTTTCTTGGACAAACTACTCATTTAATAACATTGCAAGTACAGGTTTTATCCGGAGTCTTAAGCCTTAGCTTGAGTCTAATGCGAGATTGTAGAATGCATAAGCCTGAATATTATCAGTCAGCAAATGTTATAAATCATATTCGCACAGGATTCGCCTTTTTTACTGCTACCATAAATTTGTTCATTTCGGCTTTTGACACGCGTCTGCCACTTCTCATCGGAGGCCAAGTAGAAGAACAAAAATAATAAGAATAATCATTTAGTATGTTCGTAAACTTATGTATAAAATGTTGATAAGTGTGCTAGTGAGCGGACTCTATGAATGTAATGATTTGCAAAACATAATCCTGGAGAGCACTTGTTTCTTGCTTTAAAAAGTTATATATAATAAATTATGGCATCAGATCAAATACCATAAAGTTGTATGAAAATGGTAACTATTAAAAAATTTACGATTGCTAATTAATTCAAACTAAGAATTTATCAATAGTAAGAATAGAATATTAAATGTTGGCTATTCTATAATATTATTCGAGAATTGTTAAAAGTATGAGATAATGTTAAATATGTATTTTGCGGTCAATAGTCTTGTTTCCCTTTGTTTCATGGTTATTTAGTACATAATATACATATATACATATTTATATGCCTATGTATAATGTATAGGATATGTACATTTGTATACGCAGTGGCGTAGCTACAACTTCGGGCGCCCGGGGCCAAGGATGTTCTGCCGCCCCCTTTATCTACCTACCTATAAGTTTCATGAGGTGGTTCGAACAAAAGTGAATTTTTACAAAATATCTTCGATATTAAGTATATAAAATTTAGGAACCAGAAGTCACGCAAATTCTTAAGTTCCAAAATTCTGCTGATGACTTGGATAACGAAGATTTATACAGAGACATCCAAGACGTCCTACTTTTATTAAAGAGAGTGAAGAAAACCGAAGACCAAATTGGATTTTCGCCAGAAAAAGTTTTATTATACATTTCTTCAATTTCTTCAGATTATTACATTGTGAGTGTATAACTCTTTATATTTTATTATAAATTTTGTAAAAAAATTTGTTGAAATATTTTTCTGAATAATAAAAAACAGCGAAGATCGTTTTTCCGCCCCCAAGACGTTGCGCCCGGTGCGACGGCCCCCTTCGCTCCCCACCTAGCTACGCCACTGTGTATACGGAAGTATTAAAATTATATTGAAGCCTGACTGCAATTTGAATTATTAAATTTCAAATTATATTTTCCACAGCTCTTGGTTGGAATACTTTTTGTTGTTATTGGTAGTCTAAATATCAATCGCCAAAAGGATCAAGCGGCCGCTGTGATCATAAATGATATTATTCTCGTTATTATATTTGTCATTTCTGTAATAAATGTTATAATATCAGGATTTGGCATCGAATACTCTTCCCGACCTCTTACACTCTTAGAACAGCAGGCTAATAATTTACCATAAAATCCATCAGCATATTCAATAGAGACCTGCCCGTGTAAGTAAAAATTAATTTAGTTTTGAACGCAAATATGTTATATAAAAGCTTTGCTTTGAATCAATTTTAATTTGAATAATAAATAAATATACTACGGATAGAAAATACAGATTCTGTAAAAATTCAATAATGGAGTAAATGAAAGTATAACTTTAAGGGGTTGGGTGAGGCGTTAAATTTTAAAAATATCGAAAATTTGCATAATTTGATATATCTTATAAGAAGAGAAGTGTGTGATCAGGTTATAAAGAACATATCGTCAGGTAAAATGCAAAATAACGTATCATCAAAAAATTCAAAATTGAGTTTTTTATTGATTGCGATTCACCATATAATATTACACCCTCGACAGTCGGGTCTACGTAACCGGAATGGACCCGGATTTTTATCCGGCCAAGGACTGTCAACTCGACAAAATTCTGCCGCTACAACAACAACAACAACACATACATACATATTTACACTCTAAGCTTCTGCAATCAGAAATACCCCAAGTTATATTGAACATTCAAAAAAAAAGTATCATCAAGTGCTTGATTTCGTTAAACAAAATAACGTATCATAACTCATGTAAAAATAACAGAGTATGCACCCATACCACCTCTTTGACCAGCCCTTAAAGCACTGTTAATGATTTCAAGGCTCTGCGCTCACTTCTCTGAAGGAGGCTGTATGCGTAGCAGTAAATCTAGTGTTACCTTAATGGCAGAAATCTCGGTCTGAAAGACACTGGAAGTCTAAAACTGAAGTTGATATAGAACTCCTAACAATAGACCCCTCCACCAACCATCGCCCCATCCTTAAATACGCTCATTGCCTCTCTTCTCTAACGGCTTTTTCCCACCCACAACTCCTTCACCGGTATATGGGTAGAGAAGGAGCCGCCAGACTTCGGTTTAGCGATCCAAGTGATCCGGTATGAAGTCAAGGAGAGTGAGGATTTGCGAGAATTTAGACCCATGTTTTTTAGAAATTCAGCAGCCTAATCTTTTGCACCCACAATGTTTAACGATAAGCAAGAAGAAATGGCAACATCTGCAGGCCCTAAAAGCTTTGATTCCAGCAGACTGTCATTACATTAAATATAATCTTCTTTTGAATAATTAACTTTTTAATAAAAAATATTTTTTTTTTTTTTTTTTTTTTTGTTTCAATATCTTTTTTATTTATTGAATCTGCTTTTTGTTTTGAAAGCCTAACAATAAGTAATAAAATCTTAAACCTATTTAAAAACTAGACACGCTCAAGCAAATGATTGAGCTGTTTTGGTGATGCGCTGCTCCTCAGTACGCGGGCATATCTCTTCTTTTAAGGCGTGTTTGATTGCAGGAATGTACCAAAGCATTAGCCAAAGGGTTTGGGTGATCACGGAGTTTACATATATATTTAATTCTGATGTCTTCTACTTCTTTCCTTACCATAGAAATACCAAGGTCTTTATGGATATTCTCATTACGCATGTACCATGGTGAACACGTGATTGATCTAAGCATTTTTGATTGGAACCTTTGTATTATGTCTATATTAGTTGCACAGGTCGTACCCCACAGTTGAATGCCATACATCCAAATCGGCTTTATGACCGCATTATATAAAAGCACTTTGTTGTCTAGGTTAAGTTTGGAGTTTTTATTTAATAGCCAATTTAAATTTGCAGCTCTTATCTTCATGCAAGTTATTTTACTAGATATATGTTTTTTCCACGTAAGTCTTCTATCTAGGTGAATACCAAGATAGGTTACTTCATTCGCTTGGGGTACTAAAATATTGTTAATTTTTATTGCCGGACACATTTTTGGTCTAAGCGAAAATGTAACATGCTTACACTTTTGTTCATTTACCTTTATACGCCAGTTAGCTAGCCATTCTTCGACAAACTTTAAGTGCTCGGCTAATATTCTTGATGCTATTATGTGGCATTTGTTACGGCTCACTATAGCTGTGTCGTCCGCAAAAGTAGAAGTTAATACATTGTTAGCTGTTGGAAGATCTGCTGTATATATGATGTATAGTGTTGGGCCTAGAACACTGCCCTGGGGTACACCAGCCCTTATCTGTCTTTCATCAGATATGAAATCTCCCACTTTTACCATAAATTTTCTATTTTTTAAATACGATTCCAATGTTTTATATAACTTTGAAGGTAGAATATTTTTAATCTTGTATAAATCTTGTATAATCTTTTTAGTAGTTATGTTACATTAATAATAAAAGTAACATGAAATATGAAAAAATTGCTAATTTTTTATTTAAAATTAAAAAAAAATTAATATTCAAATTTTTAATTTTTATTCAAATTTAGATTGATCATACGTTATTTTGTTTCATAAATGAAAATTTAAAATAACGAAGGCACCTAATATAAAAATTGCTTTATTTTTTCTTTATTTTTATATCAATATATTTATAGTTTCATGTTAATTGAGATTTGAAAAATGTGTTTCAATATCTCAAGTGGTTTTCTTTTTATACGGGTTTTTGCTTCTGTAAACCTAGGAAAAGTGATGTTACGTTATTTTTTATTTGAGCGGACGATATAAATAACGGCTGTGCATTTCTCTCATTAACCCTTTCATGCCCGAATTAAAGTGGGCGAAGCTAAAACATTTTTTAGGACAGATATGTGTTACTCTTAACTCAAGTATGAAGTGATTAAAATTTCAAAGTCCTGAATGTCCTGGTTCGTTAATTACAGGATGTCGCCTATAGACAACAGCACTTTTACAAAATTATTTTAAACAAACTTAATAATTTTCCAATTATTTATTTTTATTTTCAATAACTATATTATGTTTATTTATTCATGTTCTTCCCTTGGTTTATTAATAAAACAGCTATTTTAATCTTTTTAAGCACTTTTCGCGTAAACCCCTTTTTTCGCGATCTTGACAATTCGCGATCTTGACAGTTTCACTCCACGAAAAACGCCTACTGAATGAACCCTTGCATAGCTTACGATAGAACAATTCACTGTAAGCTTACACAATAAACCAGACTACATAATACAAAAAACCACGCGTCAAAAAAACTGATATAACGGGACTTAGAAGCATATATGTAAATGTTGCATATATGCAACATCGGGCATGAGAGGGTTAAATACTTTTATAGACAAACATTTTAAGGTGAAATTACCATATAATTAGTATACCCTGAATGAGATTTTAAAATTAAATCATACTTCCTTTAATCGGTATCCATTCTGGAATTGTGCAAATTTCTTGCCGCCGACGTAAATATACAACAATTATGTAAATACACAACAAAATATTTTTTTTTATAGAAAATAAATACCCTATAATATAATCGTTTTCAGAATACCAGTAAGAAAACTTGAAATTATTAAGCCCCATATATATTATGATGTAACCATTGCAAACAATAAGTAATTAATTTGTACACGCATACATAGATCTGTATGTAAAATATATAATGTTGTTTTTGTTCTATTTCTTGGTACAGGTAATTGCTGGGAGTTTACTGGTTGTTTTGTCAGTTATCGGGATACACAAAACTAAATATCAACGCTCGCTTGCAGAGACACTAAATCACATTGTGAATGGAGTAATTTTCGCATCAGTTTTTTGCGATATCATAAAAATGAGTTTTGGTCTTGATCTCGCGATTCCCATGGTCGGAAAAGTTGACAAATTAAAACAATAGTTCATTGTGCATTGATAAATTTAATTGGTAGTTCATTTATGTATTATTAGTTCTATTCAAATATATAAAGTTGTACTTCTAATACGAAAATCTTGTTTGTAAGTATTCATAAATAGTTAAATTTTTTTACCCGTTTTTATTCGTTATTGGATCCATATTGTCAAAATCAGCTGTTTTATTTGGTTTTCATGATTCAAAGATACATTTTTCAAAGATTTCAACCAATGGACGTCTGTTTTCGTTTCGATTCGTAACTGTTTACGAAAAGATTGTAAATAACACAAAATTATAAGAATAAAAAAAAAATCATAAAAAAAAAGCAAATTCGAAAATCAATTGCACTGCAGGGTAATCAAACTGCTGCAGTCAATAACATTTCGACCGAGCTACTCAAAGTGATGCCAAAAAGAAAGAAGTAGTAATATATTATTTCATATGTAGCTATTATATGAAATGTAGTGGGATGGAATCTTGTCACGTTTGAAAAATTGTTATTATGCTTCTTGTCCAAACAGAAAATATATACATATGCACATACATACATACTTATACATTTCTATCACATAGATATTTGCCTCGAAGGACGAGTTTCCGATTATCATTTTCTTGGCAATGGCTACATATCCTATAAAATTACGGTCGCAAATATTCATAACTCCAATAAGTTGAATTTCTTACATCTGAAATCCTTATGAATGCTCTATTGGAAACTGACAAGCACCACAGCAGCAAATATTGTCAATTTAAAGAAGAAGAACTGATAGTTAATGCTTCATTCATGAATTTAAAAAAAATTAATCATGAAATTTTACTTACATTCAAAGATAAAAGAGCATCGGACATCGAACCCTTTTATTATTATCAAAATAATAAAGGATAAAGAACTGCTAATTTAAATGTGGAGTGTTTTGACTTAATTCGACAACCGATTTTTTAATTTTTAACTTGTACTAAAAAATGTTTTCCTCTGTTTAATTAAACATGTTTATTACAAACAGAAACCTAATTGTTATTTTTATATGAAACATAATAAAGAGTACCAAAGAATATTTATATTGTCTTTGGTAAAAGACTGCAAATTATTACCTTTTAATTAATATCAAATAAAAATTCGAATATATTGGTATCTTTGAATGTTCTTTAACATTTTTCTGTACAACGACATAAATTAAAAAGCGTTTTTATAAATAAAATATTTCTGTATTTACTCCTTTTTATTGACTACAAGGATAAAGAATTCCTTGTAAATTGAAGTAATTATTTTTCGTTGCTTAATCATATATTTTTTAGCAATATAATGGGTTACAAAAAGAAACTAAACATTTGTGATTTAGCAGTTTTCGTTGAAGTTGTACATATGGTAACACTAAATACTGTTGCAACACTGTGTCATAATGAACTGCAATGAATTGTCTTAACCTCACAAATCGCGATAGAAGTAAAGAAGAGAAAAGAAAGTGGGTGCAAGAATCGAAAAATCGCGTTGGTGCATATCAGACAATTTAGTGAAAATAGCAAAAAAGTTATTGAAATTTAAAATTTGAGATTCCGATCCCTTTGAAGTAATCAGTCCAATATCATATCAATTAAAACGTCCAAAATTTACGTAGTGTAGATTAACAGCAAGTGGAACTCCAAAGCAAATGAACAACAGACCCTGCTGAAGGAAATTCCATGAAACTTAAGAATACAGAATAAATAAATTAACAATTTTGCACTTGTTAGCGAAAAATTACTTAATTGAATCATAGTGTTATGTTTGTTAACTAAGTGGTCATATAATGTTTCCAAGGAACCAAGTGGGCTGCATGTTATTAATAACTTTTTTTGATGAACGGGGAGCAAGGGTGAATTCGGAAATGTGTTATTTTACAAAACATTGCTGATTACAGTTGATATCACTGTTTGGAATTTTGCAGTTTGTTAAACAGCAGTCGCTTAAGACTTTCCAAACCAATGTTTTCATAGATTTTAAATTGTCCAAAGTTAGCAAAGGTATTTGTGCGGCTTGCTAATTTGTGCCTAGTAATATTATGGTAGTTTTAATCTTTTGTTAAAAATAACCCTGTTATAATCTTCGCTTGTTCATATCCTGTTTTTTGTTATATGAGCGCAATATCAAAAATTGTACGTTAATTAATACAAAACCAGAAGCCAACAAATAAGTAAATATTTACACCCGTCCGCACCTACCTATCCCTCTTGCTACTGGATTTTTCAAAAAACTAAAGGAGCGGAAAACATTAAAAAATACGTAAAAGTAAGTTTCACATTTCAACACATCAAATTAATACATATATATGCATTTATATACATTATGATCAGCTGTCTGTCCGTCTGTGTATATGCCAAATAGTCATTCACTTTTTAAGATTTTGATTCGATTTCGAGGTTAAGGTGGATATGTACGGATAGAAGAGGTTCTCCTTCTGCCTCCGACTTATGAATTTTTGCATTTAAAGTTCAAAAATTCAACTCTTTAAAAAGCTTGTTCCTTTGATTTATAATGAATTTTACTCATAGTATATTTTTAATTTTTATTTCCACTAACACTTTACTAATTCGGTTCAACAAATTTTTTTTGTATTAAAAAGTGCAAAAATCACTTCAATTCCATATTTAACATTCCTTGAAATCCATTTATTCATACAATAAGAAAATGGTTGTAAGCAAGCAAAAAATAAGGTTTATCATACTTTGTAAACAAATAAAGATTAATTAAAAAGAAAGATTATATCGTCAATACAAAATTCATTATCGTGTGTTGAGTAACGAAACAGTCTTTAAGAATTTTCTTTGCCTTGATAATCCCCGTTTTGGCCCCACCAGGGCTATTTTTTTGAACTGCGAAAAACCTGAGTACGCTCAGCTGTTGGCCCGATTTTTTTTTAAGCGCAGCCGAAGGCCAAGTAGTTACAAAGAAACAGCTATTGATAACTGAACATACATAATTTACATAAAATGAATAATTACTACCGAAATTGCAGATAGTTTTGACTGAGTATATTTAGTTTTTTTGTGTAGGTAGTTTTTTTGGATTGCTGTTAATTTTTTGTAAGAACGATATTTCATAATTTATAAATGATTTGAATTTTTTTTTTACTGAAATATGGAGTGAAATGTATGAGGAAAATGTTTAAACTTTTGGCGCTCACAGTATAATATGTTACATTGAAAAATTGATCATAATCAAATACATATGTATATGTATATACAAATACAATGCCGATTGCATTGTAGTGCAATTCAGAAAGTCGTATTTTCATTATTTTATTATTTTTTCAGAAATAATTGTCACGTATTCGATGTAATATCTACAACAACTCATTATGGAAAAATTTTGGATTATCGTACACTGCTACGAAATCCTCCCTCGATATCGAGCTATACTACGATTTGCACATACATCATAAAGTAAAATTAAGTTTACTTTTGAATATAACGATACATGCAACTAGTTTTTGTAAAATCTCTTTTTATGGTAAGTGATCTTATAACAACTGAACAGGGTATTTTAAGTTTTTAACACCAGAGAGAAAACGCCAGAGATCCTCTAAAATGTAAAAAGTGATTAATTTCGAGGTTCTCTAAATTTTTTTTTAAGAAAAAACTTAGAAACTTTGAATTTAATGAAAAAATGAAAAATAATCATTCAAAAGAATATTCTTTGGCATTTATTTTAAAGATTATTTCTTCCAAATATTGTATGCGGCTACCTCTCAGATTGTCGTTCGCATTTCAACTGGTAACTGGCGAATGACATGTGTGATGTTTTGCTCCAAGGCCTGAATTGTAGCGGGATTGTTCGCATAGACTTTAGATTTTACATATCCCCACAGGAAAAAGCTTAAAGCTGTGATATCATACGATCTTGGTGGCCAATCGACCGACCCAAAACTTGAAATGATCTGCTCGCCGAAGTGTTTTCTCAATTAATCCATTGATTGATGCAATGCGTGGGAAGTGGCGCCGTCTTGTTGAAACCAAATGTTGGCGAAATCACGAGCTCCAATTTAAGGCATTAAATAGTATCATGTTAACATGGTGCGATAGCTGTCGTTGATCATTGACAATTACGTTCTCACCGGCATTATTTTTGAAGAAATATAGACCGATGATTCCTCGGCCCACAAACCACACCACACCGTTGTTTTATCTAGATGAAATGACAGTTCTTTAATCTCTTCAAGTTGCTCTTCGTCCCAAATGCGATAATTTTTGACAATTTTGTTGTTTACATACCTATTGAGCCAAAACTGGGCCTCATCGTTGAAAAAAAAATTCCTCGAAAAAGTAAGATCTTCTTTGAACTTTTCAAGAGACTATAGAGCGAAGCGAACGTCGAGCGGCTTTAGTTCTTGCACAACGTAAATAGCGACAAGCCGAGTTACTGCGAACGAATTGGTCTTCGTGTACACTCTCAGCTACGGCTGCTATATTTTCTTCACTGCGTGCTGGTCGTGATCATTCGGTCGTATATTATCCAATAATGAATGCTGGGTCTCAGGATTGGTAATGGTGTTCTGAATAGTACGCTTAGTAGGCCGATTGTTTTGATCATAAGTTGAGTGAAGCGAGCGAAACACATTCTTTAAAGAACGTAAATTTTCGTAAAAAAGCTGAACGGTTTGAACATGGCAGCTTGACACGTCTCACGTGTGATCTGTCAAAAAAAACCATTGAAAAAATGTATAATTTGAATAAGCAAAAATAAAAAAAGCAAACACATATTCAACAAAAACGCAAAAGCAAAATAAAGAATCAACAAAACAAAAAAAGTACCTCTACTTGGATCAACCGTTATAAGAAAATCATGATATCGATCTGACTTTTTGCATAGAAGAAACTGCTAATTTTTCGGAACCGCCGATATCGATATAGCTGTCATACAAGCTGTACGATCAACACAATCAAATGTCCTTTGTCAAGGCAACAAGCAAGACGTGATTCAGATAGTTATACCGCTATAGCTACTAGCTCTCATACAAACTGATATATCAAAATCTAGTTCTTTTGTATATGATATATCTTCACGAAATTGGATTATTGTCCAAGGGAACTGTGCAATCTTCGAAGATGATGGTATAATAGCTTCGATGCAATCGAAGTTAACGCAGTTTTCTTCTATAAACTTTTTTGTACCAGAAAATCGTCTAAGTATTAATAGAGTTTTTAAATCCATTTATAAGTGAGCCCATATATTACTTTAGGAATAAAAGTTAATTAACACATCAACATAAATCCATTGTTTTTTATGTGTTATACCACGTTTTACCCCATACGAAATTATTTTAATTTTTCTGAATCTGAAATTTCATGTTATAGACGTATTAAAAATGGTTGAGCGATACTAGTTAACACAATAAAACTCTTATTTACCAACAAATCAAATAGTTTCTTTACACTCCATGCATATTGCTGTATTCTCTTTGATAGTTATAAAGTGAATATGATTCAATTATATGTGCAATGATGTGAGCAATTTTGTCTCGAATGTGTCTACCGTCTGTTCAACATTCTTTCAAAATATGTAAATTTTTGATATTAATATCTACATATGTATGTATGTAGGATTCTTTCATTTATTTATGGTGTGGAAAACTTTTGTAAGCTTTAAGTTATATTGTGCATAAGAATTTTTCACTACAGCACATTTATTTGTTCTGCGATGCGCACAAAATATGGTTTTTTAAGCTTCTGAAAACGGTATGCTTAAAGTACGATACATGCATTTTTATAGTTGTCATATACTATGTAATAGACTGTACACATAAAAGCTAATAAAAGCCACAAAATATTGACTGTTGTGCTATTCTGAAAACATCTACGATTAAATACGTTCCAAATCTTATATAAAACTAGGTCGAGCGGATGCTTAAGTTAATATCAGTTTTAGATTCGACACCGGAAAAGGTCGTAAAATCAAAAAAACTTAAAACTACCAGGAGCTTATATAACCATTAAGCTGTCAAATCTAAACTCTATCGAAACTGTCATCATAAAAGGTGTTTTATGTTAATAACAAAATATTGTAAATACCATTATTTTAATCACAGACTGTCAATACGGATACATTTCGCAAACTTTTTCAACCTCTACTACATCAATAACACTTCTCTGTGCTTCACATTCTTTTGAAACAAGAAATTTTTTCAAAGAATGTTAATAACCACTATAACTGCATCACGAAACAAACCACAATTATCTAAGAGAAATTTTGTGATTCTGTAATATTAAAATATTATTTGGCTGCGTTAGCAGCTAAACTAAAATTAATTCAGATGTTAATTCCATTCAATACCTGCGGGACTACAAGGACGTGAAGTTACGAGAACGCAAAGTAAATAGCAAAAATGAGGTTAAGGCTGCTCTTTAGGAAATATGGGCAAATATATTTTCAGAACTTACACAAAATATGGTGCATTTTATGCATAAAACACTACAAACAAAGATAGAAATAAAAAATTTACATACAAAGTAGTAATTTTCCTTATATAGTATTTAATATTCATAATATATATGAACCCAACTGTAATAACCACATACATTCATATATGTACAAAGCTTACTTTTCCTTGCTTCACACAAAAATGTTCCAAGCTCTACACTATTGCTTTTATGCGAAGACAGTGAGAATGAAGAAACTTGAACCGTTTCAGGCAAGACTGGTAAGGAGGGGGAGTGCCACATAATTTATTTTGGTATATTGCTGGTTGATTCGGAAGAGAAGGACGATGAGATCTAAGATGCCTTCTCTGAACGCTTGGAGTGCTCTTACGAGAGCTGCCCCTCCACGATGTGAAAATCGTGCTTGCCGACTATAATGCCACGTTTCCATGAAAAAACATCCACAAATGGGTTGAGGCTGATCGGTTTCACGGAGGCCTGAAATATGGTTATCTCTAGTACTAGAATCATATAAAAATTCATCAAGCTACCTGGCTGTCTCTGTATCGAAAAGTCGAAAACCAGATCGAGATACGTCTCCAATGTTTTAGGCGTGCGCACATCTTTTTGCAGCCAAGATAAGCAAACGTCTCTATGCAGTAAAAAATGCACATCAACAAACACAAGGAAGGTTCGACGTCGAGCTGCAATCACAACAGACAGCCGAACGATTTTCTACTCGACTTGCACTCCTGCTATCTGAGAGCACTCGTCAGGGAGTGGGACAGCACTTCAAGCTCCTTAAAATATATCGCAATTTGTTTTCAGACTTTGTCATCGCTGTATGTGTATAGTTGGTTGCTGATAATTGCTTTAGTTTGATTCTTCAGACATCATAATTAGTAGAAGTCACGAACTACTTTTTGTTGGAAGCGTTTTAAAGGGGTTGAAAATTTTAAACACGCATGCATGCTTAAATTATCGAACTTTATTTTAAACATATTTTATAAAAAGCGATCCTTCCTCTTTCCAATAAGGTGGCGTGCTTTATGTATTGTGTTTAACCCTTTCAGCCCCGAAGTTGCTTATAAGCAACTTCTATCTATGTTTGACATCGTTTAAAAAGTCAAATACACAAAAACTTCTTTAAAATACACATCTTATAGATCAACTTCATGATCATGATTAACCCTTTTAGCCCCAAAGTTGCTTATAAGCAACTTCTATATATGTTTGACATCGTTTAAAAAGTCCTTTGGTGCTGAAAAGGTTAATATTGTGACAAACATCGATACGAGAACAAAATCGAATCGATAAATTTCCATAATAAACTAGACAACGAGATATAGTTGCCAGAATGTTCGAGTAGCAATGGTTAGCTAACAATCTACTAACAGACACTAACGAAGTTTTATGGAGCTATTCTGTACTGTGATATAGTCACAAGTTTCTAAAATTGAGATTTTCAATTAGAGACAATTTTTGTGACTGGAGACAATTTTGCAATTCTGTATGTGACAGTCACAAAAAGCTCTCAATTGAAAAAGAACAGGTTTAATTAGCTATTCTTCTTCCTTACTGGCGTAGAAAACTCTTACGCGGTTATAGCCGAGTCAACAACAGCGCGCCAGTCGTTTCTTCTTTTGGCACGGTGGCGCCAATTGGAAATTTCAAGCGAAGCCAAGTCCTTTCAACGGATTGGAGGTCTTCCGCTGCATCCCCCGACGGGTACTGCGTCGAATACTTGCAGAGCTGGAGTGTTTTTTGTTCATTCGGACAACATGACCTAGCCAGCGTAGCCGCTGTCTTTTAATTCGCTGAACTATGTCAATGTCGTTGTATATCTCATACAGCTCATCGTGGCCAATGCGCAAAGGAACATAAATCTTCCGCATAATCCTTCTCAAGAAAACTCGTAACGTTGACTCTTTAGTTGTTGCCATCCTCCATGTCTCTGCACCATATAGCATAATAATGAATGACTTATAGAGTTCGGTCTTTGGGCGGCGAGAGAGGACTTTACTTCTCAATTGCCTACTTAGTCCGAAGTAGCACCTGTTGATGCTGGTTCCAAAATGGACGAAATTATTTACGACTTTGAAGGTCTGACTGTCAACTGTGACATGGGTGCCTAGCAGAGAACGGCATCGGTTGAATGAAAAACATTCGTACGCGCTCAACAGCCGAATAATCACACTGTTCGGATCAGCCGATCAAACTTGCATGCGCTCACATTTTCGTTGTTGATTTTAAATTCACTCGGGTGTGTGCGATTTTTTGTTTCACTCCGAGTTTGTTCGGCTCGTGTTCAATATAATGATTTCGGACGCTTGCTCATTCGGTTCAACAATCATTGTTTTGAACAAGAACAACACTCAACTCGCAAAAATCAACTCGTATGATTTTACTCAGGCGCCCAGCAAGCGGCACTTTTTCTGCACAGATGAAATGTGAGAAGAACGAAAACAAAAACAAAAACAAGCTACAACAACAAGCTGCAGTTCGTAGAACGCATGGGGCTTGCAAAGAAATTGTTACTGTACATGCAGTCGTAACGCTCACATCGTGTCGTCTTGTCGCTAATAGTTTACTCATAATCGATCAACTCAAATTGAACCGAGTGATGCTTTCGTCAACACGCACATTTTATTGAACGCTGACTTTTGTTCAGTGAGTTGAATTGAGTGAGAAATTTTGAACCGAAGACTCAAGATCCTCGGAATGATGTGTACGGCAAAATTAGTTGATTTTTACTCATCACTCTGTTTTTTTCAGTGAGTTGGGTTGAATGAAAAAGTTCGCGTATGAGTAAATCAAGAAAATAGTGATTTTTGCAGTTCTCTGGTGCCTAGTCACTAGTGCGACAACTGTTTGTTTGATAATAAGTGAAATTTCGTCTTGCCATCGTTCACCACCAGACCCATTTGCTTCGCTGCCTTATCCATTCTGGAGAAAGCAGAACTGACGGCGCGCGCGGTTGTTAAGGACAATGGTATCAATATCATCAGCATACGCCAGCAGTTGTAGACTCTTGTAGAAGATTGTACCTACCCGGAAAGGTTCTGCAGGTCGAATTATTTTCTCCAGAAGTAGGTTGAAGAAGTCACACGAAAAAGGGTCGCCTAGTCTGAAAGCTCGTTTGGTAGCGAATGGCTCGGAGAGGTCCTTTCCGATCCTGACGGAGCTTTTGCCGCCGTGTTTGAATAGCTCTGCTTCTTAAGAAGGGTAGTTGCTATTCGAACTTCTCCATGGAATCGGTTTCGCTTTCTCCTGGCGTTATGCTTACACTGCCTTTCAGCAGGCTGGAGTAGTGTTCCCTCCATAATTTTAGTATGCTCTGAGCATCGGTTTCTATGTCACATTCTTGGGTTCTACAAGAGTATGCTCCGCTCTTGAAACTTTATGTTAGGATTTTCGAGCATTAGCCTTGTCGGCCAGCTTGTCAAGTTCTTCCTACTCACGCATTTCGGCCTATCTCTTTTTCTGTCTGCAAATGTGGCTCGCTTCCCTCTTCAACTCTCGGTATCTATCCCATCAAGTACCTGTTGTGGTCGATTGTAACGTTGCAATGTAGGTAGTACGTTTTCTCTCCGCTGCGACACGGCACTCCTCGTCTTACCAGCTGTTCTTTTGTCTGTTTGTTGCAGCTGTTCCGTACAGCTTAAAATGCCGCCCCAAAGTTCCCTTATAACGAGTTGTTGACGATTGCTCTCAGAGAGAATACAAGGCGAGTAAAAAATCGTTCGGTTATCTGTTGTGATTGCAACTTCTCGAAGTCGAACCTTCCTTGTGTTTGTTGACGTAGTTGCACCAAAGATACCCAAGCACGATTTATCGTGGCGGGGGCAGCTCTAATAGGAGCACTCCAAGCGCTTATAGAAGGAATATTGGGTCACATCGTCCTTCTGTTTCGTCGGGGCGTGGGCGCAAATCAGTGATATGTTGAAGGACCTCGCTTTGATACGGATTGTGGCTAGACGTTTATACACCGGGGTGAATGATAGTACTCCGCGACGGAGTCTCTCTCCCTCTACGAATCCCACACCAAACTTGCGCTCCTTTATATGGCCACTGTAGTAATTGCCACAAGGATCTACTCGCCTCAGTCCTTGTCCCGTCCATCGCATTTCTTGAACGACGGTGATGTTAGCCTTTATTTTCACGAGGACATCAATCAGACAGCGACACCTTCCCAAATTAAGGGACCAGACATTCTAGGTGCATGCCCTCAAATCGCAATCCTTCTTTTGTTTGCCATTGTCGTCATCAAAAGGCAGTTGGTAATTTTACATTGATGGCGTTTATTACGTGGCGGGTCCCAAACCCAGCGCACAACCCTGTGTAGGGGATGTTTCGCCTTCAAACGGATGTTCTTAGGCTACCCAGAGGATACTTGGTCAAAGACCGGAAGTCGTGAGCTGCTTGAGCAATATGTAAAGGAATCGTTTCTGGCCACTCCTAAGTGAATGGCGATCAGAAAACTTTCCTCACTTGCATGAACTTCTGCACATGACTTCATCAGCTATTACATTTCATTATTTACACTTGAATATAAATAACTATGCCGATAAAAAATATTAAATTTTAGTTAAGTAAGTAAGTTTTAGTCAAAAAGCATATTTACCATTAAAATTAAAAATATTTGTTCACTTTGTTTCAAAACATTTACGAAATTTATGTGAAATTTATATATTTTGAATTTTTTCGTGTTAGAGTAGCTTACAAAAACATATTAAAAACGACAATCGATTAATATATATGATGATCTCTACTCAGTATATTCAAATTGTCAAACAAGAGTTATCTTTAGTTTTGTGACCTGCTAATTATCAGTTGGCAAATTTGAAACAATATTTTGTGACTAAAAACTAGAGACTGTGTTGTGAATAGTAAGACAGATATAATTATTAAAAAAAAAAATACTTGGCAACCTTATATCTCAGTAACTTTGTAAATAATTATTGGTATTAATTATTAGTATACTTTTAGGCTTTCAGTGGCTAGATAACTCAAGCGAGCTATAATATTTTAGAGCGAAAGCAGCAAAGCAGGCGAACAGATCATTGCCCGTTGAGATTTCAGTGTTAGCGACATAGAACAGCTGTCTTCATGGAAATAGTACAAAAAAATAAGTAACAAATTTTTTAAACTAGTATAAAAATTTATGATTTTGCTATGCTTTATGACACGTTGTGAGTACCCCAATTGTTTTCTTGATTTTTTAGTAAGTAAAAGTAAGTAAGCATACACAGCCTGTAATCGGGTTTTCATTCTATGGACTCCGTTGGTATACTTTTTTTAAATACATTATAAATTTCGGCTTGTTGTCTTCAATAAAACCAAACTTTTGAGTATTGCCTTTCAAGTAAGTTCTTAAAAAGGTAAATATTGTCCTGCATCCATGATATCCTCAATGAAGGCAATTATTTGAAATGCAGTCCTACACCATGACGGATAGTTTACCAAACTTAACAGTTGAAATAATATATTGATTTTTCAACGCTTTAAACGGTTTTCCCCATACACTTCTTTGGTCCATATTTATAGTAAAGCATCATTTTATTCTCGTCACAGAATATTACATCATCCCAAAAGGTAATTGGTTTTTCTAAATACAACGTAGGGAACGATAATCGGTTTTCAATATTATTAAGGGATAGCAGTGGCTTCTTCCTTTCAATTCGCGATTTAACGAAAGCGATTCCGATTAAGAAGTTGTCTTACAGTTTCATAGGCAACAGTGACAACACACTAATTCTGGAGCTCAGTAGCAAGGGCAATAGTCGAAATTCCCTGGTCGTTGTGTATTTTTCTTATAATTTTTCGTTCTTCTCGGTCAGATATTTTAGTCGGCCGGCCACTCGAAGGCTTTGCTTACAACCTGCCTTCCTTGTTTGCATGTTTTAAAACATTATAAATTGCTTGTCTACTAAAGCAGAACATTACTGACAACTTTTTTATACTTTTACCGATGTGGTGATTATAGTATACAAACTGAGCCACATCGAACGAGATTCTTTTGACAGGCATTTTAATTTTTCACAGAACTGACCGTAGCACATTTTCACTAAATGATGGCAAACTCAAAAAAAAATTAAAACATTTAAGTCGCATGATTTCTGGAATTAGACCCTGTTCCTTTAAAATTAACAATTTTGTTTTAATTTTATAGATGGCCGACTGAACTTTTTTCTTGCAGCAACATATTTCTTTTTTAAAAGAGTTACTTTCGGGAAACTTCTTATTTTCCAATTGTTTTGAAATACGATTTGTAAGAGTAGTAAACGACAATTTAATTTTTTTAAATAATTTTTGAGGAAATATATTTTATATTTTTTAAACTAATTGCAAACAGTGAAATTTTCTTAAGAAATCTTAAACTTAGTTAAATATTGCATGTAACTGATTAAAAGAAAATTCATGCCTTCACCGAGAAGTCATTAAAAATTTTGGTTGTTAATTTAAAATTCAATCAACTAATAAGATGATAAAAAAATGTATTTGTAATTATTATTATTATTATAATAGAAATAAATATTTTCGGACAAATTCTGAAAATTTCACTAATTTATCTTTAACGGTTGATTTAAAAACATTTTTTTAAGTAAAAGCACTCGAAATTTTAAATTAGAAAGAAATTACAGTTAGAATTACAATTTTCAATTCGTTTTCTGCCAACTTTTTCACGCAAAATATGATGAAAAGATGGAAACAACAAATACTAATATAAGCAAAAAAGGTTAAAGCGAGAAACCACTGCACATTAGAGTTCGCAAGCTATCGATATTTGCAACCATAATGAGCGAGTATGAGTATGAGTTCTTCTTCTTACAAAGGAAATCAATGAAATTAAAATTTAAGTTATTACGCATACCTCAGGGAAAATTATTACTTATTTTTTACTAATACAATAGTTTCCATTACAGAAAATTAGCATATTAACATTTTTTTCATTTTAAGTACGTTCGCCGGTGTGTAATCATCCTCCCACACTTGCTAAAAATACGCTCCGATTCCACTGATGTTGCTGGAATACACAAGTATTTAGGCACACAATCTTTTATTGCATTAAATTCATCGCTTGCAAACTGAAAGTATAATTGGTCAGATCGTAGAATGTTTACCTTCTTAATTATAATAATGTCTTCCAAAGAAGAAGAGGATCTGAACTGGTCTCAAGGTTGGCTCTTTCATAGTATTGCTTCAGCATTTTTATGCCATATGAACGTGAGGTTTTTACCTTTCACGCCCATGTCTATGAAATCAAGCAAAGATGAACTGGAACTATCATTCATAGTGTAGTCCGCACTGTGAATTGTTTTCTCACGTAAGAATGCACCTTTCTGCTCTAAACAAATAACAGATTGTGCTGTATTAGTCTCATAGCGGCATTCTGTAATCAGTCTCTTTTTGAGACATTTTGAGGTCAAATCTCAATTTGTGACTAGTTACTATTCACTAAACAGTCTCAAAATATTGCATCAAATTTGAGACCTGGTAGTTAGCAGGTCACAAAACTAAAAAGAACTCTTGTCTGCCATTTTGAATATACTGAATAGAGATCATCATAGATATTAATCGATTGTCGTTTTTTTTATATTTTGTAAGTAACTCAAACACGAAAAGGTTAAAAATAAATAAATTTTACATACATTTCGTAAATATTATGAAACAAAGTCAACATACACATACATATTTTTATTTGTATTGATAATGATGTTTTTTGACTATGTTAAAGAAAATTTAATATTTGTTATCGAGATATTTATTTTCATTCAATTGCAAAAACATCTCTGAATAATGAAATGTACTAGATTTTGTGACTTACACTTACAGAATAGCAAAACCGTCTCAAGTCTCAAAAATTGTCTCTAACTTAAAATCTCAAATTTAGAGACTTGAGACTGTATCACACTACAGAATCGCACGGTCAGATTCGAAACCTTCTTTGAAATGAGGATCGAGTAATGTACCCATCCGCAATGGTGTTCTCGGTTCAAATGTAGTTAATCTTCTTGTTACTCCACAACTTAAATCTGCGCACAAAATTGTGGCTTCAGATGATGTTAAGAATCATTAATATTGTTCAACTTTTGCTTTAACCCATAGTCAAAGGAATCATCAGCGATATTGTTACGTACTTATTTCCAGGAACTTGTATTATAAATTATATTAATTAGTTTGTAAAACTTAAACACTTATTATACTTTTTAACTTTTCTGTTGCTTCCTGAAATATTTCTAACAAACTTAGTATCTTAGACGAAACGGTTTCGAAAATCACCTGCGCCATGGCATCTTTAGTAGCTATTATACGATTAATCATAAAATAAGTACTATTCCATCGAGTTGGAGTTTCTTGCAAAAAAATATACGGCTTCTCAGTATTTTGCGCCAGTTTAAATTTCTTATACGCCAGCGTATTAAAATATGTAATTATTCCTTTGCATTTTCTTAAAATTATTTGAAGTTCTCGATTATCTTTTAAGGGGTTAGGGGTAGTCAGAGGCATGAAAAAATGAGAATTTTTCGTACTTTTTTTTTTGCTATTAAATTGTGTTATTTTATAAAAGTAGGTAATATGGCATTATTATAGAATGTGTTGACTTAAAGTCACGAAAATTTCGAAAAAAATAATAATTAATTTCCAAATTATAGTTGTTTGTGTAGACCCAGTTCCAAAAAAAGGTACTTGCGGTGACAACCATAAGTGCTTGGAGATTCATCTAAAATCAATCGGACGAAAAAACTAGTTTTATAAATAGATAATCCTGGGCCTGATCGAAGGATTTTTTATTTTTTTAAAAATTAACAAAATGGCGGTCTCAGGTAATTCTTTTATAAATTTTTGGGAAAAAATCAACAGTTAATTGGTCTTTAAAAATCGAAATTTTTGAAAAATCCTTCGATCAGGCCCGAGTTTATTATGTATTCTAAAAGCTGTATAAATTTCATTAAAATCTTCTAAGCGGTTTTCGAGTTACAGTTGTCACCATTTCAAAAAACATAGTTTTGAAAAAAAAGCGTTTAAAGTTTCACACTAGCGCTTTGAAATGCTGACTACCCCTAACCCCTTAACCTGTCTTGAATAATCAAATTGATTGTATATGCATAACATGGCAAATGTTTTTTCGCAATATCTCGCACGCTTTTATCATAACAGATGCATTATCTGTAAGAATGCAATACACTTTATTTGTTTTGTCCCACTTTAACATAACATTTCTTATAGAATTCGCGAAATTTTTTGCTTTATGAGAGGTTACATCTTCCAATTTCTTTGTAGATAGAACCGCAGAGCACAAATTGAAATGGTTGTTAATGAAATACACGTTATGATTAAGTATCCCTCATTTGCCGCTGATGTCCAACCATCCGTCGTCAAGGCCACTTGAGAAATACCGTGCAGCATATTTCGAATTTGAAGTTACCTTATTCTAGATTGGCGAGTATTTTGCGAAGTACTTCCAAACTTTAGAAATGCCATCCTTTCGCTTCATATATATTTTTCCATCAATTTCTTCGTTGGACGCCAAACAGTAACACAGTCTCTTCGGACGATTCCATAAAAGTTTCAGTTATAACTTGATCTCCTTTAACAAAAAATCCAAATTAATTAGTAAAACATATATTTAAATTGAACCATTTATGATTACATTTTGTTATTTTTGTTACAAATTTTTTCATAGTTAAAGTTGCTGCTAACAAAGGCACGATTCCAATTACTCTGGCGGTCATAGTTTGGCAACGAATTCTGGTATAAACAGGGTATGGACTGAAAGAGGAGGCTCTCTAGATAAGGAATATATATAAATAATTTAGCTGAGACTTATAGTTTTTAAAATATTTATATTTAAAAGTCCAATTTTTTGTATAAGTTACACTTGGTATGTCAATGTGTTAACACAATTTTCTCATATTCTTCACTTCACACATTGAAAATTACACTGTCAACATTGAAATAAATTCAAATTTTACATTTACAGGGCTTGTCCGGAAAGTAATAGGACTGAGTAGATTTAAAAAAATTTATTAAACCAATCGTTACAATTCTTTAAAACCTTTCAAAATAGGCTCCTTCTGCGTCGATGCAGCGCTGCCAGCACAATTTCCAAGCAATGAAGGCGTCAAGGAAGATATTCTCCAGAATAGCCTTGAGAGCCGAGGTGCCTGCTGCTTGGCGAGGAGACGCCGGCGTGTGCCACTAGGAAAATTGCCTCTTTGTCTCGGGATCATACTCAAAGATTCATGACTCATCACCTGTGATTACGTTATTCAAAAATTTGGGTTCAAATATTATTGGCACACTTCCACTCGCCGCTATTTTCTGGTCGTCAGTTATCATACCTTGCGCATGTTCAAATGCTCCGGCCCAATGTCATGAACCACAAATTTTGATAAATTTAACATCTGAGCAATTGAACGGGAGGATGGAGTCATGTGTAGAAGTTCACGCAAGTGAGGAAAGTTCTCTGATCGCTATTCACTTGGGAGTGGCCAGAAACGATTCTTTTACATATGACTCAAGCAGCTCACGACTTCCGGTCTTTGACCAAGTATCCTCTGGGTAGCCTAAGAACATCCGCTTGAAGGCGAGCTAAAGTGAGAAGGCGAGGCAGGGGTTGTGCGCTGGGTTTGGGACCCGCCACGTAAAAAACACCCCCAATGAAAAACCACCAACAGCCTCGGATGAAGGAGCTGCCTTTATGCCGCGATGTCTGAATTTGGTATCCCCGCAAAACTAATACGGCTGTGTAAACTGACGTTGAGCAGCACCAAAAGCTCTGTCAGGATCGGGAAAGACCTCTCCGAGCCGTCAGTATACCAAACGAGGTTTCAGACAAGGCGACTCCCTATCGTGCGACTTCTTCAATCTGCTGCTGGAGAACATTATTCGAGCTGCACAACTTAATAGAGCAGGTACACTTTTATAAGAGTGTACAGCTGCTGGCGTATGCCGATGATATTGATATCATCAGCCTCAATACCCGCGCCGTTAGTTCTGCTTTCTCCAGACTGAACAAGGAAGCAACGCAAATGGGTCTGGCAGTGAACGAGGGCAAGACGAAATATCTCCTGTCATCAAACAAACAGTCGTCACACTCTCGACTTGGCTCTCACGTCACTGTTGACAGTCATAACTTTGAAGTTGTAGATAATTTCGTCTATTTAGGAACCAGCATTAACACCACCAACAATGTCAGCCTGGAAATCCAACGCAGGATTACTCTTGCCAACAGGTGCTACTTTGGACTGAGTAGGCAATTGAAAAGTAAAGTCCTCTCTCGACGAACAAAAGCCAAACTCTATAAGTCGCTCATAATTCCCGTCCTGCTATATGGTGCAGAGGCTTGGACGATGACAACAACCGATGAGTCGACGTTGCGAGTTTTCGAGAGAAAAGTTCTGAGAAAGATTTATGGTCCTTTGCGCGTTGGCCACGGCGAATATCGCATTCGATGGAACGATGAGCTGTACGAGATATACGACTACATTAACATAGTTCTGCGAATTGAAAGACAGCAGCTACACTGGCTAGGTCATGTTGTCCGGGTGAATGAAAACACTCCAGCTCTGAAAGTATTCGACGCAGTACCCGCCGCGGGAAGCAGAGGAAGAGGAAGACCTCCACTCCGTTGGAAGGACCAAGTGGAGAAGGACCTGGCCTCGCTTGGAATATCCAATTGGCGCCACGTTGCGAAGAGAAGAAACGACTGGCGCGCTGTTGTTGACTCGGCTATAATCGCGTAAGCGGTGTCTACGCCAGTAAAGAAGAAGAAGAGCAATTGAACGAATACTTATAGCTTTGGTATACAAGCAAAATTGTATGGTGATAGACGGCAGAATTGTGCATCTGGTATTTTTGGAAAATCAATATAAATTTAACGAAAAAAATCTTTTATTATTAAATACGTTAAAAGATAATAAAGTGCAACTAACCCATTACTGCCTGCCAATAGATCCCGCCGTATGATTTTTTCGAAAATTTATGGGGAAGTATTATATATAGGTCGTGGAAGTTGCTCTGCGAAATTTCAGGTTTGTAACTTTCAGTATACCTAAGATATACGATGGCTAATAAGGGTTCTAAGTGCACCTGAAACTTAGTATATGTGACAACCTGTTGATCGGCTGTTCAAGTGTTTATGAAAATCAACTATGTTACGAAGTAGATGCAAGTGAAATTGCAATTGTAACATAGTGCGGGTGTTGATTTTGTGTAATAAACATAAATAAATAAATAAATGCATCAATTGTATAGACAACGAAAGTTTTTAATAGGCAAGGAACTGCAGGCGAAAGTAGACAGCTGGAACGACAATAATGAACCTGGACGGAATTAAAAAAAAATAATCGAAATGGCGTTTTAATAAAAATGACAAGTTTGAGAATCAACCCTACCATCAAAATAGAAACATCAATACACCATAACGTCACATTCGACAACTTTTTACGATCCACAATTTTATGTGCCATGCTCGAATATTTGGCAACAGCCACTGCGCGTGACAATAGCGTCAATCGTGCTCCTTCATTAGGCATGATAGAAATGAAGAAGAATCCATGGAGAACATCCGATTATTCCGCTAATCGACGGAACTAATAATATATTAGCAGTGCGCT
Organism: Bactrocera dorsalis; assembly: GCF_023373825.1. Classification (NCBI taxonomy): domain Eukaryota; kingdom Metazoa; phylum Arthropoda; class Insecta; order Diptera; family Tephritidae; genus Bactrocera; species Bactrocera dorsalis. Next base: position 78,953,829 of record NC_064304.1, read on the forward strand.
GGAATGACAATTCAGTAATAACCAGATTTTTAAACAATTCCATTCTATGGCTCTTTTTTGATTGTTTTTTATATTCTACAGGTAGTAACATTGACTTTTTCGCACATACGTCAATGTGTCATGTTAAAAGATACGATCGGAAAATGACGATTAATGATCAACTCTTATTAATACACGAGTATAGTTAACAGATGGAAGTCGTTGACTTATTCGACAATGCGATGGACAACTACCGCATTAAGATATGTGAAAAGAAGTAGTACTGGCCATTGCTTATAAATGCATTCGATGCAGCAATGGTGACAATTCCAAAGTTATGAGTCAATTTGACTTCCTTGTGGAAATTGCAGAAGCTTTAATAACTCAAGTCGTTTCCTCGACGATCTGGTGGAGGGCATAATAACAATATCAGTAAACGTACAGACGGCTTCGTTTAAATTCAAAACTGGACAGATGTGCTCACTACCACCAATGTGGAGGAAAAACTTAGTTTGGTTGCAGAAAATCATCCAAAATAATACTGTTTTGAACCAATAAACTTGTAAACAAAGCTTTGGTTAGTTTTAATATGAATTAGCATTCAAACGATTAAAAAAACTATGTATGTATGTAAAAAAATTTAAGTTTCTATTTCACTCATTTTTTTTCAGCACATATACACCCATCTTTGATCAATGGGTAGTTCAATACCCAAGTTAGTATATTCAGCTCCAGAATCTTAGGGGGTTAGGAATATTTTTTGATGGTTTTTGTTTGTTAAGAAAATCCTTTACAAAAACCAGTTATGATTTAATTTTTTAATTACTTATTTGCTAGTTTGCTGGAAAGCTTTGAAAATACATTTTCTGGTTTTTAAAATGTTTCAACTTTGACCTTAAAAATGGGCACCTATTAATCGAAAATTTGTCCTGCCTTAAAAGGAGTGTATATTCTTTTACATTTCCTCTATGATTTAGACAAAAAATAAAATCAATATCTCCAAAAACTTGTGTGGGTATTATTAAAATTAAATACCCATCGGGCAGAAAAGCAATACTTGATTGTAAATCGAAAAAAGTGTGCGAAAAAGTTAAGAATATTAGAAAATGGATAGCAAACTGTGTGTTGTTTATTTTCTGCCATCTAAAAATATTAAAATTTGTTTCTGTTAATATACTTACATAAATTTAATTAGTAATATAAAAACTGCTTACCTTTGATGCTTTAAACACAAAGGAGGCGGCAGACTTCAAGTGACATCTGTCAAACAATAGCAAAAATCGCCCTTTTGGGCAGTGTTGCCAACTCAAAGTTGGTAAATTCTGTTAAATGCACGAAGTTTTTGTGCATTACTAATTTGCATTAACATGGATCAAATGCGCAAGGTAATGCAAGTTAACCCCGCTAATGCAAATTAGGGCTGTCGCCTGTCAAGGCTATTAGTAGACTTTCTGAGTTCAAAACTTTGACTCGTGTGCAGTCACATTGTCGTTTGTCCAATTCGCAGGTCTCCCAGCACGGTCTTCATCAGCGACCTCTTCTCGATCCTCCAAAAAGGCTTGGTGCCACCGAAACACATATTTTTCTCATAATTTGTTTACAAAAAATTAAATGGAATCAGTTTTTTGATCGGATCGACTTTTAACGTTCGCTCTTACCGTTAGTTTCGTTTGTTGTGTAATTTCAAAACGAACAATTCAATTTAAGTTTAAAATTCATTCAAAACTCAATTCATGATATACATATGTGCTTATGCATTGGGGTACTCACAACGTGTCATAAAGCATCGTAAAATCATTAATTTTTATGCTAATGTAAACAATTTGTTGTTGGATTGCATACTAAAATAAGTTTACGCAAATACAACTCTGAACGCTATGTTTTCAGATCGTTATTACTTATAACTTTATGAGACTTTTTGAAACCCCTATATATGTATTATTAGCAATTCATAAATGAAGAGACAAAAGTTTTTTAAAAAAGAAACAAACATTTCATCGCACTTAAATATTTCTTTTTTTTTAATCTTAAATTAAAAACAAGTAAGGAAAGGCTAAGTTCGGGTGTCACCGAACATTTTATACTCTCGCATGATAAAGTGATAATCGAGATTTCATTATCCGTCATTTACATATTTTTTTATTTTGCTGTAAAATTAATTATAATTAAATTCTGAGAGATTTACCGATATTTTCGGTGAAAAATTAGGTTAGGTTAGGTTAGGCACTGAGTTCTTCGTGTTCGCTATCAGGGACCTTGAAAAGTTATAGTCCGATCACGACAATTTTTCCACAAAGGATACCTCAGCTCAAATACCGTATTTGTGTAAAGTTTTATTCCGCTATCATCATTGGTTCCTAATGTATATATTATATACGTACAGAGAAGGCATCAGATGGAATTCAAAATAGCGTTATATTGGAACAAGGCGTGGTTGTAAACCGATTTCACACATATTTTGTACATGCCATCAGGGTGTTAAGAAAATTTTATATACCGAATTTCATTGAAATCGGTTGAGTAGTTTCTGAGATATGGTTTTTGGTCCATAAGTGGGCGACGCCACGCCCATTTTCAATTTTTAAAAAAAGCCTGAGTGCAGCTTCCTTCTGCTATTTCTTCCGTAAAATTTAGTGTTTCTGACGTTTTTTGTTAGTCGGTTAACGCACTTTTAGTCCTATGTATGGGAGATGGGCGTAGATTTTATCCGATTTCTTCCATTTTTGAACTGTATATGGAAATGCCTGAAGGAAACGACTCTATAGAATTTGGTTGACATAACTGTTGTAGTTTCCGAGATATGTACAAAGCAGGGGACGGGGCCACGCCCACTTTTCCAAAAAAATTAGGTCCAGATATGCCCCTCCCTAATGCCCCTCCCAAATTTCACTTTAATATCTTTTTTTATGGCTTAGTTATGACACTTTATAGGTTTTCGGTTTCCGCCATTTTGTGGGCGTGGCAGTGGGCCGGTTTTGCCCATCTTCGAACTTAACCTTCTTATGGAGCCAAGAAATACGTGTACCAAGTTTCATCATGATATCTCAATTTTTACTCAAGTTACAGCTTGCACGGACGGACGGACAGACAGCCATCCAGATTTCAACTCTACTCGTCACCCTGATCACTTTGGTATATATAACCCTATATCTGACTCTTTTAGTTTTTGGACTTACAAACAACCGTTATGTGAACAAAACTATAATACTCTCCTTAGCAACTTTGTTGCGAGAGTATAATAATAAGTAAAAGGAACAGAGTTAAAAAAAAAAACATTTTATGGTATTTATCACCTAATATATTTAAAGTCCTACATTTAAGGAAGCAAGTTATAGTAATAGTCAAAAAATATACATATGAGATCGATGATTGTTAAACATTCTAGTTTTTATAATAACAATTTAAGAACAGCAAGCCGTCTACCGATGCACAGTGGTCTGTCTTGTATGGAATCAGCGGCCAAAAATCCTTCCACTGCCTATATAATAGTGAAACTTTTGCCAAAGCTTTTTAAAATCTCCCTCTCTCTCGTTTCCTACCCCCCGATGTTAACGAATTTTAATTAATTATATTAAATTAAAAGGGTTGATAAAAGAAAAACGAACTTTTTGAATATTACTCAATTAGTTCTTTTGTGTGTGATGGAGCGGGTGGACGAAGGTCTGAAGTTTTTCCAACACATTATCCTATTAATAATATATAATTAGAGGACTCATTGCATTCATTAATAACATTCGTGACGCAGTGTGGTCCAATAATTTTTTTATCTCATCCTCAACATCAGATTCTGAGACCTTTATTTGCTCAAGATAACTGTTTTTCCTTTAAAATGTTATCATAGCAGGATAAAAAGTTAATATCAAGTTTTTTATTAACGAAGCTAATAAGAAGATACTGATGTTTTATTAAAATTTCTTTGGTGATAAGTGATATGATGTGCTTGAATAAAAGTACGTATAAAACAAACGTAAATACAAAAAATTATGAAAAATGACACACAAAAATCGCATGCCTGGTAGAATAACATAAGTAACAAAGACACAAAGAGGGGCAAAAGGTGACAGCTGAAATCAAAAGTATAGATTTAGAAAACATTAACTAAAATAAACAAAATAGTCTCATTTTAGGGCAAGACAGGGATCACAACTTTTTGCATAACTTAGGGGGTTATATGTATACCTTCTTTGTCGAAGAAAAAAAGGAAAGTTTGGATTTTTTTAGGTATGTAGCAATTATTTCATTACATGAATGTTTTTGTTTTTTGATAGTACACTTTATTAGCAATGTTTGTCCGAAATTTCGTGGAAAATGTCAAATAGTTTTTAAGGGGTGGCTGTTTCCCTTAGAGGCCTTTTTTTTGGCAGAGCCTTGTGGTGACAATTCCCCAGGTCGAACAAGTCAACTGAAACCATAAAAGTAAACAAATTTCATAAGTTTGGTGTAATTCCTTGTGCTTGAACGATCGTTTTTATGATTTTTTTTTGTGCACACGGGAGCGTTTTATGCAAAAAATGAACTTTTTGGTCACTAGAAATTTCACTAAAAAATTCATTTCGGCGAAAAAAAAGTTTGTGCGTAAAAAGTCGATCGTTCAAGCACAGAAAAATTTCATTATGAACATTAAAAAAAAAAATTGAAGAAAATCGGTTCAGCAGTTTTCCGCCAATCCATGTCACCGCAAAGTCATTTTTCAAGAAACACCATTTCGAGATATTCGCGTTTAAAGATTCAAGTTCAGTTCAGGTTAGAAGTGTTCAGTTCATGTTAGAAGTGCTGTAACTTTTTTTCTACTGCTCGAATCTCTATGAAAATTTGAGAAAATGTTCTCAAGGAGTTGTTCAAGATAAAGCAATAAAAAAATTTCAATTTTTTGAATTTAAAAAAAGGTATAGGTATAAGTCGATGAATAAAGAAAAACATGCCACTCAAAAGGGCACTTATAAAACAATGGTTTAAAACAATAAAACATATTATTATATAAAAACCACTTTATGACATATAACTTTCTTCTCAATATTCAATTCGATTTCTGGCGATTAAACACGATCTTATATTGCAATTTAATTTATTATAAGAGATAATTTTTAAGCTATTATAACTGCGCGGTCCGCGTGTTTCTATTGCCTCACTTTTCTAGCTTTTCGTAGTGCGTACAAATGGGATGAGCAAAAATGTAATTACCGTTACTTTTATTGGGTTTTTAAGAAATAACTTTGATACAAACAGTGGTAAATTTCAAACTTTTATTTTTTTTATTTTTGGCCTATGAAATAGACCAGTCTGCGATGCTAGCTCTAGTCTATTTCTTTGTTCTGATGCTATGTTGCCAGCCAAAGAAAGACATCTCTCGGTCGCTGCACTGGTAGCTGGAATTGAATGAATTTGTCATGCTAGTTTTAATAAATATGAGTATTTCTTCTAATTTATTTGCAACCATTCCATCAAATTGAAAGTTTCAGTCATCTGGACTGCTTACTACTTCTCTGCTATATCGTTCTACTTCGTATTCAGGTTTTATTTTTACTGGTAATCGATGCTGAAAAACTTGAATGACTTTGATCTAAGTCACTTTCATTAAAAGGAAACGCGATGTCGAAGCAGAAACGGGAGTGGTTGGGCTTAAAGAGCGGTAATAACACAGACGAGAAGAAGAGTGTAGAAGATAGTTATATTGAATTTGAGAAATGCAAAAATTCTTTATACTATGCAAATCATTTGGTTGCATGTTTTATTTAACTTTCGCTTTTAACATTAATATTGCAGTTATATCATCACAATTCGGTTCACAAAAATTTACTTTTAACATAGACAGCAAAACATAGCACAGCTGCAAAGTTGTAATTTCTTGAGCGCACAACTTTACACAATTTAAACAAAACTTTAAGTATGACTATATTACCGAGTAGCAATAGTTGGCTTTGTTCGTTATCAATCAGAACGTTGTTAATTTTAAACCAATTGTAAACTATGTATCTAATCTTTCCCTAGTGAGAATTCCATCGCGTTGGACATTGGGCTTTCAATGAAGTGAATAAAATATGCTGCAAATTTGTTTTTTTTTTTTATATTTGACTATTTTTATGCAAGGCTCGCAAGATATTTCCGTTGTATAGCAATTATTAATCTTTCCGATAACTTTGCTCTTTTATTCTTGTAATAATTATTTCAATACTGCCCTTGGTTTCGAAAATATACTAAAATATTTTTCTTATCTTTTGTATGATAGGCCGTTGACATCAAACACACACAGGGGGCAGGTCTGGGAAATTCAATGGCTGGGGCCCCATTAATGTGTAGTTTTTAACAAAAAATTAATATTTTTCAAAAGTTATATTTTTTTATTCAAAGTAGTTTTCTTGTGCTTCGATACAGCGTTTAGCCCGGTCAATTAGCATTTCAAATGAGTGTTTAAGGTCATTTTTTCGGAATGCTCTTGAGAATATCGGTCGTTGCCTTTTGGATAGCTGAAATGTCCTGAAACCCGTGTCCTTTCATGGGTAAATGAAGTTTTCCAAATAGGTAAAAATCACAGGGTGTCAGATCAGGTGAGTAGGGTGAGTGATTAATGGTTAATACGGAGTTTTTTGTCAAAAATTCAGGGACAAGCGTCGACCGATGACACGGCGCATTATCGTGCAACAGGCGCCAGGACCCTGCCTCACGGTGTTGTGGTCGAGCACGACGAATGCGTGACAAAATATGCTTCATAACACCAAGGTATTACCCTCGGAATCGTAAAAACAAATCAGCATCAGCATTGTCTTTATTTTTGACTTCTGAAGACGACTTTCTTCTGATCGTCACAGAGGTCCTCACGACCTTCTTGGAATCGCTTAAACTACTCATGCCCATTACTACGGGATAGGCACTGATCACCATAAACTTTTTTTTTTATCATTTGAAATGTTTCAGTAAACGTTTTCCCAAGTTTAAAACAAAATTTAATATTTGCTCTTTGTTCAAAATGCATTTTACGACCGATGACCAAAAACTGCTGTCACTTTTTGATCGATAAAATCGATTGTAGTTATCCAATTGTCTTAAAATTTTTAGGAAATGTCAACAAGAGATCAAACTTTTTATTTCTTATACCCACCAATAGGTGGCGCCACCAGAAACAGTTATATTTAAAAAGTTCTGTTTCTTTTGCGACAGACCTTGTATTCGCGCACAAGCGATGGCGTAAAAGCCAATTTTTGTTCTTCCACAAATCCGGGCGTTTCTGACCGGTAATTGCATATCACTTGCAGGTAATATTCTTTATTGACCCTCTGGCAAGAACTCATGATGCACCATTCTTCTGTAATCGAAAAAAACTCTTAACCTTAATTTTTTTTGGAATAAGCAAAAATGGGAACACAAATCAAAACGGGTCCAAGCAAAACAGCTGACGAAAATTAACTAAACGTTCAAACTGGCCGGCCTTGTCAGCATAAGGAAGTGATATGAGTACCAACAAAACAATCGAATATCGAATACATGTATCCCGCGAAAATTTAAAATTCGCGATACTTTTTGAACAAACTTCGTATCTCCGCAAATGCTATATCAGGTTAACCGACCTTTGGGGTGGATATGGTAACACTTTTGCAACATTCGAAATCAGCCACTTCTTGACGATGCAGCAGACTACATCTACGTGCTGATTTAAAATATCTATCTTTGTTTAATGTAATCGACGATACACAACGATCCAGCTTATGTTATGTTGTGCAGTTGCAAAGGTGTACGAAAATGCCGGATACTCTTGAATATTTCTTTAATTTTCTTCCCCACAACCGCTCAAAATTTCAATCCGATTTTATAACGTTAAACACGGCTTACTTACATGTCTGTCACGGGTATTAAAATCATGTTTAAGTTTATTTCTCTGCCTGACTTACAATCAATGACCAACTTCCATAAAATATAATAACTTTTACATGGAAACTAACTGTAGTTGCTAATTTGGACCTGAATAATGTACCGTTAGTTTTACAGTTAAATTACAAATATCTGTCGCAGTTTTTGAATGAAATATTTATTTGGTGGTTTTGTTTTATAATAAAATTTAATAAAAGTAACTGACTTCAGGGAAATCTATTAAATTCGATCTATGCATTTGCCATACCAATTATTTCATTACCAATTTCGGTTATGAAAATATATATTCACCGTCATCGTTTGTGCCAGTTTTTTTTCATTGTACAAGTGTATAAAACTGTAAATACTCTCACAGTTGTGTTAAAAGGTAAGGAGCTGAAAGATAAAACGATTGAATAGTTTTTTTCGAGTGACAACTTCAGCCAATTTGAAACATGTAGTTTTGAGAAAAACACCTCTAAATATAAATAATAAATATATAATGAACCGAGCAGCTACACTTTAACACACACTTGTACAGAACTATTATTTTAAAATTCTAACATGTTATTTTCAAATAACTATGTAAAAAATAAATAATGGATTTTTGCTATAATAATTAACACAAATCACTATATTCATACTATTTGTGGGCATATGGTGTATTCAACATTATACCATAATATAAGCCGTATGCACCTTTTCCTTCGAATTTGGTATATGAGGACTTGAAAAGTTATGTTCATTATACCCTTCCGAAACTATAATATCAACATGTTAGAGTGTTAAACTTTATACTAAGTAGCCAGTAAATAGAAAAAATCATAACTTCTATAAAGATTGCTTCTTTCGTAGTGATAAAGTGCATACCTACTTATATTATTATGTATATAGTGTGTTTTTAGAAATACCTTAATGCTTTATATACTAGTGTTCTTCGATTCGCCATTCCATCGTCAAAATATTTATAACAGTTTGCTCATATGTCTGCAATGTGTATACATATTAATATATGTATATATTAACTAATAACTGAATACATATGTATGCATGTATATATGTATATTCGTAGTATATCTTCAAATGAAGGTCAAATAAACTTTCTTGTCTAGACTTTTGGTAGACTTATGATAGTAACTCTAACCCATTTGCCTATACCAGCGATAGTGAAGCAAGTTAAAGGTAATTAAGCAAAGGATATGTCCTTTGTATGTATGTACATACATATGTTTATTTCAATGCCAAAGCGTTATTCAGCCCTTTAGTTGCTAAGTTGAATTAAAATAGTTTCCGCCAAACTACTAAAACACACCTACATATGTTATTAAATACATTTATATTTTCAAACCTTTCCTCCCGGTTATTCAATAATACATACTTACATATATTACAATTATTGTGAAAGCAAGGGTAAATTATTATTGCTTTGTTGGCATTATTATTCATCCATTACTATTTTCCATGTGCACATAAGGGCGAAAAGCGAATGTGAGGATATTACGCCATGTGGTTATGTAAATCTTGGACCTGCGCATATTAGGGGTGCCAAATTATGATTACTCGGCCAGTTCACTCTGTCCCTTTTTCGCCCAATGTCAGCACATTTAAAAGAGCATCCTTTATATATTATAATACAGTGTTTAGAATATCACAATGGCGCACAGTGTACTATTGAATAAACTTGGTATTAATAACACTAGTCAACATATCTAATGGGCTATAACTGGTCTACAGTTCTTTTGGTGCCACTTAGAGCCTACTTGGCAATTTACTCTAAGTATAAGGGAAACGAAACGGTTTTCCTTTTTCAGTAAAGCTTAAATTTTTGACCAAATTAATTAACGGTAAATTGTTTATAAGAAAAGTTCAGTGGGAATAGTAACAAAACATCGTACGTGGTTCGCTAAAGTTTTTGTGAAACTGCAGTAAAATTTCGAGAAAAACTCGTTTAAAGTTTTACGTGCTCAAACTGATCGGCGTACATTTTTTATAATTTTTAGGCATGGATTTAAGTGAATGATACATATATAAAACAATGAATAAGCATATGTATCTGAACATTTTAAGAAAAAAATTTAAATTTTAAGTGTGCTTAAATCGGCTGTTAATGGCGGCCACTTCTATTTATAACAGGATAACGACCCAAAACACCCGTCTAATCTTGTACATGCAGGGTTGTTATCCAATTAAAAATAACTCCATAGGTCCCGCAATCACCATACATTAATCGTATTCGAAAACATCGAATTTCATCAAAATAAGGCCAAAATGCAGAATCATGGACTTAGAGGGTCAAAATATCCGGAAATAATACTACAAATTGAATGGGGATCATACATCGATGAGTAGGGACACTAATTACTGTTGATTTATATAAATAATCATAAGTGTACGTCAACTTTTTTGATATAAATTATGCCCATTTTAAGCTTTAGCATTAATTTTTTTTATTGAATATTTTGTTTATTTTGATATGCTAAATTTAATGTTAAGTGTATATATTTTGAAATGGATAGAAAAAACCACAAAATTTATTCATTTTAAAACAAATAAACGTGCCATAATTTAATAGAACTATGTGTATATAAATTTTATTGGTCCACTGTATCTCTATATACCCATAGTCTTATATACAAATACATATGTATATTGGAGTAAATGTATTGTCAACACACGGTACGTTCTCTACAATAGAAACAAAAAGCAACAATTGATTCTCTGTGAAACACCACCAATGTGCAACTTCGTAAAAAAGGCGCTTCTAAAGTCGTAGCAAAAAGGCAAACTTTGCAATCAGAAAAGTATTTTCCAGTTTTATTGTTGTTTTCTTATACACATATGTATGAGACTCTTTTTCATGTTTTTGGACGCATGCACCTTTCGTACATACGCATTGGGAATCTCCTATCAATTCGAGTTCAAATTATCCTCATTTTCAATGGTAAAGATTCAGTTTGACTTTGTCGCTTTATTCAGTCTGGTTCGGCGCTACAATTTTATATAATCAAGTATTTTACAAACAAGAAACACTTAAATTAATAACGACGCTATTGGATAGTTGGTTTGTCAACAAATTGCTACTTTGTACTTTTTTACTTTTGTGACGTGGTCTCATCTAAATAATCTGAAAGTGGTGCAAAAGTTGTTGGGTATCTATGTAAGTACAGTTGCAAAAAACTAGTTAAGTTTGCACACATGTATTTGTAATTTCTACACGTAATGTCTCCGAAGCAACAGGTGCAACAGACTAATTGTAATACAGGTGAATAAAAAACATAAATATTTATTTATATAACATTAAAAAATTCTTAAGTTTATCGTACCGAAATCTAATGAATATTGTGGGCATTTGCGATCTATAATATATGTATATGTATATAAAGTCTCTGAAAATCTTAAAATGTAATAAGACTAGTATATAAAAATACCTTCCAAAGGTTGAAATTGGTAGACTTTAAAACTAAAATAAAATAAATATACAAACCATTAAGAATTTTGTAGTAAGAGAGCAAGACATTTTTTTTATTTACGCAGGAAACAATAAGTCCCGCAATGTTGTTTACCAGGATGTGCTGCAGTATAATGATTTCTGGTTCTCTACGACTCGAGACAAAAAAAAAAACAATTATATAAGCATAATCAACTCTCTCAGTTCTGTCAGTCATCATTTTGTAAATTGATCTTTCTGTTTTTTACTGTCAAATAATTTCCCTTATAAACTGCGGGTAACATCGCGGACCTGGTATATATTATATAGATATGTTTTTGATTTTTAAAGTGAGTTAGTGGACTAAATGGTAAAAGTACCACATATGGTTCGAAATTGCTTAGATACAAACAGTTGTAGTGGGGCGTATAGTGCTCAAAAAACACCAATATTCCCATGTTTAGCTTCTATTTATTATGCTCTTGCAACCAGTCGCTGCAGAGTAGTATAGTTTTGTTGTTTGTGTGAGATATATAATTGAAATTCAGGGATAATACTTCTCAGACAATGGTATGTCTGTATGTAAAAAATGGTTTGAATCGGCCAATGCTTCCCTTAACCATATACGTAATATAAAGATAATCGATCTTCCGGTTGACTTTGTACCGCATATATCGGCCAATATGTGAGTTATCTCTAGGAAAATGAAAGAGCGTATTTTACTCATAACGGTGTTTCTTTGTGCCTAAAATAACTAAGTTGGGCGAAAACTTGACCTAGCCCCCATATAACTAATATCAGGATTTTCGAAATTCCGGGTGACTTTACTCCATATAATTGGTTTTTTTAGTATGTGACATGTTAATAGTATGTGGTTTTGGGAAAGGTGATAAAATCTGGTCGATACTACCCCAACTGTCACATACTACATCTAATAGTTTTATGCATTATATATAAAATCGCGTGCTACGTTCTTTGTCCGCAATGGACTCTTAAACTACTGAATCGATTTTAGTAAAATTTAGCACACTGTGTTCAGTTCGAACCAACTTAGAATATAGGATAGGTAAGGCAATTCATTTGTAAAGAATACAGTGAAAGCTCTCTTAAATAGACGCCCTATTAAGCGAACATCTCCATTAAACATGCTTATTGTTGATGTTTATTAAGTATAATATATTAAGCGGACATCTCTATTAACTGTTCAGAAACACTGGTAACCAGACATTGGGAAAGCAGCCTTAAATTCGTTATTATTTCCAATGAAATTTATTTGTATGAATATATTTAAAATTAAACCTCAAGTACAATCCATTGGATTCTTATACCGACAAAAAAAATCGTAAATAAAATTGTCACTGTATTGAATAGTTTACTACATGAATAATAGTATAAAATGTATACGACAGCCGAATCCCCTAGTGATTCTATATACTATGTGTATAGTATATGTATGTATATAAAATTGCTTGTATTTCTATCCTCAGGTTGACGTTTTTTATCGTAAAGTATTTCGCTGGCTTTGATTCTTGAAAGTTGCAAGAATATAAAATGTTCGGTTACACCCGAACCTTGTTTTTATATTAAATTTCCTTATAATTATTTCCACTGTGACACAGTGCGTCCTTGTTTCGAACCAAGCGTTCGCGGGTCTTTTTTTATATGGTAGAAAACCAGATGAGTTATTCAATCCATAATACATTACATAAATATGCACACTTTACGCACATACATAAGTACGAGTGCACGTGGGTACTCGTAAATACATATACATATGTATATCTAATTAGTTCAACCACCATCAGATTACTTATTGTGCGCGAAGTTGTTTGTGCATTCATATTTTCGGTACATAAAACTACGTGCATTTAAAAAATATGAAGTCAGTTGGAAAGGCCGGCAAGAGATTTGCTCGTAAAGCGTAAATTTTTAAAAATAATAACAAAGGAATACGTAATTTTGATTGTATTTTGTTTTCATGGTTTTATTCTTACGAATACTTCTGTTATAGTATGCGCAAAGGATAAAATTTCACGGGCCCATTTCGCTGGCACTAATAAACATTATGTTATGAAATTATTTGAAAATAATATGAGCAGATGAGTAGGATATGAAATGTGTGTTTTGGCTTTGTTAAAGAATAATAATTATTCTTCGCACAGGTACGAATACATTATACCCATGTGCTGTATCATGCAATTAAGTATTGTACATTTTTTCACTCCATACCCTACCCTACCTACCTTATCAAAGAGTACAGTTTTTGCTAACTTAACTTAAATTATTCTGTTATTTTCCTGTAATATGGTACAAAAATCGAAGTACGGTAGAAGATCATTGTTATGTTTTTTGTGGGTGGCCGCGCCCCCTAATAAGCTCATTTCTCACAATTACTTAGAATAATATAATATAATTGTTATTACTTACAGTAGACTAAAACTCAATAGTATAAACTGAAGACCTCTTTCATATCTTTAATGAAATCAATTCAACATTAAGTGAATGAATTGGGACATTTAAGGTACTACTTCGCACAAACAAATCTGGCGACATTTTGCATAAAGTTTAGATAATGCAGATCTTACATTGCTAAGAATATTGTATTAACATATCGAACAGAAGAATGAAGAGGTAATACTCAAGATTTAAAGATACAAAACTAAATTTTTAAAAAGTGTCTCAATATAAAATTTGAACAAAATATTATTTTGTCAAAGTTTAATGTGAAAAATCATTCTGTTGTAGGAAAATAGCGAATTTTTTTTTTAATGTCATCATTGACCATTCGTCCAGCAACAATTTTAAGGGTCAGACAACAATTTTTTAAAGCTCAATTTGAATGGAAAAATGTTTTATTTTTAGTTGAATTTAAGAACAAAATATGGAACATCAAAGGCTCAATCATAACTTTTATATCAATTGCGAAACCTGGCTAATCTATACATAGGATATTAGATCTACCATGTACATACGTATGTACATACATATACATATACGCTATTTTATAAAATGTAATCCATAAATTAAACAGGTATACCCATTTAGCAGATGCAAACACCACCGGGATAATGCTCAATAATCCCCAACCATAACAAAATTTAGTTGCTTATTAAAATGAATGGCTTTAATGGAAACGTGTTAGACAAACATATCATTAATGAGTTGTTTGAGAATGGGGACAACTACGTTGGATCTCTAGTTACTTGACTGTTGCATACATGTATTTCGAAACACATATTATATCAGTGGTCTGATTAATGGCGGACTTATGGTCGTCGCAACGCTTCCAATTTGGGTTTAGTGTATTCAGGCCACTTGTACGAACGCGTCTTAATGATGCTAAATTGTTTGGACTAATGCGTGGAAATAAAAATAACTCCAGATACACCACAAAAACCGTTAAGCACTGTGGTGGTAGAGTGACGTTCGCAATTGGAAACTCAATATATATTTTTTAAAGGACTATTAGAAAAATCTTTTTTTAAGTTTTTATACATAACGTATTCCTCAACCCAGAAATTATTATTTTTTTTTCATGTTAATAATAAAAACGTCGTATTATACTCCAAGTGTACTATTTCTCTGTCCATGACTGTATATAACTCCATATCTATCTCGATTAATTTTAGGTGATACAACCGGTAGGTGAAGAAAACATTTATACTCTGTAGCAACATGTTTGAAGAGCATAAAAATGTGTCAACATTTTAATCCCGCAAGAATATTTTTATTATTCTGTGGTAATATTGACGAAGGATGCGTTCAGGCTATGTAATAATTACAGCAGTACAGCAACTGTGTAGCAAATTTGCTGAAACTCTTCTGATGTGCAGACAAAAATTTATATTGATGAGTTTTGCATAAATTGCGCACAAAAAGTGACGGTAGAAGGTGGCGCTGTTGCTGGTGTTGACAAAAATTCCCTCAGAACGTGATACTTTGACAAATTTGAAATACTGCTGTCGTGATTGACATCTTGACGCCCAAAATACTCGTATAAACCTTCAGAATGCAGCAATGTTCCCCATATGTGTTGACAAGAATAATGTTAACATAAACATCTGATTTCTGCTGGCTACCTTCACATTTTTCCAAGGAGTCATGATCAAAGGTTTTAAAGCTGCCAGAACTCTTATGACCAATTGACGTAGAACTTTTGCTTTGCTTTGCGTCAGACATTTATTTCAACAGCAAAGTTTGATGTACGCTTTTCACATAAAAAGTTTCGATGCGAAGCCAAGAAAAACTTTGGCTTTAAACATTTTATTAGAGAGAAACACTGAAAGTAAAGCTTTCATTGTGGCATACCCTTTGTTTTCTCCGCTTCGTTGTTGCAGTATGAACTGTCACGCAAAAGGAGGAAAGTTGTATGTAAACGAGCCCTTCATAGTTAAAATAAGCTAGTTTTTTGGTTATCACGTGGTTCAATTTCATCAATCAGACGACGCCAAATTTTCCAAGGCAGACGAAAATTTTGCGTCCCGTAACTTTCTTATCCGAGATCCTAATTTTCGTAATTTTACGCTTTGTCTAAAAAGAAAACAATAAATTATTATAATTTTGCGAGTTGAAAAGGTTAGAAAGTAACAATGAAATTATCTGCTTATAATGGGAACAACAGAGTCTGACTTGTAGCTACATACATACGTACATTAGTATAATAATGCTTCTTTAAGCTTGTCGTCATTTATTTCTTATTTCCATTCTATTTGTCTCCTGTCGACATAAAAGACAAATAATTTTAACTTTATTTCCCTCCCCTCTTATCGTCATGCCAGAGTATGAGCTTACCAACCCCACTATCGTCTGAAAATTGTCATTAACGTTTGGTAGTTCATAGTCTTCGCACATAAGAGATAGTGGTAAAGGCGACGCCATATATAAGGGGCATAACGCCTTTTACACATACTGCGAGTGCCTGAAAGAAACAAGGGTGAGTCCGGAGTATACATAAATGTGGCATATGTACACATATACATTGTATATACGTATATAAGGGAGAATATAGTTCGGTTAATGTCGCTGTCGCGATACCTATTTCTTTATGACTATGGCGGTTTGATGTGTTTTTGGTTTTGCCCCTTTGTGTGCACTGCTTCGGGCTTTGTTGGGAATTTTGATTTTCTTCGTTCTTTTTGGTATTGCAAACACGTTAGCCCAACAGTGTTTGTAAATACATAAGTAAAAGGAATATCTTTCAAAATTTCGTGCAACTGTTGATTGTCCTCCTTTGCCTGTTTTGTCCGGAATACTTTATTGGTCGATCTCATCAACCAATCACAATCACTTTCAAAATGGCCGTAGTTCAATTCGATGCATTTCTTTTATACAGTAATTTTTTGTGATTTTAATCATCTTAAAGATATCACTGAACGTCTTTACTACTGATTTTTGACTGCGTATATTATTTTGTAGTTAATGGGCTGAAGTAATTGAAATTAATAAAAACTGTTAATTGGTATTATTAATCATTATTATACAGAAATTTGCAATAATGGCAAATCTAAATTTGCCCATTTCTCTCCATTTTGTTGTTACTGACAGTTATCAAGAATGCATTTTAAATGATTTTAACGGAAACAACCTTTAAATATTATGAACACCATATTTGTGCGCAGTCGATTACTGAAATGGAGCAATTCGCTTCAAAAGCTTAACTTAACCCAAAAAGTATATTCATAGGAGTAGTGGATTTCATCGACTCTAAATTGTAGCTTGTTTCGTCCAGTTTCGGGATTTTACTCCACGAACTCAACAAAGTTTTCACCTTTCTATGGATTTCTACATAATAACTGATTAAAATAGTTCGAAAATACATATAAGTATATAAGCTGTTTTTACCCATTTTTCATTTTCTATAAATATTTTTCCTAAATAAATTCATGAATATTTAACTACAACTCTAGTCCAGCGGTTCTCAGCTAGTTGTTCGCAAAATGGAAGATATGGTGTTTGTTTAATGCAATTTATTTATTTTATCCACATCAGATTCAAAAGACCTTCCAGGCCGTGGTACTGAAAATGCCGATTTTTCGTCACAAAACAAAATACAGTCATGGACAGAGAAATATCACACTTCAAAATAAGTTATTCAGATAAGTTTTCAGTTTTATCAAGTAAGTGAATCTTAACAATTTTCCACGTTAATATTCAAGGTCTGTCGCAAAAGAAACAGGACTGTTTAAAAAAACCACAAAAAATTCATATTTTTCAAAAGTTATACTTTTTATTCAAAGTAGTTTCCTTGTGCTTCGATACAGCGTTTAGCCCGGTCAATTAGCATTTCAAATGAGTGTCTAAGGTCATTTTTCGGAATGCTCTTGAGATAGATTTTGGATAGCTGAAATCTCTTGAAACCAGTGTCCTTTCATGGGCAAATGAAGTTTTCCAAATAGGTAAAAATCACAGGGTGCCAGATCAGGTGAGTAGGATTAGTGATTAATGGTTAATATGGAGAACTTGCCTACTAACTTGCCTAACTAATAAATTTATTTAATGTCCGCAGAACCGGCCTACTGTGCTATTTCTGTGTCCAGACCTAAACAGGCAATGGGAAACTTAATCAGTTTTTTTCGGAACAATTGAATAAAACTTTTTAATTTTTTGTAAATAACTCACTTATTTCTTACTTTATGCGATGCTAATGAAAAAATAAAATTTGTTTTTTGTTTATATCGAAAATATACGTCTATTTGCTATTTGCTCCATCGAGAAACGGTTCTTTTTTGTTCTTTCGAGCTGCAGATCTTGGCGGGAAAACAGAGCTATGCGGGAGTTGTTGTTTATTGGTATGCTAGCCAGTCAGCGAACGCCACGCACATACCGCACATATTGAGAATTGAGTGCAAGAATAGGTTTAGCTCAGATGATAGTATTAACCTTTGTGTCAGATTTTATAAACCCTCGTGTTTGACAAAAGGCGTACCTTAACTTATACAAATATACGGAAATTAATCAATAAAGTTTACATGCACCTAGTTGAATTAATCTACGATACGTTTATTTGTTTTAAAATTAATATATTTTGTGTTTTTTATATCTTTTTCAAAGGATGTATATTTAACATTATGGGGGTAGTAAGGTATTTTTTTTTGCATTTTTTTATTTTTTATTTTATATTAATGTACAATATCTTAAGATTATTCTGTGAAAATTTGACAGAAATAAAAGCAAAATTGACGGAGATATACACTTGTAAGTCTCCGCCCTCCGATTTGATTGTGAGCGTCTGTGAAACTTTAAACGTCTTTTTCTCACACTTCACTTTTTCGAAGCCGGTGAACTCTGTAGCTCAAAACCTACTGAACCGATCCTTTTGAAATTTTGAACAGTCTTTCTTTACATAAATTGTGAGGTAACGCTGCCGAGTTTTTTTTTTTTGCATATCTGTTTTTATTTATTGAATCAGTTTTTTTGTTTTAAAAGCCTAACAATAAGTTATAAAATCTTAAATCTATTTAAATACTAGACAAACTCAAGCAAGTGATTGAGCTGTTTTGGTGATGCGCTGCTCCTTAGTACGCAGGCATATCTTCTTTTAAGGCGTGTTTGATTACAGGAATGTACCAAAGCATTAGCCAGAGGATTTGGATGATCTCGGAGTTTAGATATATATTTAATTCTGCTGTCTTCTACTTCTTTCTTTACCATAGAAATACCAAGGTCTTTATGGATATTTTCATTACGCATGTACCATGGTGAACACGTGATTTTTCTAAGCATTTTTGATTGGAACCTTTGTATTATATCAATATTAGTTGCACAGGTCGTATCCCACAGTTGAATGCCATACATCCAAATCGGCTTTATTACCGCATTATATAAAAGCACTTTGTTGCGTAAAGTGGCTTTTAAATAAAAACTCTAAACTTAATTTTGATTTAAAAGCCAATTTAAATTTGCAGCTCTAATCTTCATACATGTTATTTTACAAGAGATGTGTTTTATCCATGTGAGCCTTCTATCTAGGTGAATACCAAGATATGTTACTTCGTTCGCTTGGGGTACCAAAATATTGTTCGTTTTTACTGCCGGACACAGTTGGCTAGCCATTCTTCGACAGACCTTAAGTGCTTGGCTAATATTCTTGATGCTATTACAGTAGGTAGAAAAAGTAAGTTATCAAAGTGAAATATAAATCAGCGATGTGAGTAAAATTTAAAAGTTTATATTTTTCAAACGAAATATTATTTTTTTATTGAGACCATATTTCAAAGTATCTAATTAAAGTAATTTTAAAACAAAAGAGAAGTTCATTGCTTTTATAAAAGGAAAACATACACACATACGGTAAATTGTATGTAGAAAAAATAAGTTATCAAATTGTTTAATATCTACAATGTCCATAATTAAGTCTTGCTAGTTGACCCAATCGTTATTTCATGAAGTTGGCAAGCTTCAAACAATAATTTTGAGGAAAATTATTCCAAATGTTATAGATGCAGTTCTTCAAATCAACCAGGTTTTAGGGGTTCTCCTCAGTTATACGCATCGTAAGGACTGCCCAAGATTTTCAATTGATAACAAGTCAGGGCTTTGAGGAGGCCATTTCCATACACTCACATTTTCATTTTGTAGATGTTCTGTGATGATTTTTGCAGTATGAATAGGCGCGTTGTCCTGTTGAAGAAGGATATCCTGCTCAATTAATCAGTGACCTTCGGGGATGGCGTGCTCCTTTAAAATATTTAAATAAACTTCAGCAGTAACTTTTCCTTCCAGGATTACAATATTGCCAGGGCTATTCACAGATAAGCATCCCCAAACCATTAAGCCCTTTTCCAACGACTTAACTGTGGGTAGAATGCACTTGTATAATAGTTCTTGTTCGGGTGAGCACCAAACGTAAACCATATAGTGAGAATAACGAAGACAAATCATCGATTCATCAGTCCACAGCACTTTATGCCAATAATTTTAAGATTTTAATATGTACTCTTTATAAAATGCTTGTAATTTTTTTATTTGCCTCATTTAGGTAGAGTAACTTTCTTGCAACGCGGCTGTGAATATTGGTTTGGTGCAATCTGTTAGGGACAGTGTGCGCTGAGGGGGCATTCATGCTTTTTATTATAAACTGTGTGCAAAATTTTGAACTAATTTGAAGGGATCAGAATTGGAAATTCGTTTGTAAACTCTCCCGTTGTTATTTTTGGGAGCTCTTGCTTCTTCTTCCTGATGACTCGATTTTCTTTGTAGTAGCCGGCAATAACTTTCCGTATTGCGACCTTGCTTTTATTAAATTTTAGTAATATAACGCTGCATGTGATCATCCTTATGAAAATTAACTATGGTTGAGCATTCCTCATTCGTTAATTGTTTAAAATTCACTATTTTCATATTTTTTTTTAATTTACCGTAAAAATCGCTTTAATATTTCAAAAAATTAAATTAAAAAAAACGAAAACTTTAGTTACCAATTCAATTTCCAAATTTATAAAATTAACAATTCTTGCACATTTAATGCGTTTTTGTAATTTATTTTCAAGTTTTAATATGACAAACACTTTTTAATTACTGCACTTGATAATTTACTTTTTCCACGCTTTGTCACTCAGCATTTTTATAGAAGGCTACCAAAATGTCTTACCAGATAAGCGATTGCCACTAAAATTATCAATTGCGGTACTTTTAAAACGGTACTTTCCGAATATATACAAAAAATATTATTTTCAATTAAGCGAAAAAGTGTAGAGCATTTAAAACAGCGCTGGCTGTTTTGATAACTTATTTTTTCTACCTACTGTATGTGGCATTTGTTACGGCTCACTAAAGCTGTATCATCCGCAAAAGTTGATGTTAATAGATTATTAGCTGTTGGAAGATCTGCAGTGTATATGATGTACAGAGTTGGGCCTAAAAAACTGCCCTGTGGTACACCAGCCCTTATCTGTCGTACATCAGCTGGACAGCTCAAAGTTGTTCCTTTGGGAATTAGGTTGAAATACCTTCTCTAGGTGATTTGCAAAACAATTAGCCTTTTCCTCGTCGATAGGCGGATTTTAAGCTTTAGTATTAATTTTTTTTATCCGTGTAAAATAAAAAATATTTTAATATGTTAAATATAGATCTTTTGAGAGACTTAGATATAAAAAACACAAAATATATTCATTTTAAAACAAATAAACGTGATGTACGTAAACTTTATTGATTCACTGTATATATCATGGTAAACGAGATTTGCATCATCAGAAAAAATATTAGTAAAGTCTTTTGACATTTCTAAATTAATACCACAGAGTAAAAGTCGGAAAAGGCCTTGTTAAACCGTACGATATCAAAACCGTTGAAAAGGTTATAGAGATATAACTCTGTCCATTAAGACGGTCAAAGAGCGAATTGAACTAAGGTCAAATGATATGGAGGAGCAACTTATTTCAACAATTAAAACGTCGTAATTTATCGCTTTGCAGTGTAATGAATTGACATTTTGAATTGTCAACTACTTGTACATATTTGTTCGCATTTAAAAAACAAAAATGTTCTAATGTAAAATCAACATACTGCATCATACGTCGCCAAGCATTAGCTCCTAAGACCCCGGATGCCTTAATGAAAGTTGTAAATGTTATCAAAAGCAGTTCTTTCAAATATATGTATTTTTTTTTAAATTATGCACTGAAATGCATTTTGAACATAAGGCTCTTCTCTTTCACGTGGATTTTCGAAGGCTGGCCAAAGGTAATATGTTGCGAGGATTATATGAACTGTGACGGTTTACAAAAAAATTAATGATTTACTGTAACAGTTTACTAATCCGGCATATCAGATGATTTTGGCTCATCTTGTGGATATTTTGACACACTTAAATAAATTGAATATGCAACTGCAAGGTTGCAGAAATAAATAATTAGAAAACGTCGCAAAAATATTACTTTTTGAAGATAAATTTCCTGCTTTTAGTAGTGAACTTCAGTTGTGGCGGAAGAAAAACAATAATAATTATTCTAGTATATGTTTGTTAGCAAAGCAAATAAATAAGAATACATAAAGACTCATTTACAAATAATGGTTGAAGAAATAAATTTTTACTTACCAGAGAATGCCAAAGCTAAAGTTGATCAAAAACTGATTCGTAGCCTCTAGCACGGACTATCGTATTTTTACTGAAGAAATACAGGAAGAACTCATTGAATTACAACAGTACAGAAACTGCAAGGCTGCTTTTGAATCAAATTCGCTTTAGTCGTTTTGGTGAAATTAAAACCCAACTCATGAAGAAGATGCAAGCAAGCTCAGAAATGAAATGAATGCAAAATTATAGAAGTTTATCCTAAAAATATATGTTTCTTTCTGTATAATTTACTACTGACTTCTTAATTAAAGTTTCAGATTACTTATTACAATTTGTTTTTATTATACCTACATTGTGGCCCATGCTAACAAGAGTAATATTAAAAAGGTCCCTGACCAAGGTAAGATTCGGAACCTCTTCTCTAGTTGGCCGAATTCTGCCGAGCTGACAGTCTTCCGGTTAAGTAGACTTGACTGTCGTGGAAACGGACCCTACTCTAGTCAAACCCATTGGCAGAGAATTGAAAACCATTAAAGTTTGATAATACTTCAACCGACATTTTTTTTGACAGGTTGAGTAGAAAACCATAATGCCGAACAAAACTTAAACCAATATGCGGCTGCGCATTGCATTTAGCGGGAAAACGTTTTGCATGTTTTTTCTAGTCACTTTTTTTTGAGTTTTAATTGTAACGTCGCCCTGAACAATAATCTATGTTCCGTAAAGATAATTTGTGGAATTAAAAAAAATAGCAAACAAGAACTTTCCTTTGATCGGTCAGTTTTTTCGGATATTTCAGTGTAATTATTATACAATGAACAAGGTATAGATACTTTCAAAGCCCTTTTTTGTTTGATATATATCGGGATATGTTGCTATAATATTTTACATTGAATTTATGTCAAGAAAGACATTTTTATTATTTTAATATTACTAACAATGGGATATTTGAACATCTAAAATTTGTGCAATATTTCTTTCAAATGCATTTAACATAATTTATGTTAACTATTTCAATATGTTTGCAAATATTTTATTCATTTAAAATTGCTTTATATTAAAAATATAGAGTGTTCTTTAGCTTTGTCTAATCAGTGGTAGATTCAGAGAAGGAAATAGGGGAAAAATTGCGGCAGATTTGAAAGTTGACGAAGAAAAACCAAGAATCTGCGGCCGACAAACAAAGCGCGAAAATTTTTGCCTGAGAACTAACGGTCTCAGTGTACATTCCTCTCTTACAATCGGCGAAGATTTAAAAACGCGCTTTTCTTGAGAAGTATTAAATGGATTTAAACTAAGTTTGCTGCTTTCAGAAAAGGAAGAAATCGTGGGTGAGGACAAACAAGATAGGTTGATCGGCTTGGCGTTGCTGCACACACATCATGCCATTGAAGTCACTGCAGAAAAATTTCTCGAAGGATTCTCAAAACTTGGCCCACGTCGTCTTGTTTTGTAAAACTTTTCTATTCAATACACGAACTGACTATTGTACATTGTAATAAAGTATGTTACCCGCTCTTCTACGATTTATAATGTGTTTTTCAATTTAGTAGGATTAGATATTAGAAGGTTGATTTGAAATTTTTCCACCATAATGTTAAACTGTATAAAGACTACTATATTTAACATAATAATATTCATCTTTCAAGTGAAAGAAATCTGATATTAAATTCGTTCATTGATTTTGGGACTTATGGTGAAAAACAGGATACAACTTCTTGTTGGTATATGGGTAATAAAAACATAATTCAACGTAAAATTGCATTTTAATACATACTTTCAATGTGTTGTAGTGATGTTGTTACCAACCTGCAAAATTTACAAGCAAATTTTGTATAGTATGAAATAGATAATAATATTTACTAACACATATGTATAGGCTAACAAATGGCTTATAAGAAATTTATTAAATATGAAATTTGTTCGTAATTTCTCATTAAATTCACAACTTATTATCTATTCAATATTTGTGCTTCTCTTTTTCAGCCCCTGCCATATTGCCTTCCATAAATAAATTAGCACGCAAAATTATTAATAACTTCCAAGTTCATTATATTCTAAATATAGCGGACAGTTCGTATAGATAAAAATATATATTCATTAACGCTGTAAGTGTGAAAAAAGCATTAGAAACTTTGCGAGGCGGTAGTTTGCTAGTCAAACTTAAAGGTAGATAGAAAAATAGAAAACAGAAAGTGGCATGAGCCAGCCATCAGGATTCCGAAAATATGATGATAATGAGTGCAGTGGGCCTAGACCACCAGTACCCGGAGAAGAAAGTCGAGTTAAAAAGGTAAGTTTCATTAAAAGCCGATAAAATCTAGAAAATTGTATAGGAAATAAATTCTTAATTATATTTCAACTTCAGATGACCGAAGGGGTGGCTGACAGTTCCCGAAATTCACCACCTTCTTATTTGAATTGGGCTCGAACGCTTAATCATCTTCTTGAGGACCGTGATGGAGTGGACCTTTTCAAAAAATACGTTGAAGACGAAGCACCTGGTTATAATGATCATTTAAATTTTTATTTTGCCTGTGAAGGTCTAAAGCAGCAAACTGACCCCGAAAAAATTAAACAAATTATAGGAGCGATATATCGGTAATGTAACATTTTAATTTTATGTAAGTGTTCGCTAACATTTCGTATTGAAAAGGTTTTTACGAAAAAGTCAACTATCAATACCTGAAGACTTGCGACGAATAATAAAAGCAGGTCTTAAAAATGAAGTCCCACTCAATTCTAACATATACGATTCAATGCAACAATATGTGGAGGTCACTATACGTGACAACATTTATCCCAGCTTCCTTTGTTCAGAAATGTACATTTTGTATATTCAGCAAATGTCCGTTTCACATGAACGATTTGGGATTGGGGCCGCTGGTTCCGGCAGCGGAAGTAGTAGTGGTGCCAGTTGTGGTAGTAGTGGAGCAGGAATTGCTGGATTGACAGGAGGAGCTTGCGCGTTGCCCACTAGTTCTGGGAAAGTGCCTTGCTCTTCGGTAGCGCCATTTATTAACCTGCCTATGAGCACCTCTAGTGGAAATATACAGCTTGGCGGTACTTGCAGTGCAAGTGGTAGCGTGTACGGTCCTTCAACATCAGCTAGCTCCAGTGGCTCTATTAGTGCAACTGATACTCTTCCACGTAGCTCTACACTACCTACACTGCATGAAGATTCGGAATTATCTCTTTGTGACGATTTCGAGAAGCTGCGAGTTGAAGGTGGTCGTAAATCAGCCGATATGCCTATACGTCTAACCCACGACTTACTACTAGCAACTCAGAAAAGAAGACTGGAAATACGACCTCCGGGGTAATTTTATAAACTTTTATTGTTTATAAATATATTTGTTAATTAATTTTACAGAAAATACGCAAATTTCACTTTTTATTATAAATATGCACTTTATAATAGCTTACACGAAATGTTTACATCTTCATTATTTATTAGTATGACTTGCGGTTTTTTAATCATGAAAAGCTCCACTGTCCGAATAAAGAAACCGACGCATACAACTCTCTAGAATTTGATTGACTTTAAAATTGATCCACATGAAGAGATTTATATTTAAATTAAATTTTTAGCAAAAATACTTTACTTGATGATATACATACATGATTTGTCCGGAAAGTAATAGGACTGTTTTTTCACGCTGCGACTGTTCTTCGGAGCGTGCGCGCACTGACTGAATTCGGTAGAAGGCGTTCCTAGGTAACGAATGAGCACCTGGAGAGTCAGGACAAACATTTTCGCGCGACGTGTTTCCGTGTTAATTGCCCAGATGTTAAATTTATCAAAATCTGTGGGGCATGGTATTGTGACGGAGCACTTGAACATGCGCATGGTCTGGGCGAAGATGGTCCCAAAAGTGCTTACTGACGACCAGAAATCGCGGCGAGTGGAAGTGTGCCAAGAAAATTGAACATATATTAAAGTGACCTCCAATATTTGAATAACGTAATCACAGGTGATGAGTCATGGATCTTTGAGTATGATCCCAAGACAAAAAGAGGCAATCTTCGAGTGGCACACGCCGACGTCTCCTCGCCAAAAAACATGCACCTCGGCTCTCAAGGCTATTCCGGAGAATTCTTTCCGTGACCCCTTCAATGAAATTCCACTGGCAGCGCTGCATCGACGCAAAAAGTGGCTATTTTTTAAGTTTTTAAAGAATTGTAACGATTGGTTCAATAAATTGATTTAAATCGACTCAGTCCTATTACTTTCCGGACAAACCCTGTAGGTAATATAATTTTTGTTGCATGGTTGTTTATATCTGAATATAAATGTTAAAAATCCTTTTATTAATTAAATCAACTTCCTGTGTGCAAAATAATTATTTTATTTTTAAGAAAACACAATATATCATCCAATATTTAATTAAAAAGGTAATTCTTTAATTAGTAAATGTAACGTAACATAAAGGTAAAATCGCATGGAAAGAATACAATGTATTATAGAACATTAAAATAATTTAATTTAATTTATTTTTTTTTATCCTGACCAATAAAAGACGATTTAATGCTAATAACATTTTTAAATTTTATATTTATTTTCATTTGTATTCATCATGTTTTATAACCCACAAATGTTACATCACACAACCAACCAACCAACCAATCATTGAATCATACAACCAATCACTCCATTCGGCATGTCTCCTTTTGTTCTACGACTGTACCCATGACGCTGTATCTATTTACATATTATGGTTTAATAATTTTATTGCATTTATACTATATATGATTTGTACATGATGTAAATGGAAACAATGCATGGATATGATATTATCTTTTATACCAACCTTTGCATGCGAATAGTGCTCATGGTTATGTGTATCCTGCGGCCGCGAATACTTCTTATGTTCCGAATTCGCGTGTGGATTCGGAAAGAGCGAGCGTAAGTTCCGGTGGTCGAACTGATTCCGATACAATGTCTCTATCTAGTTGTTCTATGTAAGTATACATATATCCTAAATGTGGAAAATTACTGTTTCATATTTTGTTAAATACGTACATACACAGTATGCAAATAACATGTGTTAGATGTCTGACTTTATGATGTGTCAGAGTGAAGAGAATTGTCGTAATATAAAATTATAGAAAACAACACATTTTCTACATTTCAGGGATGGTCGACCTTATATTCAAAGGAGACATAGTTCAAATGAAAGCAAAGCGATACGTCAAAGTGCTTTGGCCAACAAAGAGACTAACACGTTTCAAGTAAATAATACATGAATTACTTTAACGTCAGAATATATGCTACATATTTATTTTTATATTACATAGGTTATACCCCGAACACAACGCCTCCATTCGAATGAACATCGTCCTTTAAAAGAGGCTGACTTGATTGCATTACTCATTCCGAAATTGGAAGAAGTGAAACGAAAGCAAGACATTGAGGATAGAGCTAGATTTGATGTATATATAAACAATAAATATCACGGTATTAAACAATATTTATACATTACTCTCGTACTCTTTCCAGCGTTTCACAGACGATTCAATGCCGACAAATGAAAGGCTTGCCAGCGATCGTGCTTTTGCAGACGCGATCCGTGAAAAATTTGCGTTAGAGGAGGACAATGACCAAGATATACTCGATCAGCATGTATCAAGAGTATGGAAGGATCAAACACCTCACCGTTCGCCTGGTACCATGTCACCATGCCCGCCTCTTCCGACGCGACGTCGCACCATAACCCACGATTCAGGAATGCTTAGTGACGGAGCTATGAGTATAGGTAATTAAAAGTCGTATGCACACTATTTACAAAAAAATTATAAATGCCTTCTTAATACAAACATATTTATTTTTTTATAAGGGGGACATTCTATGAAACACTCCAAATCTATGCCGGATCACAGTTCCTCCTCCAGGAAGCTAACAAATAAGTGGCCTTCCGTCAATACAGATAGTGGAATCAGTCTGTTCTCAGCCGATACTCTTATGAAGTACAAAGACACCAGGTAAAATAAGAATATAACAAAAATATTTGGTTAATAACCCATTTTCAATTTGAATAAAGTTCGCGATCTGGTTCAAGTACGGCCTCTAAATCAGAAGAGGCAAAAAGAAGACTGGAAGATGAGACCCGAAGGTCTCGTCGCTATACTCAACAACATATACAGCCATCGCAGCAACCACCATCATTCAGCAGCAGTAGCAGTGGCAGCAGCAGTTTACATCACCAGCCGCAACCACCACCTCTACCCGCAAAACCACTAGAGACTACGACTGTCGTATTCTCATTCTGTGACGAAGAATATCCTTACAGAACGAAAATTCCCGGTTCGCAACCCACCCTGAAACAATTTAAAGACTACTTGCCGAAAAAGGGCAATTTTAGGTGAGTAAAATTGCACACTTTAATTACGCAAAAATATATTAATCTGAAAGACTCTTTGAACTGCATTTCAGGTTCTTTTTCAAAACACATTGCGAAGATCCGGAAAGTCCAGTGATTCAGGAAGAGATCGTGAATGACAGTGATATTTTGCCACTATTTGAAGGCAAAGTGATGGGCCTAGTGAAGCCATCCGATTAGGTTTAGGCTAGTATCTTAGCGACTCACAATAATAAAACAGCGAGATTAACAAATAACTGCAACGAAACAAGATTAGCAGCAATTAGTAACGCCTAAGGAATAGTTATTGGGATAGCAAAAGCGTAAAGAAGGTTGACAAAGCAAATGTTACATTAAAAAATGTATTTAGTACTTAGAGATAATTGAGAAAATCACACAAAAATCGAGTTTTGTAAAAACAATATTTTTAGATTTTTATAAAAACATAACAGTAGATATTTCGATTTATGTCTTTTTTATAAAACGCTATAAGGATATATATTTTATTCTCGCCTTGTTTTAAATTTGCGTAATACATTGTTTATAGATTTTCTTTAAGAAAGCTAAAAAAAGTTGATTGAAATGTGTTTTTATGGACTGCCTGCAATATATATTGTTTACATATAAGGCGCTGCCTGTTTTTAGCAGCACTAAATATTGTTCTCGATCACGAAAATCAAAAGTATTTTATAAGAGTTTTTTAGTAGATTTTGCTTTCTTAAATTTTATATCGACTAAAACTATTTCATAACGCAATTTTTTATAGAATCTTAATTTGTTACACTCATATTGATTCTAAAATATGAAACTACACTTGTGTGTGTGATCATTACATATTATTGAACTTTGCTTATAACCACAAACAAGCCTACCACATGCTCATATTCACACATGCATTTCCAAAAGATTGGCGATCTATACACTTTTGGAACGCTAATTAGCATAATAGGTTATCTTTGTGTGACCATAAATAAATTATTAAGTGTACATTATTTAAAATAAGATACATATTCATTCTTCTATAAATTGAGTAATGGATAGACTATACAACTGACTTACAATTAAAAATCGAAGAATAACGATATTTTTTTAAGTAACGGTAAAAAAATGTCGAGTGTCATCGAAAACTTTGTTTGAAAAAAATACAAATAAATAAAGATAAAGAAATATAATTTAGCATAACTGTGAACTGAGTTCAAATTAATATGCGTATCTAATGTATGTGGGCAAATTGTGCCCATTTTTATCAGCATATGACCCGACAATCATAATGCCTGTCTGTAAAACCTGGCAGTCGTGCATTGATAAGGCACAAATGTGTATTATTTGAAAGTGTAGGATCCACTGAAATCGAGTTTTAGAGATACAGTGGTGGTCAAAACATTTGCACCCATATTGACTATTTTATTTGAAACCATCTCTTTAACTTCGATAAAGTATTCCTTTATCTATATATATTTTTTTATATTGTTTATCAATCATAAAAATTGAAACATTAATTAATTTGCTTGTAGTGGTAAAGAGGCATTAAATAAACCAAAGTCAAAATTCATGAGTTCAAAATATTTGCAACTTTTAAGTATTATAAAAATATTTTAAAATTTGTTTAATATTTAGTTGTATAACCATTATTTTTAATAACTTCAGCACAACTCCTAGGCATTGATGCAACTAGACTTTCAATGTAATTGTAAGGGATGGCCTTCCATTCCCTTTCTAATCTGGCGAAAAGTTCATCACCATTCCGGAATATTTCACTCTATTTTACGTTTAACCATCATCCACATATTCTCAATCGGGTTGAGATCGGGAGGCTGTGCCGGCCACACCACGGTCTTTATAATAATTCGCTTAAATTTCAATGAATTCCATACTTAAGTTGTGCTGAAGATAAAACAGGAAAATAGTGTTTTACAGTTCATACTTAAGTTATGCTTAAGTACTGAAAATGGGAGACCTAAGCAGTACTTAAGTAACTGCTGATTTTTGTTTTGAAATGTTTTGAATTTTCAGTTATTTGTCAAAAGAAGAATAATAAGAAATAAGAAGTTATTTTTTGTGAAAAAATATGGAATCGGATTGGGATTTCCACCAGTTTTAAAAGGTGCTCCGACTCGCTAGCGGTGAAATTGGGGGTTCTTTTGTTGTTTTCAGCCATTTTCGATATAACTTCCTCGCTC
The DNA here is from genome assembly GCF_023373825.1 of Bactrocera dorsalis. Classification (NCBI taxonomy): domain Eukaryota; kingdom Metazoa; phylum Arthropoda; class Insecta; order Diptera; family Tephritidae; genus Bactrocera; species Bactrocera dorsalis. Next base: position 78,984,630 of record NC_064304.1, read on the forward strand.
TTTATGTAATGTCTGTTGTAATTTAAATATTTCAAACATATTTTTATGAATGACATTTGTAAAACATACGTTGCTCATAACGTTGCCATATATCATAATCAGCCCTATCACGCAATCCATCGTAGCAAAGCTACGAATACGAATGTCCGCTACGAATACGAACAATTTGCTATCATTGAATTCATGTGAATTCGAAACTTTTGTTGCCAGACTTAATTTTGAATTTTGACATTTCGAAATCAGCTGTGTAGAAGAAAAAATAAAAATTAGGATTAATAAAAGTGGAAACGTTTATATTCAAATTGATTTTACGAACAAAAAATATGTATTCGCTAACGTTTTCATTTATGTTGCTTGAGGAAGAACGTGAGAGAAGTCGGCGTGATATAAAAATTCACCGAAAATCACTGAGGGACAGGAGTAACCCTTTCGATGTGGACGAAACAATGTACAGTTCATAAATCCATAAAAATTCATTGTTAAATTTTATTAAAATTATTTTTCTAAAACAGGTTTATTAAAAACTATCGCTTAAATAAGGCGGCCTTTACGTATGTCCTCAATGTTCTAGAGAGGAATGCAAGTTTCTCAAGATCGTCGTCTATATCTTTACTTCATCGATTGTCTTCAGTTTTTCGGTTTTTAGCTGAAGGAGGCTCTCAGCATGGAGTGGGTAAAGACTTCGATATTCCAATGGCTCAGTCAACATTTTGTTGCATCTTAAAAGAAGCAATCCCAACTTCAGTCTCATTTGTGCCCTCAGTGGATAAACCTCGATTTAAGTGATGTTGAAAAAAGGGAAGCGAAAAAGGATTTTCAGAAATACGGATTTCCAGGCACGATTTTATGTGTAGACGAGACACATATTAAAATCGTTGCCCCAACTAAAGATAAGTTTCTCTATTATAACCGCAAAGGATACTTTAGTATCAATGCCATGATTGTAAGTTTGGTGACAAATTCGCATTTCAAACATCTTAATGAATGTTTTGCAGATAAGTGACAATAAAATGAAAATACGTTATGTCAATGTTCAGTTTCCTGGCAGCAATCTTGACTCTCACATATGGAAATTTATTTCTCCGTTAGCACAAACCTGTCGTACAAAAATTCCGCTAAACTTAAAAATTTTCCGTTCTGTTTCCGGAACTGTTCGAATTGCATGATAGCAGTTTTGTAACTTTCCCTAAAAACACTCTACGATGGATTGCGTGATAGGGCTGAATAAAATTTTATGGAAATTAAGCATTGACTGTGAAACGTAAACGACTACCCAGTCTGCAACAATTCTTAGCTAAGATTTAATTTAATTAAAACCGGGCATTAATGTTTTCATTGATGACTGAGAGAATTAGAACACAGCAAAAAAGTAGGTAAATTAATGCGTTTGCATTTATGAATTTATTAATTCAAATATTAATATTTATTGAAAATCAAATAATAAGAACGGCAAAAAAGTAGTGTAAATAAATATTGGTACAAAATATAGTGATCGTTCAATATAACGAACTTTCGAAATAAGGAATTTTTGATTCAACGGGCCATCAAAATTATTTTATTGATGTTTTTTATATTACGAACGGAAAGAACTTTAATTCATCGATTGCTGCTATATTTTTATCTTGATCTTCGCAGTTTTTGCAAAAACATAGGTTTTGTTAACGTTTAACTGTTGTAAACATGATTTAATTATAAAAGGTTGTGTCGATACGAAGCGCGCTTTGTCTTACGAAAGAAGTGTTTGTATCCATAATGTCAATATTAGTTATTTTTTGTTTTTCTCATAACGACCTTTTTCATATAAAATTTGTAAAAAAAATTAATATTGCGCCAGCACGCGCTATTTATTGTATTGGGCGCTTTTTATATTTGAATAATTGCTGTAAAACTCTGAGAAAATAAAAATAATTTTATTTTTCAAGTTTCCATTGGCTTTGAATTAAACATAATTCAGTCAGCTTAAAATTTTTTTTCGTGCGGTTGATTCTTTTCGTTTGGCTTAAAAATTACAATGTCATAAATAAAGCGTTTCTTCTTCTTCTTAATTGGCGTAGACACCGCTTACGCGATTATAGCCGAGTTAACAACCGCGCGCCAGTCGTTTCTTCTTTTCGCTACGTGGCGCCAATTGGATATTCCAAGCGAAGCCAGGTCCTTCTCCACTTGGTCCTTCCAACGGAGTGGAGGTCTTCCTCTTCCTCTGCTTCCCCCGGCGGGTACTGCGTCGAATACTTTCAGAGCTGGAGTGTTTTCATCCATCCGGACAACATGACCTAGCCAGCGTAGCCGCTGTCTTTTAATTCGCTGAACTATGTCAATGTCGTCGTATATCTCGTACAGCTCATCGTTCCATCGAATGCGATATTCGCCGTGGCCAACGCGCAAAGGACCATAAATCTTTCGCAGAATTTTTCTCTCGAAAACTCGCAACGTCGACTCATCCGCTGTTGACATCGTCCAAGCCTCTGCACCATATAGCAGGACGGGAATTATGAGAGACTTATAGAGTTTGGTTTTTGTCTGTCGAGAGAGGACTTTGCTTCTCAATTGCCTACTCAGTCCGAAGTAGCACCTGTTGGCAAGAGTTATCCTGCGTTGGATTTCTAGGCTGACATTATTGGTGGTGTTTACGCTGGTTCCAAGATAGACGAAATTATCTACAACTTCAAAGTTATGACTGTCAACAGTGACGTGAGAGCCAAGTCGCAGGTGCGACGACTGTTTGTTTGATGACAGGAGATATTTCGTCTTGCCCTCGTTCACTGCCAGACCCATTCGTTTTGCTTCCTTGTCCAGCTTGGAGAAAGCAGAACTAACGGCGCGGGTGTTGAGGCCGATGATATCAATATCAAATAAAGCGTTTACCGTTGGGAAAAAAGATGAAGATTTTGTATGATTTCATAAAGAGGCTTTCAGTAAATACCTTACCCACCAAGTATGGAGTTCCAACTTCATGCATACATACGTACTGTATATATCTGGTACAAATAAACCGTTTTCTGGCCTTCGTACATACCCTCGGAAACCTCGAGACTTTTATTTAATAATTTTACAATTGGCCAATGCAAGTACTTTTCAATAAATTAAACTCTGCCATCGAAGTAGTGACTCCTTTCTAGAACTCCTGTCGTAAAGTTTAACTGTTATCAACTTTATTTCATAAAATGTTTTATTTTCGGGCCAAAACCACTACTTTCCTGAAATGTGGAGTCTCTATTCATCCCCTTTTTTCCGGATTTGGCTTCCCTTTTATTCATTCGCAACTAACTATTTTGGCAGAATATCCGAGAAAATCTATATCTACATATACATCGTCACCTAAAATCCAAAATACCGTAACAGTATTTTCGGAAATTTACAATGGAAACAATGAAACACGTGAGTGAAACAAAGTTTAAATATTGGTTAAAACTGGGTTATATCTGATAGCATAACGTTAAAACGTTGGACATATGTACTTATATGTATATTTGTAATTTGAAGTAGCGGATCGTAATCAATGAAACCCTCAATTTCGAATTGATCATACGTTATTTTGCATTTTGGGTGACGATATGTACATATGTATGTATGTATATAAAAGAAAATCGAAAAATAGTGTAACTACATTATTTATAACTCAAGACTGAACCGATTTGGCTGAAAATTGGTGGGGAGATTGCTTAGAACCAGGGGACGGACATGGGATAATTTTTATCTCCTTGTATTAAAAGTCAATAAAATTCAAAAATACAGTTTTTTTTTAGGACGAACCCGCCTGACATTTTTAATCACAACTAAACGCGATGATAAAAAGGTCTATTATAATTTGAGATATACAGAAATATTTTCGAAGCATTGCACAGAGCAGTGCAATATTTAAACGGAAACAATGAACGATGATCCTTCCTCAAAAATAATAAAATTCTTAATTTAGGCTGTTGAAATTTTTGTTTCTGTAGCTGAGCAGCTTAAGATCGCAACGCTTAAAACTCTCTTGTCTATTATGACTCGGCTAATTCCGCTCGTTCGCGGATTGCGCCCCTCGCCTCTGTTGGACGGGAGGAGGGTAATCGTGGGGTATTAGTATTATTATTATTAAAAGACTTATACCATAACCTTGCCAGACGACTTTTTCGTCTTTCCACGCTGGAGGACTGATTCATAGCCATGTTTCTATTGCCACATACCGACGGTAAAATTTGGTTTTATTACGATTATAGAGCTCCTCAGAGTCAGCAATTCGTTGTTTTTTGGATTATGAACTTGCACACCTTGCACGGAGCTTTTGCCTCTTCAGCGCGTCCACTGCCTTCATTGTCCTCGATGCTCATTTCGCCTCTTTCCAAATAAACAAATACAAAAGTATTTTCACTCAAAAGAAAAAAAACATAATAAAATGCTCGCGAGGCATGGGCCTAGGGCGGCACAATTCGGGGTGGCGGCAAATTTTTCGGAATTTTAAATCTCATATAATGTAACGACAATATATTTTATTTCTTCTACGAAGAAATCATATTATTAATTCAAAATAAAGTATTGCAACATATTTCTAAAGCAGTGCAATCTGCTAAGTATTTTGGTGTAATTGTGGATTCCACGCCTGATATTGCTCATGTTGATCAACTCACGATAATTATTAGATATGTTCGTAACAATGGTAAAATTGTCGAAAGATTTCTGGAATTCATTCCAAATACTGGTCATAAGGCTAAAGATATTGAAGATGCTTTGTTAAAATCTCTTGAGGATAATAGTTTAAATATAATGAATTGTCGTGGTCAATCACATCAAGCAACATGTCAGGTTTATATTCAGGAGTGCAAGCACGAATCAAAACAACTAATCCATTAGCTGAATATGTTCCTTGTGCTGATCACTCTTTAAATTTAGTGGGAACTTGTGCAGCTGAATCTGTTACCAAAGCAGTTGACTTTTTTTCTACTTTGCAAGAATTATAAATTTTTTACCGTTTTGACACATCGTTGGGAAATTTCAAGACAGCATACAAGTTTAAGACTTAAAAGCCTTTTTCAAACTTGTTGGTCGGCTCGACATGATGCATGCTACACATTAGAAAAAGAGTGGCCTGGAATAGTTGTTGCACTAAACTTCATTGGTGAAAACAAAGATGAAAAACCTACTACGCGAGCTGAAGGGAGCTAAGGAACTGCAGCAAAAATTAGAACATCTAGAAACAGCAATTCTAGTCATTGTTTGGAATGCAATTTTGGATCGCTTTAATGCTCCGAGTAAGAAGCTTCAGGATTCTCAAGCTGATTTATCATCTGTGATAAGATATATAGTTCTTTGGCATTATTTCTCCAAGATATGAGAGATAAACAATTTTCTGATTATGAAAAAAAGCCAAAGCACTATCTGGAGTTCAAAATTATTACCACTTTGACACCCGTCGTAAAAAACCCCGAAAACTTTAGGCTGACTAGTCACGGGAAAATGAAAGAACAGCTTTATCTGGAGAAGAAAATTTTCGAACCAACGTTTACTATCTAATTTTAGATACTTTAGTGTACAATTGACAGGACGTAAAAGTGCTTATCATAATCTTTACGAAAAATTTAATTTTTTTTTGACAATTTATATGAAATAGATACCAATGAATTAAAAATTCGCGCAGATGAATTATGTAGTTACTAAGTATTCTGATGATTTCAAAGATACTTTCGCGAATGAATGTATTCATTTGCACTGTCAACTCAAAGATTCTCTAATGAACACAAAAGAAAACTGACTGTTATTTATGTTGTTAATATTTATTTGTATTGTTTAACAATTATACTTTTATGAAATAAATGTTATATCTTAATAATATCAACGGACTCAAAGAAATAAAATTTCATCCTTTAAAAAGGGATGGGCCTAGGGCGGCAAAATACTTAATCCGCCACTGCAGCTCATCGTTCCATCGAATGCGATATTCACCGTGGCCAACGCGCAAAGGGCCGTAAATCTTTCGCAGAATTTTTCTCTCGAAAACTCTCAACGTCAACTCATCCGCTGTTGACATCGTCCAAGCCTCTGCACCATATAGCGGGACGGGAATTATGAGTGACTTATAGAGTTTAGTTTTTGTTCGCCGAGAGAGGACTTTACTTCTCAATTGCCTACTCAGTCCGAAGTTGCACCTGCTAGCAAGAGTTATCCTGGTGTGTGGCGATTCGCCTTTCACGGGTCTTTTCCAAAATTTGCGCATGGTGAATATCTGGTCGGTTGTTAATTTGCCAGGTCTAAAGCCACACTGATAAGGTCAAATCAGTTTGTTGACGGTGGACGTTAATCTGTTGTTGAGGAGGCTTATCCCACGGTAGTTGGCGCAGATTGTGTGATCTCCCTTTTTGTGGATTGGCCAGAGCAGAATTAAATTCCAATCGTTGGGCATGCTTTCGTCCGACCATATTTTGGAAAGAAGCTGATGCATGCTCCTTATCACTTCTTCGCCGCCGTGTTTGAATAGCTCGGCCGAATAGCTCCATCGGCTCCCGCCGCTTTGTTGTTTTTCAGACGGGTAGTTGCTATTCGAACTTCTTCATGGCCGAGCAATGGAACGTCTGCTCCATCGTCATCGACTGGCGTTGTGCGTTCACTGCCATTCAGCAGGCTGGAGAAGTGTTCCCTCCATAATTTAAGTATGCTCCGGTCTTGAAACCTTCAGTTAGCCGCCGCATCTTTTCGTAGAATTTTCGAGCATTACCCCTGTTGACCAGCTCATCAAGCTCTTCATACTCACGCATTTCGGCCTCTTTCTTTTTCCGTCTGCAAATGCGTATCGCTTCCGTCTTCAACTCTCGGTATCTATCCCATCCCGCACGTGTTGTGGCCGATCGTAACGTTGCGAGGTAGGCAGCCTGTTTTCTCTCCTCTGCAACACGGCACTCCTTGTCGTACCAACTGCTCTTTTGCATTTTCCGAAAACCAATGATTTCGGTTGCAGCTGTACGTAAGGAGTTTGAAATGCCGTCCCACAGTTCCCTTATGTTGTTCCGAGTTGTTGACGAGTGCTCTCAGAGAGCAGGAGTGCAAGCCGAGTAGAAAATCGTTCGGCTATCTGTTGTGATTGCAGCTTATCGACGTCGAACCTTCCTTGTGTTTGTTGGTGTGCGTTTTTTGCTGCACAGAGGCGGGTGTGAATTTTGGCTGCAACAAGATAGTGGTCCGAGTCGATGTTAGGACCTCGCAGCGCAGGTACATCTAAAACACTGGAGACGTGTCTTCCGTCTATCACAACATGATCGATCTGGTTGGTGGTTTTTCGATCCGGAGACAGCCGGGTAGCTTGATGAATCTTTTTATGCTGGAATCTAGTACTACAGATAACCATATTTCGAGTCCCGGCGAAGTCGATCAGCCTCAACCCATTTGGGGATGTTTCCTCGTGGAAGCTGAATTTACCGACCGTCGTACCAAAGATACCTTCTTTGCCCACCCTGGCGTTAAAGTCGCCATGCACGATTTTGGCATCGTGGCGGGTGCATCTCTCATAGTGATATGTTGAAGGACCTCGCTTTGATACGGATTGTGGCTAGACGTTTATACACCGGGGTAAATGATAGTACTCGGCGACGGAGTCTCTCTCCCACTACGAATCCAACACCAAACTTGCGCTCCTTTATATGGCCACTGTAGTAAATGTCACAAGGACCTACTCGTCTCTGTCCTTGTCCCGTCCATCGCATTTCTTGGACGGCGGTGATGTTAGCCTTTATCTTTACGAGGACATCTACCAGCTGGGCAGCGGCACCTTCCCAATTAAGGGACCGGACATTCCAGGTGCATGCCCTCAAATCATAGTCCTTATTTCGTTTGCCATGGTCGTCATCAAAAGAGGGGTCTCTCATCCGAGGCTGTTGGTGGTTTTTCATTGGGGGTGTTTTTTACGTGGCGGGTCCCAAACCCAGCGCACAACCCTATGCAGGGGATGTTTCGCCTTCTCACTTTAGCTCGCCTTCAAACGGATGTTCTTAGGCTACCCAGAGGATACTTGGTCAAAGACCGGAAGTCGTGAGCTGCTTGAGTCATATGTAAAAGAATCGTTTCTGGCCACTCCCAAGTGAATGGCGATCAGAGAACTTTCCTCACTTGCGTGAACTTCTACACATGACTCCTCCAAAACAGTGGCAGAAAAACATGGAACAAAGAATACGGAAGCTAGAGGAAATATCGGCGCAGAACACTATACTCCTGCAGCGGATTATTGACATATTGCAACCGAACAAGATTGAATTAATGATATTTCCTATTAAAAACATGAATGATTTAGCATCTACAGAGTCCTTGCTTTTGAATAAGCCTGAGGCAGAAATTGTGAGTATGATAAAATACATTTGATAAGATGTTACTAAACAGTTTGAGTTTATTAAAGGTGGCGTATCTCAAACAAAAATTTTCAAAGAGACCCCTATCAAAAATTTTGGATGAAATGATTGCGGAGTCACTGCTCTTAAAAGTGAATTGGGATGAAGCCAAAAAAAAAGTTGCATTGAAGAATTATGCACTTTTCAATAAATTTCTTTATGGTAATACATAATTCCAATTCATGTCATCTATTTTTTTAACAAGTTTAATTTTTCGAGGCCTTAAAAGATGATTACTCATACCCTGATTTTGAGGCAAAGATCAAAAAGGCGTTTCTCAAATGTAAGGCTCAGTTCTACAGGAACACTTATAATAATAGATATCATGTACATTCATTTAATTAAAAAACTTTAATAAAAAAAAAATTGTTTTTGTTAAAATAATTGCAGGTTGAAAATAATATAGGATTTATTATAGAGATCTCCTTTAGGATTAATCATAGAGATTTCCTATAGTAGTAATCATAGAGATCTCCTATATCAGTAATCATAGAGATCTCCTTTAGGAGTAATCATAGAGATTTCCATTAGGAGGTTAAAAGGAGTACTCGCGTTCCAATGGCATGCAATGTTAAAAGCGAGTATACAAATTTGCGTGTATTTACACACGAGTATTAGGAGTAATAGGGAGTATAGGATATCTCATAAAGGATTAATCCAGGAGGTCTCAAACGATCATCCTAAAATCTGCTTGGGCTCTATATGTTTCACCACATGAAAATTAAATTAATATACTCACTAGGTACGTACATATGTATGTATATAAGTAGGTATATGCGCCTATGTAGACAATTTCGTTGTTGTCATACTAAACCATTCACTTCAAAGAAATTTTAATATTTTGCTCAATGTGAAATTTTGTATGCAAAAAAAGTAAATAGGGCAGTTTATTTGTTTTAAATTATCAATTCTATTACAAATGATATAACAGAGCTATTTTATGCTTCTCTTTGTAAAATAACATCAGGTTTGTTAGAGCTTTGAATAATTTTACATATTAGTGGCCTCCTCTCCTCTCTACTGTCGTTGGCAAAGTTAGAAATATTTTTAAATTAGCGAGAGCGACAACTGAGAGCCTGTTGTCGTGTAGTCGTGCAGCTGTCTAAATAACTGAGTCCAAAAGATCGATTGTATTTTAATATTTGAGAGATGTCGCTTGAAGTCTGACGCTCTCCATAACTAGCGCAAGACCAGAGAACGTGAAGTATGAATATACTTTACATTCTCTGGTCGAACCTGCACCTTCTCTATACTTCACGTTCTCTGTATATGCCACGTCATCATATGCCGTGAATACATATTCTCTTCATATTCTCGGTTAGAATATGTGAGAGAATGGTAAAAAATGTTAAAATTGCGGGGCGAAATCCGACTCACAATGTTAACGAATCCGGCGAATTCCCTAATAAAAATCTATCAAATGTTCGCAGTCGAACCTGCACCTTCTCTATACTTCACGTTCTCTGGTTCTGCTATAGCTCTGTAACGGCTCCCGACAATGTGAGAGGGGTAGCAAAAGCAAAACGAAACATAACGGAGTAGCTGGCTTTTCAAACGCTGGTTGAAAGCTTTGAAATATTTCTTTTTGAACCGAAGAAACAAAACAGCTGCTTTTGACATCGCAACAACCTGAATCAAGTTTTCCTGCTAGTTTTCGTTTCTCTACTTTTGCGTTATTTTGCTCTTTATGGGAGAAACTTTCAATATCCTTCTTCCTGACAGCTAGCTGCTACCCCAGTACCGTTCTCGCGACAGTCGGGTCTGAGTAACCGGAACGGACGTGGATTTTTATCCGGCCAAGGACTGTGAACTTGGCAGATTTCTGCCGCTACAACAAAAAGTTAAAATACAAAGCTAATGTTAAAAAGAATAATTGCATATTTTTTAAAATTGAGCTTTCTATGACAAAACGATTCATTATTTGCTTAAACAATATACAAGAAATTCACGATTTTTAATCTAAAAAAAACTTAAGTATGTGCTCTAATATCTCCAAGCTTCCGACTTATATCGCCTAGGCAATGTAGCTTTTGATGGCGTTTTAAATTCCATGCAGTCCTAAATTGAAAGTCGCAAACCTGACATACGAAGCTTCGAGAATCTTTATGGACCAACATGTGCTTTTGTAGAAACGTCTTTGATATATATTTGTTTCCGCATTCTGAACATTGGTGTTTTTTGTCCATACGATGTCCCATCATATGACGTTGAAGCATTCTTTGAGTTAACATCATTTTCGAACATATGGAACACTTGAACTGTTTGTGGGCTATTTTATGTGAATTCAAAAGTACGGATGAGTCAAACAAAGCTCCACAAATGTCGCAACGTGACTGATCAGTATAGTGAAATTTGGACAAATGTGTATTATGTTCGTCTTCAGATGTAAAACTTTTTTGACATTGGTGGCACGAGTAAATAGTTTTTTTACTTTTCGTGTGAGCCACTTTTAAATGAGTTTCAAAAGCATCATCCGATGGAAAGTTTTTATCACAGCGCCAACAAAATCTAAGCTTTGTTTTCGGCATACGTTCAATAGTTATCAAGGCTTTTCTCATTTGCCCTGGGTTTTCTTGCGCTATTTAAGAAATTTTAAATTAATTATAATTACTTCAGTAAATTAATACTCCTATTTACCGTCTGAGTTGACTGAACAATCTGAGGACCATTCATCTTTAAATTCTTCGGCTGGCTGGTTAACTTTAACAAATTCGTCTTCTGAAATATTTAGGGTCAAATGTTCATCATCTGAATCAATAATTTTAACAAACTCTTCTTCTGAAGGATATGAATTTGGCTCATGTTCCATCACACGGTTAGTTGTTGGATGCGGCGAAATTGCATCGTTTTTCGTTGATTCAATAATTACAAAATATTCTATTTCATCTGCTGCTTTATTTTTATCCTTAACTCGATCAAGGAACTTATTTCGTCGAATGGAAACAGTTTTCACGGCGTCATAAAACTCAACAAGGAGCTTTTCACAAGAGTCACATATGAAGTTATTTGAAGGCTGCTCGCCAAGTACTAGGCGAAATTTATCCAGTGAATCAAAACATTGTAGCAGTAAATCACTTGTTGAAATAGGTGGTGTCCCAATGTATGATTTCTCCACTATGGTAAAAGATGACGACTGCTCCTGACATATACAACATCTTTCAACCATTTGTATCTGACTAATTGAAATTTCAAAATCATTATCCGAATAACATCCCATATTCGTAAAGGAACTCAATACTATTAATGGTAAACAATATATCTCGTACCATGCAATGTGTAGCAAATAATGAATATGGCGAATAGAGACAGTCAGTGTATAATAAAAGTTTCATGTTATCGATAAATAATTATTTAATTGTGCATATTGTAATGGCTTATAGCCCTGACAGACGACAGCGCTAATATGCATTAGCGGGCTTAATTTACATTTATTTGCGCATTTGACCCATGTTAATGCAAGTTTGTAATGCACAAGAATTCCGTGCATTTGGTTGATTTTACTAAATTTTCGTAGGCAACACTGCTCAAAAATGGCTGATTTTTGCTATATATTGACAGATGTCGCACTTTTGCTATCCATTTTTCCAGTATTCTTAACTTTTTTGCACACTTTTTCCGCACTACAATCAATTAAAGCTATTAATTTCACTCTATTATCTTTAAACGTAGATAATAATACACGTTTTTTTTCGTTAAATTTATATTGATTTTCCAAAATTACCAAAATTTCTTTTAATAATTTATCTTATTCATTTTTATTTCACTTTTTTTTTTAATAAACAAACAAATTTCACTATCAGCTGTCTAAATGCACAAGCTTGCCGTCTGTCACCATAAAATTTCAATTCGCATTAGCGTTGCTTAAGGCGCATTAATTTTGCTCGTCTGTCAGGGCTATTAGATATTGAACATTTGTTAGAATTGAAGTAAGGAATTCACCTCAAAACCACAGAATTCACGCTGTGATATGTTAACATTGTTTACAGTTCTCTCACATACTCAACCAGTGAATATGAAGAGAAATAATATACATATGTACGGCATATGCTGTCATAGCATGTATGCGCAATCAGGGAATATTGCAGAAAACTAAGTTCTTTGATATTCCACTTTTAACAGCGAAAAATGTGTACAACTCTCTCACATACTCAGACTCACATACTCAGACAAAGAGACATAAATACATGTATGGATACTCCCAACAACAGCATTGCGATATTTCCATGCTTCATGTTACCTTTCATTGTACGAATGTAAGAAATTTCGTTTTGCCGTCGGCATTTCTATGCTCATGCTTCAATTTTTGCTTTCAACCAGGGAATCACTTCTATATGCAATATATGCAAATATATATGTAGATATGTACCCTGCCAACCATGAGCGGGTAAAAAACCAGATAATCAGGGGGTGGCATGGTGGTAAACGTGAGGGTAAACATATAGAGCTTGTCTTAGGCCGAGCGAATATCCTACCGTTTTTTCCCTTACACGTACGTATACATGTGCACATACATCTCCGTTGCGCTCATTCAGCAGTGTCATATAAAAAAGTATATCAGTCCTGCCCTAATATCCCCAATCGACGGCTGATGCAGGGTTGTATTTTAAACAGATGATGCAGGGTTGCATTCCATTGATTCCTACTTTAAAAATTTATTAAAATTTCAAAGAAAACTTTTTAATTTTTAAATTATTAATTTTATTATTTTTAATAGATATAGAAATTTACATTTATACAATATATTTAATTTACAATAATAATTTCATTTGGAAAAATATTAATTAAAGAAAGGATTATTAATAGCTGAAAATAAAATAAAGGTTATGAAAACACTTATAATAAAGTAAAGGTAATAAAACCTGAAAATAAATAATAATTACGTTGAATTTGTAATATCAAAAGAAAAAGAAAGATTAATTGAATAAAATGATAATAATATCTGAAAGAAAAGATTAATATTATCTGAAAAAATAATATATAGTATTAAATACAAATAGAATTTACTCTGCAAGCAAAGATTAATTAAATAAAGATAGTGATAACATCGGAAAAGAAAGAATAATTAAATAAAAATTATAATAGCATCTGAAAGAAAATATAAATATTGTTTGATCATTTAAAATATAAAACAAACATTTGTTTTCAATTATTATATTGGATTGCGCAGGCCGTCTTAAACGCATAAAATACATACATATGTATGTATTTATTTTTGCGTATTATCTGGGACCGCGCAGCCCAATTTCAAAGTACACACACTTTTTCACATACTTACTTAACAATTGGTATTTGCTGCTTCTGATGATATAGCTGCTGCTGCTACTTCCAATTCAGTTCTGATTTCCAATGCTATAAAAATAAATGAAGTAATTATTTGCAATATATTGATAAAAAATAACATAAAATTCATTTACTTTTACCTTCTTGTTAACGAGCACGAATGACATGGATAAATTGATACGAAACTCTTTGATTCGAGAGAGCGCTGTCAAAGTCCACATTTTTTATAGCATTTGCCAATGATGCCACTATGGAAGAAATGTGTTAGGGAATTTTTAGTAAATGTTTTGGGAGTTTGTAATTTCCACACCACCGCTGAGGTATGCAAAAAGCGCGTTACCGAAGTTAGTTTTGGGTGCTCGGTTCCCCTATAGGCCTATATCACCCATATAGGTACAAAATAAAATCACGACATTTATTAGTATTTACGATACTTTCTACTAGTATTGTATTTATTTGTACATACTTACTAATTTATAATTATAGTAATGTTTACATCTACTACGCTACTCCAAACAACATATTAAATTGGATCTATTAAATATTACAATACTATTTACTAAATTACATTACATTTCGCAAGTATGATATATTTTTTATAATGCAATAAATTGCATCTAAAAGAATATCAAAATAGGCAAAATTTATGGAAAAATATTTCTAAATTTCACTAAATAACTATATTTTTCTACTAATTAAAATTATTTACGAACCTGGATCCATCCTTCTCCTTGTTGGGGAAATTGGAAAACCGTCAAGCTCCTACGCATCCAGCCACACACTTATTTTTAGTTCTCGGCATTTTCCTATAATACGTTAGGAAAACATAATATATTTATATACATGTATTTACGATGGCTTTAATAATACACTTACCAACTTTATTTTTAGTAAAAACACTTATACAGTGTATTTTTAATAAAAAAACACTATATTTTCACAACACAATTACTTATGTACTCCACAATGAAAAATAACGAACTGATTTTGTCAGTTATTTTTAATGGGATTTTGTCTGGCAGTTCATTGTTTTGCTTGTCACCTGATTCGTAGCCCATGAACTTTCAGTATTGCCATACCAAACCGTGAGATCATGGGCACTCTCAGAAAGCGAAGAGAGGAGTTTCGGATCAATTTATCCATGACGAATGACATGCGTCTTTCAATTGTTTTTTTATTACCCTTTTTGGGATTTTCTATTGTCACTATTGATGCTCTGAACACAAAACGACGACAGACGACAAACGACATCTGTCAAATATTACACACGTTCTTATGGACACTTATTTTGACGACGACACGAATACACGACTGTAGGCCGACAGTTGCCATTCTTGCTAACTCCTATTTGCCAACGACAGTAGAACGACAGTAGAATGGAAGAAGAGAGATGAGGAAGAGTGGTGATGCCACTAATATGTAAAATGTAAAATTATTCACAGCTCTTACAAACTTGACGTTATTTTACAAATAAAAGCATAAATTAGCTCTATTATAGCTCTATTTTACCATTTGTAATAATAATTGATAATTTAAAACAAATAAATTTACCTATTCACTTATTTTTTGCATAAAAAATTTCACTTTGAACAAAATATTAAAATTTAATTGAAGTGCAAGGTATTAGTATGGCCACAACGAAATTGTGTACATGCAAAATGGATAGCTGCGTTGTCTTGTGTACATGCGTTGTTTTGTTTTCATTTCACTTTCGTACAGTCGTTTGTCGTTTGTCGACTGTCGTCGTTTTGTGTTCAGCATATGACTCCTTCGCACTCATTTAAATAAAGGGCCGCAATTCGCGAACGAGCGGAATTAGCCGAGTCATAAAAGGCAAGAGAGTTTTAAGCGTTGCGATCTTAAGCTGCTCCGCTACAGAAACAAAAGCTTCAACAGCCTAAATTAAGAATGTGATTAAAGTTTATTTTTTTTAAATGTTACTTGTTGAGAGTAGATAAAATAATTTTTTTAATGGTAAAGAGTGAGTCTGTCAGATCAAATGTGCTGGAATGAGAATTGAGATCATGTATATATCGGAATGGTTCGTTTAACTCAAAATTTGTTCTAGAAAATTTTATAATGATATAAGACGTCTGCTTCGGAAATGGTAGGTGCATTAATGACAGAAATCGGACTTAACTTGTGCTGATGCGGAACATTTTTTGGAGATTTTGGAGAGTAATTGGACTTAAAGAATTCAGCGAACATATTAGATGGTGTGATTGTCACTAGACATACTAGACTTATTTTTCATAGCGGACGGAAAATTACAAATCCTACGTTTGGAGTTGATGAAACCATAGAACAATTTTTGATTACGTATAATATTATTTTTTACTTTATTTATATAACTATTATAACATATGGAGGATGGAGTCATATGTAGAGGATCGCCATTCACTTGGGAGTGGCCAAAAACGATTCTTTTACATATGACTCAAGCAGCTCACGACTTCCGGTCTTTGACCAAGTATCCTCTGGGTAGCCTAAGAACATCCGTTTGAAGGCGAGCTAAAGTGAGAAGGCGAAACATCCCCTGCATAGGGTTGTGCGCTGGGTTTGGGACCCGCCACGTAAAAAACACCCCCAATGAAAAACCACCAACAGCCTCGGATGAGAGACCCCTCTTTTGATGACGACCATGGCAAACGAAATAAGGACTATGATTTGAGGGCATGCACATGGAATGTCCGGTCCCTTAATTGGGAAGGTGCCGCTGCCCAGCTGGTAGATGCCCTCGTAAAGATAAAGGCTAACATCACCGCCGTCCAAGAAATGCGATGGACGGGACAAGGACAGAGACGAGTAGGTCCTTGTGACATTTACTACAGTGGCCATATAAAGGAGCGCAAGTTTGGTGTTGGATTCGTAGTGGGAGAGAGACTCCGTCGCCGAGTACTATCATTTACCCCGGTGTATAAACGTCTAGCCACAATCCGTATCAAAGCGAGGTCCTTCAACATATCACTGAATTGCGCCCACGCCCCGACGGAAGAGAAGGACGATGTGACCAAAGAAGCCTTTTATGAGTGCTTGGAGCGCACTTATGAGAGATGCACCCGCCACGATGCCAAAATCGTGCTTGGCGACTTTAACGCCAGGGTGGGCAAAGAAGGTATCTTTGGCACTACGGTCGGTAAATTCAGCTACCACGAGGAAACATCCCCAAACGGGTTGAGGCTGATCGACTTCGCCGGGGCCCGAAATGTGGTTATCTCTCTAGATTCCAGCATAAAATGATTCATCAAGCTACCTGGCTGTCTCCTGATCGAAAAACTACCAACCAGATCGATCATGTTGTGATAGACGGAAGACACGTCTCTAGTGTTTTAGATGTACGTGCGCTCCGAGGTCCTAACATCGACTCGGACCACTATCTTGTTGTAGCCAAGATTCGCACCCGCCTCTGTGCAGCAAAAAACGCACGCCAACAAACATAAGGAAGGTTCGACGTCGAGAAGCTGCAATCACAACAGACAACCAAACGATTTTCTACTCGGCTTGCACTCCTGCTCTCTGAGAGCACTCGTCAACAACTCGGAACAACATAAGGGAACTGTGGGACGGCATTTCAAACTCCTTACGTACAGCTGCAACCGAAACCATTGGTTTTCGAAAAGTGCAAAAGAACAGCTGGTACGACGAGGAGTGCCGTGTCGCAGCGGAGAGAAAACAGGCTGCCTACCTCGCAACGTTACGATCGGCCACAACACGTGCGGGATGGGATAGATACCGAGAGTCGAAGAGGGAAGCGAGACGCATTTGCAGACAGAAAAAGATATAGACCGAAATGCGTGAGTATGAAGAGCTTGACAAGCTGGTCAGCTAATGCTCGAAAATTCCACGAAAAAATGCGGCGACTTACAGAAGGTTTCAAGACCGGAGCATACTCTTGTAGAACCCCCAAAGCTGATCTAGTCACCGATGCCCGGAGCATACTTAAATTATGTAGGGAACACTTATCCAGCCTGCTGCCAAATGAGGTTTCAGACAAGGCGATTCCCTATCATAATGTCAGCCTAGAAATCCAACGCAGGATAACTCTTGCCAACAGGTGCTACTTCGGAATGAGTAGGCAATTGAGAAGCAAAGTCTTCTCTCGACAAACAAAAACCAAACTCTATAAGTCACTCATAATTCTCGTCCTCGTATATGGTGCAGAGGCTTGGACGATGACAACAACTGATGAGTTGACGTTTAGAGTTTTCGAGAGAAAAGTTCTGCGAAAGATTTACGGCCCTTTGCTCGTTGGCCACGGCGAATATCGCATTCGATGGAACGATGAGCTGTACGAAATATACGACGACATTGACATAGTTCAGCGAATTAAAAGACAGCGGCTACACTGGCTAGGTCATGTAGTCCGAATGGATGAAAACACTCCAGCTCTGAAAGTATTCGACGCTGTACCCGCCGGGGGAAGCAGAGGAAGAGGAAGACTTCCACTGTGTTGGAAGGACCAAGTGGAGAAGGACCTGGCTTCGCTTGGAATATTAAATTGGCGCCACGTAGCGAAAAGAAGAAACGACTGGCGCGCGGTTTTTAACTCGGCTATAATCGCGTAAGCGGTGACCTGGCTTCGCTTGGAATATTCAATTGGCGCCACGTAGCGAAAAGAAGAAACGACTGGCGCGCGGTTGTTAACTCGGCTATAATCGCGTAAGCGGTGTCTACGCCAATTAAGAAGAAGATTATAACATATTTTGTTAAGTTCTGCAAATTGTCGACGCAATTTAGAATATTTTGAATAGTCAGCAACTAAGAAGATCTAAGAACTTACCAAACTCGTTTGAAATTAAATTAATTTGGTTAAGACCCAGCTCCGACAATTCATATAAGAACTCGTTAAAACATAAGCGAGTACTAATAGGAATGGTGTAATCATCAATAGATTTCCATGATACGCACGGTAAATTAAAATCTCCCAAAACAATCATGTAATCAGTATTATTAGGAATTGAGAAAACATTATTTATTAATGAAGCATGTTGCATATATACAGATATGTCCGAGTGAGGCGGTATATAAGACAGAGTTAAGTAGATATGGCCACTTTTATCGCAAATACGAATGCACTTAAATTCTATGAAGTCTGCATGCGAACATCGACTTCTTCAGATGGAATTGAAGAATGAATAGCAAACAAGAAACCACCTCCTTTTCTGTTCAGCCGGTCTTATCTAAAGATTTCAAATTCGCTGTTGAATATTTCATTATCAAAAATGTGTCGCTTTAGCCAAGTTTCTGTGGAAGCAAGGATTTTAAATCAGTAAGTTTTGTATTAGACCCCACAATCTGCGCCAATTACCGTGAGATTAGCCTCCTCAACATCGCGTACAAGGTTCTATCGAGCGTATTGTGTGAAAGATTAAAGCCCACCGTCAACAAACTGATTGGACCTTATCAGTGTGGCTTCAGACCTGGTAAATCAACAACCGACCAGATATTCACCATGCGCCAAATCTTGGAAAAGACCCGTGAAAGGAGAATCGACACTCACCACCTAATCGTCGATTTCAAAGCTGCTTTCGACAGCACGAAAAGGAGCTGCCTTTATGCCGCGATGTCTGAATTTGGTATCCCCGCAAAACTAATACGGCTGTGTAAACTGACGTTGAGCAACATGAAAAGCTCCGTCAGGATCGGGAAGGACCTCTCCGAGCCGTTCGATACCAAACGAGGTTTCAGACAAGGCGACTCCCTATCGTGCGACTTTTTCAATCTGCTGCTGGAGAAAATTATTCGAGCTGCAGAACTTAATCGAGCAGGTACAATCTTTTATAAGAGTGTACAGCTGCTGGCGTATGCCGATGATATTGATATCATCGGTCTCAACACCCGCGCCGTTAGTTCTGCTTACTCCGGGCTGAACAAGGAAGCAACGCAAATGGGTCTGGCAGTGAACGAGGGCAAGACGAAATATCTCCTGTCATCAAACAAACAGTCGTCGCACTCACGACTTGGCACTCACGTCACTGTTGACAGTCATAACTTTGAAGTTGTAGATAATTTCGTCTATTTAGAAACCAGCATTAACACCACCAACAATGTCAGCCTTGAAATCCAACGCAGGATTACTCTTGCCAACAGGTGCTACTTCGGACTGAGTAGGCAATTGAAAAGTAAAGTCCTCTCTCGAGGAACAAAAACCAAACTCTATAAGTCGCTCATAATTCCCGTCCTGCTATATGGTGCAGAGGCTTGGACGATGACAACAACCGATGAGTCGACGTTGCGAGTTTTCGAGAGAAAAGTTCTGCGGAAGATTTATGGTCCTTTGCGCGTTGGCCACGGCGAATACCGCATCCGATGGAACGATGAGCTGTACGAGATATACGACGACATCGACATAGTTCAGCGAATTAAAAGACAGCGGCTACGCTGGCTAGGTCATGTTGTCCGGATGGATGAAAACACTCCAGCTCTGAAAGTATTCGACGCAGTACCCGCCGCGGGAAGCAGAGGAAGAGGAAGACCTCCACTCCGTTGGAAGGACCAAGTGGAGAAGGACCTGGCCTCGCTTGGAATATCCAATTGGCGCCACGTAGCGAAGAGAAGAAACGATTGGCGCGCTGTTGTTGACTCGGCTACAATCGCGTAAGCGGTGTCTACGCCAGTAAAGAAGAAGAAGAAGTTTTGTATCAAGACTTCTAACATTTTGATAATAAACAATCAGCGAATTATTGTTAATTAGTTTTTTGTATCAACGGGTTTTCTTGGCATTTTAGTGATACCTACAGGGGGCTTATCACTTTCGTGCATGAATTCGCGCACAAAGACCCCAGATGACCAGAATGAGTTATCAAGTACTATTAGTACTAGTATTTACGGATGTCTGTATCTTCCGTTTTTAATTTCGACGTGATATAACTTTTTATATCGACTGTGATATCCGCAGCAAGTCTTGAGATAAAAATTGCCCTTTTTTGGGTGGGGGCATTCTTTTTAAATAAGATGCAGTTGTATTTTCATTAGACGGACGTTTACGTTTAGATGGGCAACCCCGTCACAAAGCCAGCAAATAGTCGAAATATGTACAATTTGTTTGAAGCATTCATTTATTTAAAATTATTTTTTATCTAATATTTCCCGATTTGGTAAAAAATTAAAATTTTTATGTATGTGACTTTGTATATTTTTTCTTCAACGCATTTCCCTTTATTCATTCTGGCGTGAGCTCAGTCGTTTTACATATATTTCTGCCAGAGAACGTGCTTATTTCTGCTAAATAGCAGCGAGAATGGTGAATTCCTTCCTTTAATTCTATCAGTTCTGTCGAACCACCATACAGAATTCAATTTTCACCTTCTCTATGTTTTTACATTCTCTGTCTGGCTCAGTTATGCCCACAAACCAGTGAACGTAACGTATAGGCAGAGAACGTTTATCATAGAGAAGGTTCACGGCGTGAAGAACGCAAAAATATTTTTGGCTAACTCGGCAGAGATGGAAGAGTTTCACCACTGCCAGCTCGGCAGGAGAAATTTTAACATTTTTGCTTGAACAGAGCTGAGCGTGTAATAAAAATTATGCTCAAAACTATATATCGCTCTAACAGACGTATGTTCGCTCTTTTGCTTATATTCTTATATGTGTGTATGTTTATATGCAAACATGTGTATTCGTATGAATTCTTTTTGTGCATATTAACGAACACGAGTGCAATTGAATACATTTGAATTAAATTACTTTTTCAAAGCAAAATTCGTAGTTAATGTGAAAATAAAGCCCATTTTATAATTATTTTTTGAATATATCAAATCATACTTATATGTATACTTCATAACATATGTACATATATAACAAACTATCATAATATTATTAAAAAAATGAGATATATGACAATAGTGATAAATGTACATTAATCGTACACAACATATGTACATACTTATATGCGTTCACATGTAGATATGTCACCCGCAAAAACTACAAACATTGCTTTACAAAAACAAGAATCGTTTGAAACAGCATTAGCAGCGTCACAAGTCACTATGACAGCCAAATAGTCGATGCCCAAATTTGTAGAAAGACTCCTAACAACAACATTTTTATTCATAAACGCAAGCGCCCTTTCAACAGGCAAACTTGCTTCATTCATAAAAACAAACACCATTACATCTACCCGAGCATGCCTTTGCCTACAAGCGTCTTTTCGCGACGGTAGCAAAAGCTAAAAATCATAGATTGAACAATTTCTGATATTTGTATGAGAAGAAAAAAGCGACAACCCCGCAAATATAAGTATGGAATAAAATTGACAACATAGTTTATTTGTCGATTTTCAAGTCAAGAAAGTATCAAAGAAAATATTCATTATTCCTCTGAGTTATGTGTACAGTGAGTCCCGGTTAAGTAGTACTCCGCTTAAATGAAAATCATCCCTCTTAACTCCCTACATCTTGCTGCTTCTCACGGTTTATTTTTACGAAATACATAGAAATTATTGTTTTAAGTACCACTCGCTTAAATATACTCACACGCTTATGTGGCATATTATGTTTTTAGTTTTACAAATAACAAGCATCTGTATCTTTGATTATGGCACATAACCGTGATTGACTGTATTTGTCAAGGAATGTAAAAAATATTTTTAAGCGGCTTGCAAAAGTCTGCGTCGATATGTATGCACGCTCATACAAATACATATGTATGTACATATCTACGCTGGTTTGTATGCGAAACTGTTTCAACGGCAAGGGAAGCAGTGGCAATAGGCGATCATTTGTTTGTGTTTTCGGCACAGCTCGGATTTTCTACCAACAACACAATGAAGAATATTAAAAATGTGAGCTTCATAAATATAATCCAAGTTTTACTTGTGATGCATGCTTGCGCTAACATATCCTCTGACGTCTACAAAATTTAACCATGGGTTTCTCTTGGTGGAGAAATTATTTTACCCCATCAAAACCCGCTTTTTACATTTTTTGTATACTGTTATAACTGATTTTAAGTCTTAAAATTTTAAAATCAAGGAATAAAAAGAAGTTTTGGTATTCATTTGCCATTTTAGCCATTCACAATAGTAAATGTTTGAAGCAATGTTAAAGAGGCAACACATCCCATTTACACTTACGAGTACATACACCGACGGCAGTTTCATTTCGGTAGTATTAGGTTTAGTAGAGCGAGTATTAAGACGGTTGTATTAATTAACTTCTTGAAACTCCCACAGCCACAAGAGGGAGTTTCCATAACCTCGTACGCCGATGATTGCGCAATATTGAAATCACCTTTGCAGCCACCTGCTTGGAGCGAACCACCTCCTAGGAACATCAAGATGTCTTTCCTTAACCACGTCCACGACATCGAACAATACGCCGACCGGACTTCGGACGCAACTAACTTCCGCCAGGTACTGACCGCCATTCACAGTGGAGCCATCAACACCTTCACCAACTCCCTTCTCGTGAATGACGTTCTTGGAGTCAAATGACCCCCCATCGCAGACGAAGAGCTTGAGTTGCCGCGAGAAACGCGAGTGACCCTTGCGCAGCTTCGTTCTGGATACTGTAAGACGTTAAATTCCTACTTGTCCAGAATAGACCCCGACATATCCAATATAAGTATGTCCTGCATCTAATGATTCTCCGCATGACACGGGCCACCTCTTTGCATACCCTACCAACCTCACTCATCTAATACCCCTCTTTTCTTTATTTACTACATAAATTTGTTTTCATCGATATAAAAATTTAAACAGTTCAAGAGCTCAAAACATGCGCTACATCAGCTCGAATCTACCTACCCCACGTCTTTTTGCAAGTGATTATGTTATGATAACAAGTGCTCAATACAGATTTGGCAACGGCAATAGATTTGACAGTTAGTGTGCCATAAACTTTACCCTGCAAGACGGGTAGCTGTTAGCGAACGTGTAAGCGAATTGTTATTGTTCACTTTTGCATTCGTTAAAATATTTGTTACTTTTGTTCAGAGAGTGGGAAAAAAGTAACACATAGCTATTTGATGTTCAATGGTTATCTCGCTCTAACCAATGGCAAATATCGCATGCTGCCTTGTTCTAACAGAATACACACATTTGTTAGCAAATCACTTCACAGTATGTTACGGGTAACAAATTATTTTGTTAGCGCTTAGCTTACCCATGTGTTATGGATAACAAAAAGTATTTGTTACCCGAATATCTGTTAGTGTTATTATTTTGGTTATCAGTTTGTTACCTTTAACATATAAGCATGTTAGGAAGAACAAGCAGTAACAAGATTATCTGTTACCCATTTGTTACATCTAGCAAATTTAATTCTTTTAAATAAAACTCAGTTTTTTTATTATTTCTCTTTATTTAATAATAAAATGCACAATCTATAACAAATATTTGAATTAAATATACACTATTTAACTTTAATAATTTTAAACATACTCCATTATTTGGTTGCTGCACGGATGATGGTCCAAATGATTTCTGTAATATTAAAATTTTTAATTATACACACAACATTAAATTCACAATGCTTACCTTTTTCTCCTTGTTAACCTCTTTCGTTTTCTCTATATAAAAGAAATTAATAATATATATATATAAATTAGAAATTAATTATAAAATATCATATTATCAAATAGCGAACTTACCTCTGTAAAATCCAAAATAAACTGCGCTTTTCGTTTATTCTTCTTGAAATATTGGGTATTCGCCTCTCCTATTCTAACAAGTTAACATTACAATATGTTTATAATGTCGATAGTTTTTCTCTATCTTACTTACGTATTCTCCCATTCCATTGAAAATTCCAGAAAATGTAACAGTGTTAGTGAACAGCTGAAAATGTTTCAATGTGTTTGTGCAATCTGTTACCTCCGTCTTGCAGGGTAGCCTGTCGTGATGCGGGGTTATCCCAGGTATGAATTGTCAAACAAAGCAAGAAAGGTACATGTGAATAGGACATTACACCATCGATAGATTTTCGTATTGACTTAAAATCGTGAATATCATTCCCAATTTGGAATGTATAGTTCGGCGATTAGATTAAGTAAGGTGTTTTTTGTATTCCAATTGTCTTCTATAACTCTTTAATTCATTAAAGATTTTCGAAAGCTTTGTAAAATGGCTGGTGCTAAATTAGAAGCAGTTCCAAGTGTTGATATTGAGGAAGGAGTCTTTAAATATGTATTAATAAAAGTGTACGGAAATGATGATTCTCTAAATAAAAATATTGTAAGGGGATATGCGGACTGTCAGTGGCATTGTAAGATTTGAAATACTTCGGCTTTTGTGTATGGATAAAACAATTCAATAAATAAGTATATGTGTATGTTGATTCTTTGTTAAGCCGATATCTACGACCGAGCTAGTGAATCCTGTAAAGGATTAGGATTAGAAACAGAATGTCTTGGCGGTGGTCGCATTGAACACAATCCCAATTTGAAATTAATAAAGGTGTATGGCTACTCCCAGGTTGTAACAATTCTATAAGTAAAATATATTTAATAGAAATTTTTAATTTCTAGGGCTTTGGAAAGGCGGACCACGCGGAAACTAGGAGAATATTGCTGGATAAATTTCCACTATATAGCATTGAAATATCCGACGAAGGTTATTAATTCAGCTTAGATTTCTGACAGTTATATTGAGATTTAAAAATAAATGTTTTATTATTTCCAAAAAATGTAAATGTATTAATGGATAAATATTTGAACACATCTGTAATTGGTTATTACCCTTATTACTGTTCGGAACTTCCCTCAGCTTAATTAAAGTTAAAGCAATTCAATAATAAATAGAGCAAAACTAACTTTAATCAATATTTAATTTTTTTTTGGAATCCAGTTATTCATACAATAAGAAAATAGTTGAGAGCAAGCAAAAAATAAATGTTACCATATTATTTAAACGAATAAAAATAAATAAAAAAGAAAGATTATACCATCAATAAAATATTCATTATCGTATGAAGAGCAACGCAAAATCTTTCAGATAAATCTCGATGTTGGATCTGCGCGTCCGAAGGCCACTAACACAAAAGGGAGTTTGAATGAATAATCATCGGTGATGCGGCTAATTGAATGGCGTGCCTCCGCAGCTTTAGTTTTTGCTTTATTTTGTAAATGTAAAACTGCATTACTTTGTCGTTAATAGCCTTTTCAATGGCAGTGAGACGGTCATCAACACCACTTATGAGTTTTGCTACCAGGGTCTCAATGGCATCCAGCTTTTAGATTATATCTGAAATACATAAATGTATTTTTTTAAAGCAAATAATAATATATGTTAATACATTATAGCTGCCACCAGACGATGTTGACGGTACCACAATTTTTGAAGTTTTTTCTGATGAAGCGCAACCGAGATTATAACATATCTTTTGTTAACACTTTATCTGTAAAAGAAATTATTAAAAAATGCAAAATATTTATCTTCAATACAATCTCCATGGGAGCTCAACGGTTGTGAGCATTCCACTTCGGCATCCATTTCTTCCACAAGGTCATCGAAATTCATTCTATGAAAAATCATGAAAAAGTTAAATGAGTGGAACTAAAAAAAACTTGTCATCTATAGGTATGGAAAAATATTTATATTTAATATCTAACCTACTTAAAACTACGTCATTTCCGAAACTTTACCTACAAGTATACCTAAATATTATATTCTATCCGACCTCTCTATCCGACCTCCTCTATCCGACCATACCCATTTTATTCCCGAAATTCTGGGACGGGATTCTAAAGCCGACCAAATTATAATTGTAACCGCACAATTCGTTTCATTTTAGATTTTAATTTTTTTTTACATTTACACATGTATGTATTTATATATACTATATATGTATATGTAGATATTACGCACAAATTATATATTTCACACTTCTGCACACTCTAAACCACAACTTTTTAAATTAAATATACATTATTTAGGTGTATATTAAGCCTGATTAAAAAATATATATGGTTATAGGTTATAGGTACCGCAAACGAGATATTCGACTTTAAATTTCAAAAATTCACAAAATTCGAACGTTTCAACAAGCTATTTCACTACATTTAACCTCACTTCAAATTCATTTAATTAAACAGTAGACATTTAAACAAATTCACAACTTACACTTTTTGCAGGTTTTATAAACAACCTCCTGCTATATGGTGCAGAGGCTTGGACGATGTCAACAACGGATGAGTCGACGTTGCGAGTCCTTTGCGCGTTGGTCACGGCGAATATCGCATTCGATGGAACGATGAGCTGTACGAGATATACGACGACATTGACATAGTTCAGCGAATTAAAAGGCAGCGGCTACGCTGGCTAGGTTATGTTGTCCGGATGGACGAAAACACTCCAGCTCTGAAAGTATTCGACGCTGTACCCGCCGGGGGAAGCAGAGGAAGAGGAAGACCTCCACTTCGTTGGAAAGACCAATTGGAGAAGGGCCTGGCTTCGCTTGGAATATCCAATTGGCGCCACGTAGCGAAAAGAAGAAACGACTGGCGCGCTGTTGAAACAAACACAGCAAAGAGACAAAATTAAATAATACAATGAAAATTCAATTAAATGAATATGTAGGTAAATGTTCACTATAAAATATTCACTTATATTGATGTTAACTTTTGATGATGTTCATGTTTTTGTATGCCTGCAACACAAAATTGCTTCTTATTGCAAAGAAAAACAAACAACTGAAAATCAGCTGATTGTACGTTGGTTAACCGTGACGTAGATGCGCAGGACGAACAAAATTTGAACTCGTCATTGCGCAATCTTTGTTTCTATCATTCTTGACTTTTTCAACGATGAGTGTGACAAGTGTTTTTAAAATTAATAAATATAGCTAAATTATAAGAAAATATAAGTGAAATATGAACTTATTTCAATGTTTACAGTGTATATTGAAATATACAAAGTGAAAAATGAGAAAAAATTTAACAACATGCTGGTTCCAAACTAGACGAAATTATCTACAACTTCGGGTTCGCCTTCTCCTGACGTTCTGCATTCACTGTCATTCTGTAGGCTGGATAAGTGTTACCTCCATAATTTTAGTATGCTCTGGGTATGGTCTCTAGGGTTCCATAAGAGTATGCTCCAGTCTTGAACCTTCTGTTAGTAGCCGCATTTTTTCGTAGAATTTTCGAGCATTACCCCTGTCGGCTGCTTATCAAGCTCTTCGTACTCACGCATTTCGGTCTCTCTTTTTTTCTGTCAAATCTGTCTCGCTTCCCTCTTCAACTCTCGGTATCTATCCCATCCCGCACGTGTTCTGGTCGATCGTAACGCTGTGAAGTAGGCAGTCTGTTTTCTCTCCGCTGCACGACCCTCCTCGTCGTACCAGCTGTTCTTTTGCATTTTCCGAAAACCAATGGTTTCGGTAGCAGCTGTACGTAAGGAGTTTGAAATGCCGGAGCGTACGCACGTCTAGTACACTGGAGACGTATCTTCCGTCTATCATTTGGTGGTTTTTCTATCCGGAGATAGCCAGGTAGATAGATGTATTTTGTTGCGCTGGAATCTAGTACTACAGATAAGCATATTTCGGGTCCCGTCAAAGTCGTTCAGCCTCAACCTATTTGAGGATGTTTCCTCGTGGAGGCTGAATTTACCGACTAAAACCTACCCACACTAAAATTGCGCTCCGTTATAAGGCCACTGTAGTAAATGCCGCAAGAACCAACTAGCCTCAGTTTTTGTCCGTTGCATTTCTTGGACGGCGATGATGTCATCCTTTATTTTCATGAGGACATCAGCGACACCTTCCCATTTAACGGACCGGACATTCCAGATGCATGCCCTCAAATCGTAGTTCCTATTTCGTTTGCCATAGTCGTCATCAAAAGGGGAGTCTCTCATCCGAGGCTGTTTGTTATTTATCATTGGGGGTGTTTTTTACATGGCGGGTCCCAAACCCAGCGCACATCCCTATGTAGGGGATGTTTTGCCTTCTTACTTTGCTTGCCTTCAAACGTATGTTCTTAGGCTACCCAGTGGATACTTGGTCATAGACAGGAAGTCGTGAGCTGCTTGAGCCATATAAACGAATCGTTTCTGGCCATTACTAAGTGAATCACGACCAGAGAACTTTCCACACTTGCGAGAACTTCTAGACATGACTCAATCCTCCAATAATAACCTTCTCTAAATAAAATAAGTGAATTATATCGTCACCTGAAATGCAAAATAACGTATCATCAAAAAATTCGGAATTGAGTGTCTTATTGATTACGCTTCACTACTTCAAATTATATACATAATTTTAAATATGTTCAACATTTTCTGGTTCTGCGGTCATATATAAACCAGTTTTAACCAATATTAATATTTTGTTTCACTCATGTTCCATTTTATTCCGTGTTTCATTCATGCCACTGTAAATTTCTGAAAATGTTGTTACGTTAATTTGCATTTCAGGTGACGATATGTAAGTATATGTAACAAAAATTAATTATAAAATATGAAATTATCAAGTATCGAACCTACCTCTTTAAAATCCAAAATAAACTGCGCTTCTCGTTTTTTCTTCTTCTTGAAAAAATTCGTCTTTCCTATTCTAGCAAGTTAATATTACAATTTGTTTAGAATGTCGATAGATTTTCTCTATCTTACTTACGTATTCTCCCATTCAATTGGAAATTCCAGAAAATGTAACAGTGTTGGTAAACAGCTGAAAATGTTTCAATGTGTTTATGTAATCTGTTACCTCCGTCTTGCAGGGATTTGTTAACAATGTATGGCATTCTGTTAACACAAACATACTCTTTTGGTACTTTTGTTCAGAGAGTAGGAAAAAAGTGACCCTTCGCCTTTGACTTTCAATGGTTTTCTCGCGCCAACCAATTGCAAACATGGCTGTCTTGTTCTAAATTACCCTTATATGCGTACCTTGTTTGTTATGTTTGTGTTAACAGAATGACATACATTTGTTATCAAACCTCTTTACAGTCTGTTAAGGGTAACAAATACTTTTGTTAGCAAATAGCAGAGAAAGTAAATTACAGACAGAGAACGTATGTAAGTTATCACGCGACGCAAGAATGTAATTGAAGGAGCCCCAAAATATTGCGCGTGGCCTGAGTCAGCAACAAGTAGCGCACTCAGAATCATGAACGGAAATAACAAGTTTTAAGATGCATCCAAAAGTTGCGCGTGGACTGAGTCAGCAATTATACGTTCTCACGTCTGCCAATACCATCAGCACATATTCGTTCTCACGCCTGCAAATACCAGCTCGCAACACCACAATTGCTACGCAGCAGCGGCGGCAGCAACAGCAACAGGTAGCTTGAGGATAGTTTATAATTAGAATAATTTTTAGTATAATGTTTGGTGCTCTTCGAGCTGGACGCGCTCCACTCGAATACTTGTAATAAAGTCAATAAAAACAAAATTGGCATTTTGAATTAATTGGCGCCCAACGTGGGGCAGTGTTTAAGCAAAGTAGTTTGTCGGTGTCGGTTAAAAACGAGCAACTACAATCAACTAGCTGCCACAAACAATCAGGATTATGCCGCTGAAAGTCGATCGAATCAAGGACCAGCCAGCAACTGCAATCAACCAGCTATCGTAAACGAGCAGCAGCTATTCCATTGGCGGATCAGGACAGGAGGAAGATCGAAGCAGCCTGCAATCATGAATTTAATGTAAGTTGAGAAACTCGAATTTCAATTTTAGAATCAAAGATCTAAACATTGAAGGTACCTCTTGTTAAAAAATAAAATATATTAAGAAAGTGAAATTTAAACTCTAATAGTTTACGGTGCACCCGGTATTTATTTCGTGGAAATAGTAATAACTTTTTCAATGATTGAGGAATAGTGAGGAGTATTGGTTACACGGTATATGAATAGGCCAACCGTCAAATTAATTGACTTAGTCTCTAGCTTTGAAAATATTAAATTATCAGAAGAAGAAGAAGTCAAAATGAACGAACCCCAGCTTACACAGATAGTGAACGCGGCGGTCACTGCTGCTTTAGGGGTGCAGAGGCGGGAGTTTGAGAATAGGCTTAAGGTCATGCAGGACCAAATTGATAACTTATCCCAAAAACCCACTATAACGACTTACGAAAAAATTAAGATAGTAGCGGGTAGAACCTGTGAAGAATCGCTGGACGCTGTAAAGTCTCTACCTGAATTTTCCGGTCAAACCGAAGGTTATGTGTCCTGGCGTGAGGCCGCACATAACGCATATGAGATTTTTAAGGACTACGATGGTAGCTCACGGCACTACCAAGCCGTTACCATTATAAGAAATAAAATTCGAGGCGCTACCGATGCGCTTTTATCGTCGTTTAGCACTGTCTTAAATTTTAACGCTATTATAGCCCGCTTAGATTTCACTTACTCCGATAAGCGGCCGATCTACTTAGTCGAGCAGGAATTGTCGACGTTGAGGCAGGGCTCTTCCACTGTGCTCGAATTTTATGATGAGGTTGAGAAAAAACTCTCCTTACTTGCTAATAAAACCAAAATGTCTCATGAAGAAAATAAAACCAAAATGTCTCATGAAGAAAGTATTGCAGGCGCAATTAACGAGAAATATAGGGCCAACGCTCTTAGAGTGTTAATTTCTGGGTTAAGGAAGCCCCTTTGCGATATTCTCTTCGCATCGCAACCTAGTGACTTGCCATCCGCCCTGGCACTCGCTCAGGAAGTCGATGCGAATCATGAACGTTACATTTTCGCAGCAAGCTTTGCAAATAGAGCATCTGATGTGACCAAAAAAGCAGAGAGCAGCCAAAGGGGAAAAGATAGCAATAATCAAAACATGCTAAATAGAACAAATTCGGGTAATCAGAAAAATCCTCATTTCGTAAGGCAGCACCGGGGTGATAACCAAAATAATGGCCAATACCGCCAACAAAATTTTCAGCAGAACCGTCAAACAGGATATCGGAACTCTCAGCCGCGACAGGAACCAATGGATGTGGATCCTTCATATTCCCACCTACGGCAATTTAAAAGTAACGTAAGAGACGACAGTGGTCAAAAGCGTCAGGCAGCGTCGGACCGTCGAACAGGACCAAAACTGCAAAGGGTAAACAATTTGAAGGAAGATCGAAATACCGAGTTAAGCTCAGACTCTTACGAGGGGTTATCTGAGCCAGTTGTTGAGGACCTAGCGGCAGAAGAAGTGAATTTTTTAGGGGTAAGTCCCTCCTGCCATAGATTTCTAAGTCACTAGGTGGGCGGGAGGTAAAGTTTCTTGTCGACACGGGTGCCTCCAAAAACTACATCAGGCCTCTAGAGGGCCTAAAAGGAGTGAAGCCTGTTGATAAGGAATTCACGGTGAAATCCATTCATAGATTCACCAATATTGGAAAAAAATGCAAGTTACACTTGTTTGAAGTGGTATCTGAATTTTTCGTCCTGTCAAATCTAACTCTCTTTGATGGAATAGTAGGTTTGGATTTGCTGAACAAGGTTCAAGCAAATATTAATTTGAAAAACAAAATTATCGAATACAACTCTGGTAAGGAAATTATTCATTTTCTCCAGAGTCAAGATGTTAGTCATCTCCAGCTCCATACCGAGTCAGTCCCGGTGAGCATAAAAGGGGAATTTAATGGAATGTTAGAGCGCGTTTCAGGAGTTTTTGCTGATCCAAACGAGAAACTACCATACAACACTAATATTGTGGCCATAATCCGTACTAGGGATAATGAGCCGACTTACGCAAAGTTCTACCCATACCCAATGGGAGTCGCTGATTTTGTAAAAACAGAAATAGAGGATCTCCTCCAAAATGATATTATCCGACGTTCGCGGTCGCCATACAACAATCCCATTTGAGTGGTAGACAAAAAGGGTTTCGATGAGAACGGAGTTAAAAGGAAAAGATTAGTAATTGATTTCCGAAAACTGAACGAGAAAACCATTGAAGACACATATCCCATACCAAACGTAGGGGTATATTATCAAACTTGGGAAAAGCCCAGCTCTTCACAACCTTGGACCTTAAGTCAGGGTTTCATCAAATTGAGCTCGCCGAACGTGATCGTGAAAAAACCGTTTTCTCTGTGTGTAATGGGAAGTACGAATTGTGCCGTCTTCCCTTTGGCCTTAAGAATGCACTTGGCATTTTTCAGAGCGCAATAGACGACGTTCTTAGGGAACACATTGGCAAGTATTGCTTTGTTTATATTGATGATGTGATCATTTTTTCACAAAATAAGGAAGACCACTTGAAACACGTAGAGGCTATTTTAGTGAGTTTGCTGAAGCAAATATGAGGGTTTCTGTTGAGAAATCAAAATTTTTTAAGGCAGAACTTGAATACCTCCAATTTCTAATATCTAAAGGAGGAGTAAAAACATGCCCGCAGAAAATTGAAGCAATCCAAAACTTCCCACAGCCAACAACATTGAGAAGTGTTCGGTCCATTTTAGGAATGGCTGGGTATGACAGATTCTTCGTTCGTGACTATGCAAAAATTGATAAACCAATAACTAGTATCCTTAGGGGCGAATTTGGTAAAGGGTCGGCCTCTCAATCAAAAAAAATTGAAATATCATTTGACCAGGAACAAGTGAATGCATTTAATAAATTGAAGAGTATACTAACATCAGAAGATGTTATATTAGCCTATCCGGACTTTAGAAAGGCTTTCGACCTAACCACTGATGCTTCTTCACACGCCCTAGGTGCGGTCCTTTCTCAAGGGGGGAGACCGATTACAATGATTTCCAGAACCCTTAACAAAAAGGAAGAACACTTTGCAACAAACGAGCGAGAGCTTCTGGCAATCGTATGGGCTCTTAAAACCCTTACACATTATTTGTACGGCGTTAGGGAATTAAACATTTACACAGATCATCAACCCCTAACCTTCGCGGTGTCTGATCGTAACCCGAATCCAAAAATAAAGCGACGGAAAGCTTTCATTGAAGGATATAATGCCAAACTGCACTATAAACCAGGAAAAGATAATTTAGTAGCTGATGCTTTATCACGCCAGTTTATAAACGCACTAGATCCAGAACCTGAATCGGATGCTGCCACTATTCATAGCGAACAGTCTCTTACTTATACGGTGGAAACAGTTTCAAAACCAGTAAATGTCTATAAAAACCAACTAATTTTGGAATCTGGCTTACATCCGGCCAAAAGGACATTTGTTATTTTTGGAAATAAGTTACGTCATTTTCTCACGTTTCCTGATAATGAGAGTTTGTTTAAAATGCTATCAGAAGTGGTAAAATCCGACGTGGTCAACGGCATTCACTGCGAGCTACCTCTGCTGGCGCAAATCCAAAACTGGCTAGGGAGTACTTTCCCAAATACAAGATTCCGTCACACAACTAAATTTGTCACGGACATTTTTGATCCTAACGAACAAATTGAAATAATTACACAAGAACATAATAGAGCCCATCGTGCCTCTCAAGAAAATGTTAAACAAATTCTTGAAGATTATTTTTTTCCGAGAATGGAGAAAAAAGTTAAGGAGGTGGCGTCGAATTGTTAAGTCTGCATTAAAGCTAAATATGTCAGACATCCAGTAAAGCATCCCATAGGAAAAACACCAATTCCATCTTTTCCCGGGGAATTTCTCCATATTGACATATTCTGTGCTAATGCCACATATTTCCTTACTTGTGTGGACAAGCTGAAAAATCATTAAACTCAAATACAATGGGATCGTGCCTTAGAGACCTTTTCGACATTGAAATTGTGAATGCTCCTCCTCTGCATAGTACTTCTAATGGGCAGGTGGAGAGATTTCATAGCACTATGGGGGAAATAGCTAGATGCTCGGACAGTAATGGGACCGACAAGACATTCATGTAGCCTAAGCATCTTGGGAACTGCTCTTAAGGTTGTGGCAGGCACGCCGGACTTCGACGATTTTCAGAAAGTAACTTTAGAGCTTGATAGGCTTACTCTGAAAAACAAAACTAGTAAAACCAAAGTATTCTGCATTTGCAACAAATACTTTTTGCATTAGAAACGTGCCCAAATACTTTGAGCATTTGTTTTAAAAGTGCGAGCACTGTTGAAGTAAATGCGTCAAGTATTTAAATTAACAGTGGAACATTTTTGATCGAAATACGGGGCACTGTTGTAGCAAATACTTATACATTTATGTTAACAGTAGAAGTATTTGAGATTAACAGAAATTGCTCTTGATTCAAATGTAATCGTATTTGTTATATTGTTGTTGTTTTTTAAATAGTATGCGTTATTGGTACCTAAAACTTCGTGAGACTGAAATTTTTCCAAAAAAGAAGTTTTGCATTCCGGACAAATCAAAAATATTTCATTATGTAAATCAAAAAATAAAATAAGCAGTATTGTATTCTTTGATTTAACATAGTAATTCTTTTCATACAGTACCCCTTTGTATCTCATACTTAAAACTTCATTTCCGATTGTAAATTTGGTACATAAATTCTGATAAAATTCAAGTTTTGAAAGATCTATTGGTGAAAAATTTTTGCAAT
The DNA here is from genome assembly GCF_023373825.1 of Bactrocera dorsalis. Lineage (NCBI taxonomy): Eukaryota > Metazoa > Arthropoda > Insecta > Diptera > Tephritidae > Bactrocera > Bactrocera dorsalis. The sequence goes on from NC_064304.1 coordinate 79,019,650, forward strand.
CCACAAGATCATTTTGGAAAAAACTATTTTCAAATAAATAAGAACAGAATTGGAAACAGTACTTAGTAGCTAAAGTAAGGGGAAAATTTTTCCGGGATGTTATATTATTTGACTGGTATATCTTTCCTAAAAGTATTCGGTTTGCAGTGAAGTTGTAAAGCATGACTTGTTACATTATAATCTATTAATTTTTTAACATGTGAAATATTTACTTCATTACTTTTTTCAACGCAGTCTTGACTTGGCGATTCTGCTTGAACCTCTAAGTACTCTTGGCTTGGAGTCAGTTCATTTACATTTTGAGAGAAATTTGTATTAGTTTTTGGTACTTTGGTTTGTGAACCATTTTTGCTTTCATTAAGATTACAATTAAAATCATGCTTGCTTGCGTGATTTCGAAACTTATACAAGTTTTGAAAATATCTATTGCATTTCTGATAAAGGCATAATTACTTAAAAGTAATTGGAGTTCGATGTAAAATCTTAAAATGATTAAAAAGATTTTCAAATAATATAAATTCATTTCCGCATATAGAGCAAGTATGTGTGGGTCTTTCTTCAAGTGCATTTTTATTGAACATTATTTAGCTTGTTTAAAATATTTTCAATTTTGGGAAATTTTTCCTTAGAGGAAATATCATATGTAAATATATCACACAATAGAAGAAATCGACATTACTTGCATCAGGTGCTCCAAGCATGGCGTCGTAATACGTCAGGTTCAGTTTATCTTTTATTAATGAATGGGAAAGCTCTTTCGTTATTGCTTTCTCAACGCTTTCAATTTTGTTAAACATTAGATCTGATTTTCCAGGAAACATAGTGTCAAAATCAATATCAATCAACTGGTACCCATTGGAATCGAAATATCGTGGCCATTCCTTAAAAATATCTTTAATACCAAATTTAGCAAGTTCTTTAATTCTATCTTCTGAAGTTTCTTTCCATGACACGCATATATCTTCAGGAATATTGTGCTGTAACCACTGTTTTATTTCATTAAGTTTAGCGTGGCTCTCATCATTTACACCGGCAACTTTGAAAATTTTTGATGGAGCTTCATTTTTCAACTGAGCTTTTCGCTTATGCAAGCTGTTAAAGTATCTATCATATAAATTTCCCAGTTGCGTTTTTTTGTTTGCCCTGGGTACGTAATACACCGATTCTTGTTCTTTAGAAAACAGTTTGACAATCTATTCGGCAACAGTTTTCACGGTGATCGGGGTCATTTTAATATCACGTATTAAGTAATTATCCACAATAATGCGAACTATTGCAGATTGGTCACTTTTTTGGAGGCAACCACAGTTTTCGTACTTCTTTATTATGTCGTTACCTGCTACTGTTTCTTTTAAAACCTCATCGACGTTGGGTTCGTTGTTTGGGGATGTTGAAGGTGTGCTTGCAGAGCTCAGCCAGCTTCGAATGGATGAAAGGTTTGTTATAGTTCTATCACCACTACAGCACGTGAGCATATCGAACTAGAAAGTCATTAATATAAATAATTTATAAGCGTGTTATAAATGTGTGCGAAACTCTCAATGTGAAAATTTAAATGGAAGTTACGCTGAATTTTTAAAATGATTTGCTTACATTATTTTCTAAACGCCATTTTTGCAAGTTGTACCGGAACTTAATTTTGTCCGCAATTAGTTCTTTGGCTCTAAAAATTTCGTCAATGTCGTGGGAATGGATCATCTGCAAAATTGCTACACTCTTTAAACCACACCTATTGAACTGTATCAATGCATTTGATGACAAATCCCACGAACACAATAAATTAATTAACTGTTCATCACTATCCAAAATTACTACGGACTCATTGTCGACATTTTTCGTTGTGGGGGACTCATCTCCCAACGGACATTGCTCGCAAATAACGACAGCTCAGTTGATGGTATCAACTCCTCACTCATAGTGTAAACTAAAATGCACAAAATTTGTTTTTAAACACATATTTTTGTTGAAATAAATGTGTATATAAACCATGACATATCTGCAGAGTAGGCTTTTCGCAAATGTTGTCTTTTATATATGTAAGAAGATACTGCCGAATGGCAGCATGCACGATTAGTATTATCTAAGTTTACTATTCTCTTAACTCCGGCTGCTTTGGCTTGTATTTGAACTGGCTTGAAGGCTTCACCTGGGTCCATCCTTCTTCCCTTTTCGTCATCTTCCCTTTCTTTTGTAGGAATGTTGTCTTCTATCCTCTTGCACGCAGTGGTCCCCTTTGCACTTCCTCTTGACTGTCTTTTTTCATAGGTCTTTCGAGCCAGCTGCTTATTCTCGTGAATACTCGGGAATTTTCGCCTGTTTTCCTTGTCTCTGTTATATTCGCTTAGGGCGCATTAGTGGAATGTCGTCACAGATGTAGGTAGGTAACGGATCTGGTTATTGATCGATCGTTGAGGCAGTCGCATTGCTTCTGTTAGCCTCTCGATCGTATCCGCTAGTCTGACATAATGTCTCCATTCAGTTGTGTTGGTTCCGCTTGAGGCGTGCTGTTTGGTAGCGCAGGTGGCGACGATCTCGCTTTCGTCTGTTATTGTATACCATAGTTCAGACATCCCACCACCAACAATGTCAGCACCACCAACAATGTCAGCTTTGAAATCCAACGCAGGATAACTCTTGCCAACAGGTGCTACTTCGGACTGAGTAGGCAATTGAGAAGCAAAGTCCTCTCTCGACAGACAAAAACCAAACTCTATAAGTCACTCATAATTCCCGTCCTGCTATATGGTGCAGAGGCCTGGACGATGTCAACAACAGATGAGTCGACGTTGAGAGTTTTCGAGAGAAAAGTTCTGCGAAAGATTTATGGTCCTTTGCGCGTTGGCCACGGCGAATATCGCATTCGATGGAACGATGAGCTGTACGAGATATACGGCGACATTGACATAGTTCAGCGAATTAAAAGACAGCGGCTACGCTGGCTAGGTCATGTTGTCCGAATGGACGAAAACACTCCAGCTCTGAAAGTATTCGACGCTGTACCCGCCGGGGGAAGCAGAGGAAGAGGAAGACCTCCACTCCGTTGGAAGGACCAAGTGGAGAAGGACCTGGCTTCGCTTGGAATATCCAATTGGCGCCACGTAGCGAAGAGAAGAAACGACTGGCGCGCTGTTGTTGACTCGGCTATAATCGCGTAAGCGGTGTCTACGCCAGTAAAGAAGAAAGTTCAGACATAAAGCTTCCATTCGGTTGCGTTGGTTCCGCTTGAGGCATGATGTTTTGCAGCATTTACAGGTTTTTCCACGGTAAGCGCCTGTTTTGGTGATCGCACCAGTCTTGGTGCACGTCTAAAGGGGTCAGCTTCGACGCCAAATCCACTAATAGTCGGCGTTTCCCTGGACAGTTCCGCTTTTAGAATTCTGCTGCCAGTGATTTAAGTGCCGTTGCTTATCATGCAATAATGTATACTACTGATATTCTTATTGTTATGTTTCCTCAATTAATTCTCCATTGTTTGTTTCTTCCATACATTATTACAATTCAAATTCAGAATCAAGATATTATTACTTTTCGGAAATAAAATATTCGCGCACTGCTCTATACGAGTATGTTCAAACATACGCATGTTCATGCCTATATGCGTACAGATTTAAATATGTCAGCCACAAAAACTATAATATGTATAAACATTGTACTACAGTTGACAGTTGACTGGATGTGGTAGGTTTTGACGTTTCGCAATTAGAATGACTGAAATTATCATATTGAAATTCTATCAAAAAGTTCGACTGACATAAATAGCTGTTGTAAACACACTGGTTGACAGATCGCGCTAATTTTTCATCATCATAATTAAGGACGGTTGTGCCAACCTAGGAAAAAAAATTTACCTGTCTTCCATATAAGAGGGTGATGAGAGGGGGAAAGGAAGAATTCCCGAAACTTTCTTGACAGGGTATACATATATGAACGGAAGTATAAGTTGCCGCCGTTAAAGATCACTAATAAAAATGTAAAAGTTGAAGTTGCAGTTAAAGAAAATGTGAAATTTAAATGTATTTGATGAAACGTTTTGTAATGTGATGCATAGTAGTATTAATTTTCAACTTAAAACATTTATTAATTGAGAGCTAATAGACTCAATTCACTTAATAAATAAGTTCAAAAGTCTGTTGTTTTAATATACCATAAAGTTATAAAAAAAGGTTTAAATAGTTTTAAGATTTACACATATGCGACCGCTTGGTCTTTTGAGATGTTATCAAAATTTTAATGTCCAAAGCAAATAATTATATATAACTTATATATTAATTAAATATATATATTTTCTGGGTACCAAACGAGGTTTCAGACAAGGCGACTCCCTATCGTGCGACTTTTTCAATCTGCTGCTGGAGAAAATTATTCGAGCTGCAGAACTTAATCTAGCAGGTACAATCTTTTATAAGAGTGTACAACTGCTGGCGTATGCCGATGATATTGATATCATCGACCTCAACACCCGCGCCGTTAGTTCTGCTTTCTCCAGACTAAACAAGGAAGCAACGCAAATGGGTCTGGCAGTGAACGAGGGCAAGACGAAATATCTCCTGTCATCAAGTAAACAGTCGTCGCACTCGCGACTTGGCTCTCACGTCGCTGTTGACAGTCATAACTTTGAAGTTGTAGATAATTTCGTCTATTTAGGAACCAGCATTAACATCACCAACAATGTCAGCCTGGAAATCCAACGCAGGATTACTCTTGCCAACAGGTGCTACTTTGGACTGAGTAGGCAATTGAAAATTAAAGTTCTCTCTCGACGAACAAAAGCCAAACTCTATAAGTCGCTCATAATTCCCGTCCTGCTATATGGTGTAGAGGCTTGGACGATAACAACAACCGATGAGTCGACGTTGCGAGTTTTCGAGAGAAAAGTTCTGCGAAAGATTTATGGTCCTTTGCGCGTTGGCCACGGCGAATATCGCATTTGATGGAACGATGAGCTGTAAGAGATATAAGACGACATTGACATAGTTCAGCGAATTAAAAGACAGCGGCTACGCTGGCTAGGTCATGTTGTCCGTATGGATGAAAACACTCCAGCTCTGAAAGTATTCGACGTAGTACCCGCCGCGGGAAGCAGAGGAAGAGGAAGACCTCCACTCCGTTGGAAAGACCAAGTGGAGAAGGAACTGGCTTCGCTTGGAATATCCAATTGGCGCCACGTAGCGAAAAGAAGAAACGACTGGCGCGTTGTTGTTGACTCGGCTATAATCGCGTAAGCGGTGTCTACGCCAGTAAAGAAGAAGATATATTTTCTGGAATATATGGAGAGTTTCACGAAAGTGAGAAAAGTTCTCTGATTGTCATTCACTTGGGAGTGGCCAGAAACGATTCTATAACATATGGCACTTTCGACTTCCAGTCTTTGACCAAGCATTCTCTGGGTAGCCAGAAAACATCCGTTTGAAATCGAGAAACATCCGCTCCAAAGGGTTGTGCGCTGTGTTTGGGACCCGCCACGTGAAAAACACTTCCAATGAAAAGAAGAAAACAGTTTTGATGTCGACCCCTGCAAACGTGTTAAGCATTACGATTTAAACGCCTGCAACTGGAATAAACGGTCCCTTAATTGTTAAGGTGCCGCTAAACTGAAAGTAAAAATAAATAAATTAAAAAATTATTAATTAATTTGTATATTTATGTATTCTTTTAACTCTTTGTGGGTGTACGTGTCTATTTCTTTTGTCTAATATTTTACCATCCTTTAATTGTATTTTTATTTATTTGTATTTGGGATCACATGTCCTAATTTTTTCCGCTTTTATGAATATGCCTTCTTCATTTATTTCTGGTATATTTTTTATTTTACAATTTTGGTTGTTTATAGTTGTATTCTGTTCAGTTTCCGTTTATTCTTTTATTTTTATGAAGTCTGTATTTATTATTTTATTTGTAATAAAATAAATTGATTGTTATTAGTAGTTGAATGAATACTATTATTGTAATATTGCACTGATTTTGTTATTCTTTTGGTAATCGTTTCTTTATTATTTTGTGATTTTAAAAGTCTTAAGTGTTTTTTATTGTACCGTGTACTCTCTATATATCACCATTACCTGTTTTTACTACTGGTGATGTAACATGTACATTAATTTTTTCGTTATTAAAATATTCCCGCACGTATGAATTATTGAATTCGTTATCAAAAACACATTTTTTCGGTTTTCCAAATATTGAATGTCTATAATTTAAAGTTTCAATAAACGTTTGACTATTTCTGTCAGTTACTGGTCCTACAAACAAATGTTTGCTAAATTTGTCGGTAAAAGTAAAAAATATTTGTTTTTCTGCTATATATAAAACTCCGTGTGTTATTTCTTTAGTAGAATTTGGAATTTAATTTTTTATTCATGTCTATCATGTTTTGCTTATTGACATGTTTCACAATTATTTATAAATCTTGTAATGATTAAGCCTTAAATGTTCCTTTTCTGTGATATCGAAGGCTTTTTCTTCATTTTCGATATAATCTAAAATAATGTTCCTTTTAAGAACTTTTACATTCGAGTTTCCGAATTCCTTTTTAAAATATCTTTGAAATTGTATGTATTTTGCTTCGTTCGGACAATCTACTCTAAAGTTTTTTAAATTAAAATTTCTTAAAATTTTTCCAAAATTTTAATATATTACATTCTCATAAAATAAAATTCGTCTATATTTAAAGATTTTTGTTTTAAAAATATCTTTCCCCTTTATTTTGTTTTCAGAAATTATTATTTAAGTTCTAGATAGATTTATTGGTTTTTCTGTTATACAAATATGGTCGTCTGTGTCTTCGATTGCACTATGAATAGTTGCACAAGTTGTTTCATCAACATCCATGCCTTCTAAATTATTTACTTGTAGTCTACTTAGAAAATCTGCAACGTTATTTTTTTTTATCTTTAATGTACTCAATATCAAATGCATACTCATTAAGAGCTAATTTCCATCTAGTGAATTTACTATTTTCTTGTTTCAGATTGTTTAACTAGATTAATTGCTTGTGATCTGTCTGTAATTAAAAACGTTTGCCATACAAATATGGTCGATAATATTTGTATGCTCATACTATTGCTAGTAATTCTTTTTCTATAGTTGAATACTCGTAATTCTTTTCACTGTCGCAAAGTGTTCTTCTTGCGTAAAAAATAAGATGTTGTCTTGTGAAAGTACAGCACCAATTGCGAATGTACTTGCGTGTCGTTCAGACAAATTGTTTTTTGAAATTCAGATATTTTAAAATTGGGTAAATAATAAATCAATTAAATATGTTTCTTTTTTGAAAAATAAGCATTTATCTTTTGAATTGAACTTACGTGTTCCTGAAGACTTGTACTGAAAATTAATATGTCGCATCTTCATAACACTTTGCACTGTTTTTTCTTTAATTTCCATTTTTGGTTTATTTTCCTTAAATCTTTCATATCTATTTTCGTCTAAATTCTTGAATTTTATTATTTGTCCGTTTACGTTCAATATGTTCGTCTTGTATGAAAATTCAATTTCTAATAGAATCATAACGTCATTTCCTAATCTTTCGTCATATCTTTTGTTCCTAAAAGCATTCATTACTCTGAAAGTCCGTCTTGTAATATCGTTAAATTCACTGGGTAACCAAGTTTTGATATATTTGTCCGCTATTTCTTGTTGCCTTCCTGCCTTTTTCGGTATACTAAATTTTCTTTTACTTACATTTTTACACTTTTGGAAAAATTCCTGGTTTTATCACTGATGCTTCCGCCCCTGAATCTATTAATAATGTTACCTTAGTTCCTCCAATTGTTACATCAATCATGGGTATATTTCGTCCTTCGAGGCTGGTTTCGGAAAATTTTCAATTAATTATTATTATGTTATCTACCTCCATCGGTTCCACTGGCTGTCTTCTCGTCTGTCTAGTGTTGTTGTTTGCCTTGAAAATCGTGTTCGCCTCTGAAAATTGTGTTGATATCCATTTTGTTGAAAGTTTTGTGGATATCTGTTTTGTTGAAAATTTTGCGTGTTCTCTGCGCGTTGTATTGAAAATTCTGTTTTATCTTTCCAGATGACCCATTGTATTCGGTGTGTTGCTGTTTATTCTTATTTGCGTTTGCGTAATTTCCTTTATTGAAATTCGAAGTATTTCTGAAATTTTTATACTTACTATCGAACCACGTCCAATTGTGCTGTTCTAATAATCTGTAAGTTTCAAATAATGTAGTTACTTTTCGCAATGTAGTAATACTCGCTGCATTAATTGGAATTTTCCTTTGAATAAGTTTAAAATTGATTCTTCATTCTGGCGTTCTATCTATCGATCTTTCTACCGACAAATGATATTTATTATTCATTCGCGTTAATATGTTTGATAATTCATTGTTCGTTTGCGTTATATTTTTAAGAACTACTGTTTCTGCTTTTTCATGCAGTTGCAAAAAAGTGTTCCATTCACTGAAGTTTTCGATTAAATTGTTAGCCTTTTCATCTCACTCCAATTTGTGGTATCAATACTATACCTTAATAGTATGGTATTCGCAATTTTGTCTCGAATTTGTAGAACTATAAATTTTTGTGACTGTAGAGAATAATTGCTCATGCTATGTAACAATACTTCCACTTTGTTCACGAATTGCACTATTTCCGCAGTATTTTCATTGTACTCACCCATTCTGCTGATAAAGTTGAGCGGATCGAATTTGATCTCCATAGTGTTTCCTGCTAGTCTTTGTTGCACCGATTGCTCTGCTGTTGCCATTTCTTCTGTAATATCCTTTTGTTTCCTTTTCGGTATGTGATAGGGTTTCATTAAAATTAATGTTTCTCGATATACGTATACACAAGTGAATCGTTCACACTTGTTTTACCAAATTCAACAGGGAAATTCAGAATCTGGTGCAAATGGTTTTGCATATTTGCAATTGCAAATGAGCGAGCATATTTTTGCTTTTACACTAATAAAATGTATACCGCACCTGCTACACTCTTGCAAATAAGCAACACTAAAACGCCATTGAACTATTTGCAACACGGGTTTGCAAATTATCAGCTGCTGTCAAAAATAAAAACATTGTAAACAAAGAGAAGAAATGGAAAAATTTTTGTAAATTAAAAATCAAAAAATTTGAAATTTGTGCTATGTGCCGCATAAAAATATTCCTTCAATGTTCATAATTGCTTCAGCAGTTTCATCAAATAAAGCGTCAGTTATTTTTTCCCAAAAAACTTTTTTGCGGCATATTTTCCAATTTGTGCGAAATTTTTTTTTTCAAACAATGTTTTTCTTCACCGATCAACTGTGAATTAATGCTCTTTGCAAGGATTGCACAGAAACCATAAAAAGACGTTCATTGTTCATGGTAAATATTTGCAATTACATAATTTTGCAAACTCAGATGCACAAGATTCTGAATTGCCCGAATTATTTCTTTTTCTCAAACTTTATTTGAATTAATATTCGATATTGTATTTTTGGTCAAATCCAAAGAATATTATTCTTTAGCTCAAAAGAAAAAAGAATTGCTATATTCGGTTTGCCGACTGCCACAATAATACATAGATTTTGCGTTGCAATAATCTATTTTAATTTTCTTTGTTGAAATAAAAGATCAGATTGGTTTTCTTCTCTTATATTACAATCGTGATTTTATTTTTAAGAACTGCAAAGGAATTTCTGAATAAGCTTGATTTTTTAAAAGGATACTTAATAGTCTAGAATAATCCTGAGGGAATCAGTTTCACCATCTCCTGGTGTTATGCTTTCACTGCCATGATGGCTGGAGAAGTGTTCCCTTCTCTCACTTCTGGGGGTTCTAAAAGAGTATGCTGCGGTCTTGAAACCTTTTGTTAGTTGCTGCACCTTTTCGTAGAATTTTCCCCCTGCCCGCCAGCTGGTCAAGCTCTTCATACTCATGCATTTCGGCCTCTCTCTTTTTCTGTCTGCAAATGAGTCTCGCTTCCATATTCAGCAGCTTTCGGTATCTATCCCACCCGCACGTATTGCCGTCCTTTGTAACGTTGCGAGACAGTTTGTTTTCTATCTACTGCGATACGGTACTCATCATCATACCACCTGTTCTTTTCCTTTTCCGAAAACCAATGGTTTCGTTTGCAGCAGTACAAGCTTTGAATGCCGCCTCACAGTTCCTTTATACCGAGTAGAAAATAGTTCGGCTGTCAGTTGTGATTGCAGCCTCTCGACGTTGAACCTTCCTTGTGTTTGTGGACGTGCGTTTTTTGCTGCACAGAGGCGGGTGCGTATCTCGACTGAAAGAATATAGTGGTCTGAGTCGATGTTGAAGACAGCGGCGACGCTGGCTAAGTCATGTCGTACGTATTAACGAAAACACTCCAGCTCTAAAAGGATTCGACGCAATACTCGCCGGGAGAAGCAGAGAAAGAGAAAGAGAAACATACCGTTTGAAAGACCAGGTGGAGAAAAGTCTGGCTTCGCTTGGAATTTCCAATTGGCGCCACGTTGCGAAAAGAAGAAACGGCATAAGCGGTGTCTAACCCAGTGAAGAAGACGGTTTTAAAACATTTCGCTCTCCTTGTAATAACAACATTATAATTACTGTCTTAGTATTATTTTTATTACAGTTTTTTCTTTTAATTGAGTTTCTGTTATTGTAACACACTTAGCTCTAAAGTACATCGTACATTGAACAAATACATTTACTTAGAAATATACTTATTTTATTACTATTTACTAATCAGCTTACATATTTTTATTGCGCTTAAAGTGCAATAATATAACGACAAATTTACATTTTCAGACAAGCAGTTGTGTAAAGAGATTGGAGTTCAGTTGTTTGGCTTATTATTATTACCTTAAAGTTTAAAAAATGTTGTAGCTCGTTCATATTTTCCTTATCAATTAATCAATCACATTCAAATCATACAATATTTAAACTTGAATAAAATACTTACAAATGTCATTATGTGGAAAATGTTTCAGCTTCTACAATTGTCGACAAATCAACACCGGTATTGATTTTGTAGAAGCTAAATTGTTACATTTTCAGCACAATAACGGTTTGTTGTTGGAATATCATTCTTCAAAAACCTTATTCACCAATATATATTGTGCACTAATATATATCTGAATAAAATTTTTAAAGCGCGTCAAAAAACTGTATTTGTTTCCAAAAACAAAAAAAACGAATACAGGTTTTGTTGGCTTTACAACGTTTGATATATGTATGCAATACAAATGAACAAATATGTATTGCTATAAAATAATTACTTTGAAAGAAATAAATTTAGGTTATATCTAACAAAAATTGACGCACCTATAATATTAATAATCAATAAAGTTTCTATATAAACAGTAATACACTTTAAAACAGTTAATAATGCAATACACAAATCATGGTAAAAATTTATAGATAACTCAAAAATTTTCAATTTCAAACTAGACATAAAATATTAATACTCCAATTGAGATTCAATTAATTGCAAAACTCGTTGTCGACCAATTTTGTTCCAAAACACGTATGGCTCTGAGGTACCAGTTACTATTCTTGGTTCGCTGAAGAAACAATATTGTATATATGTATATTAGAAACGCTAATTTTTTGTTTGCATTGGTAGTTACTCACTTCTGAAAACAGTCGAATAGGATGTGGCCTCTTTCATTTACTAAGCATGCCCATATGTCCATAACCAATAAAAATTCACCTTCCTTTTTTATGAAATTGTTGAAGCGCTCCAATTTAGTTTTAGTAATTTCATCGTGTGCAAAATTGGCAAGGGGAGCCAGCGTCGTTAGAATTGGTGTAAATCCCTTTTTGAACATTAAGTTGATGAGCTCGCGAAAATCATGTTCTATTTGCACCAAAGGCCGACCTTTCATTATATCCACAGATCCAATGTTAACGATAATACTCTTACACTGATCTTCTAATTGTCGAACTCTTTTAATTGCACCGCAAATAGTTTGTCCGGATACGCAAAGCCCACTTTGCAGTATTTTGTCATCTAAAAATAATATAATATAAATTAAAAAAATGTAAGAAAGGGCTAAGTTCGAGTGCCACCGAACATTTTATGCTCTTGCAACTTGTAAGAATCAAAGCAAAGAAATTCGTTCATATAAGTATATGAGATATTAACTCGACCGAAGAGGCTAAATTTAATATATTGAGTGAATGTGGAAAACATTAACCAGAGTATCGAAATTCTTTATATTAGGGATCTGGGTTCACACTAAAGAATTGGTTTGTATTCAGCGCTAAACCACATAACTTTATACGTGATATACAACTCACACACTGACCGACTTATTCTTCATAAGGTTTGCGGGAAAAACGAAAATCATTATACGAAGTACATGCATATGTATATGAGTGTTGGGGGTAGTATCAACATGATTGTATCTATAGTATTAAAATGCCACATACTAATAAAATGTTCCCTGGGTTTCATTAAGGTACCTCACATACTTTCACATACTGATGTTAGTTACATATATGGGCTAAGTCAAGTTTCCGCCCAATTTTATAGGCACAAAAATATACTCTTATGAATGAAACACACTCTCTCATTTTCATTGAGATGGCTCACATATTGGCCGATATATGCAGTATAAAACACATTGACTAATATATATTTTATGGGAAGTAGGCGTGGTTGTAGTCGTATTTTTTGCATAGAACTGTCAGAAGAAAGCCACGTGCCAAAGTATATCTACATACATATATCGATAAGTTTTATGCCAACAAAACTATTATACTCTAAATTGATTTTGATTAAATTTTGGATATTTTTTATATTTCAGGATTAGAGAACGCAAACAAATATTAATAATCGAAAAACGCTTTAATGTTTCTCAAAATTTGAAAATACTCCATTAAGATCTATACAATTTTACATGCGTTTGTTCTGCGTTGTTCTTGTGGTATGGTTGCGACAAGTCTAGTTTTTTCACAAAAGTAGGCAACTTTTTTTTGGACGTGCTTCGTGAGCGAACAGCTTTTGTTGGATTCGACTCATTTTTAAAGATATACAAGTATACAGTCGACTGTTGCTAACTTTCGGTCTTATATGTATAAATTCACGATTCATTACCTGTCATGTTGTCATCAAAAATTTAATTAAGTTCATCGGTGTTGCTGAAATTACCTACCTACCGAAGTTGTAAAAAATAATTGCGCCAAAAAAATATTTGAAGTAACTGTAAACAACACAAAAATTGCTCACATGTCAAAACATTATGAGTACGTAAACAAATGATAAATTTTACGATAAAGTTGTGAGTTGTGAAAACTGAGGTTGCCAAAATCCAAAATAAAAAAGGCGATTACATAATTTTGCACACAGTTCACGAAACTACTAATGTTATTGTGAGATTTGCATTCCTTTATTTTGAAATTCTTATTTTCATTATACATTATAAAAGTCAGAAAACCTAAAACAAAATACATAATATATTTATGTATAATGTCAGTCGTGCCGAAATAAATAGATGCAACGTTATTCTATTTAGTTCATTATAAATTTTTCACTTAAAACAAATAAATTAATTTTATTTCACTAATTAACAGGAGTATTTACCCTTTTATTGGCAATTTATATTCTTTTCTTTGCTTCTTTTTCTCAACTCAAAAATGTTTCATCACAACGTGGCGGAATATTGCAATATTTTTTTCTAACAATTATCACAGCCTGTACCTAAAAAAGTAACGGTAAACAATTGGCGTAATCATGTATTCTATCATTCTTGTATCAAACCTCAGTTTAAAATTTTTAGAAGCGCTGTTCAAACTACATACTATTTGGCAGAAATCGTAAAATGAAATGTAAAGAAATGAAAAACAATGACGTTCATTGGAATTTAAGATAGTTATTTTTGGTATAATTGATTAATATTAACACATACTACATATAAATATTATTTTAATCATTATAAACCATCAATAGACTATGTAAATTCTTATGAAAATATTTTACGAGAAAAAGTGAAAAAAATATGTGTATTGCTTCAAAAATAGAGTGTTTAAAAAGCAATGATTTCTTTGAGGATCAATTTTGGTAAATTTTCAATTATAAACGTTCGTAAATTAATAAAAAATAAAGTACACATACTTTCTTTAAAGATGTTCGATGTTCGATAATAACTTAGACAACTGTTCTGGAACATTTTTTTGATTTGGCAAGTTGGCTTTTATATTTCGGAATTAGAGAATAAAAACAAATTTTAATTACCGTTCGAACCAATTTCTGACACTCTGAGGTATCTCCAAACATGCATTCTGAAGGTATCGAACGGAACTTCTTTCTTCGGAATAAAAAGAAGTGATTCGGTCCCAAGGCAGGACTACACGGTGGATGACTCATCAAATTGATGTTTTGAGTACACAAAAATGTGTGGTTGGTTTTTCTGATTTCTTGAAAGACAACTTGCAAGCAAATTATTGTTATCACTCAGAATTTCAGGTTCTGCTTTCTTATAGTTTAATGGTTGCGATATATCCAATTGTTTCAAAAAAGCCCGCAATTATTTGCTTAGAAGTGCACGAGCCTTTTTTTGAACGATCGAGAAATTGTGTAAGATCCAAAGTCAAAAAAGTTCTTTTCAGTGAAATGTCCATGCAATATTGAATATATGCTGGTCCCACTAATACCTACAATTGCCTCTCAAGATAGGTTACAGGTGACGATGTGGCAATGTTAGTTTGTGAACAAAATGGTACAATTCCGAATTTACCGCATTTTTCACTTCAAATTCATTTAGTTAAACTGTAAACATTTAAACAAATTCACAACTTACACTTTTTGCAGATTTTATAAACAAGAAATCTATATTTTAAAAATCACTTTTTACATTCGTAGTGAGCATCATTTATGTGCTAACTATTATGAGGAATTGGAGCGCTGCCATATGAGCAATTCGCTGAATTTCTCTATTCCGATATAACTCGTCTTTCTTTATTTAGCAATCTTAGTTCTAATAAAAACAAGTATGTCTATAAATAATGTTTTTTAAATTAAAATGAGAATAAACAATCTTTCCATGCACATGGATTTTTTTATTACGTAAAATACGTAGGTTACCCCAGGTATTGGCTCGACCAGGGTTATTTTTTTAAAGCGCGGCCGAAGGTCTCCATCCAAAAGGAGTACTACGCGAAAGTACTTCAGTCACACCGATTTAAAATAAATTTTATAATTTATAATATATTTATAATATATTATCATAGAGTTTTACTTATTTGTGTTTATTAAATATAAATCACATATTATACATTTACTATATGCGTATATGGAGAAAGTGTTAACAACTCAATTATACATAGCTTGAAAAATGTTGGAAAGTATTTTTTATTATACTTGTAGTTAATATAGAAAGAAGAATCAAGCGAAAATACAAACAAAGAAAAATCGTTGAAAATCCTACATATTTGGTGATTAAGATGCAGCAACGCTCATTTTTTTCATAATTGTAAACAATCTAACCTTTTCAACGATGAGTGCGCTAAGTGATTTTTAAATTAAAAATTTAGCTAAAATATAAGTAAATAAAAGTGAAATGTTTACTTATTTCAATGTTACAGTGTATATTTAAATAAACAAAGTGAAAATGGTGAAAAAATTGAGTGAAACATTGTGAAATACTATGTGTTATTAATAAAAATTTTTGAATTTTTAATCGGGAATATTTAAAAAAATATAAGTGTTAGCAACATTATTTTTGCATATTCGTTTTTTTTACTCGACCGCCAAAGTAATCGGAATCGTGTCCACAGAATCAATAACTGATTTTGGACGACCTTTACGAAATTAATTTTGAGGCGATCTACGACAACGATTGATTTCATCATAACCTCGTGCCTCATCGCCAAAAACTAAGTTAAGTTCAAAATTAACACAGTACAACAGCTAATCTGGGGGGGGTGAGAAATTCCAAGTCAGGGTGATGGTACTAAGTCAGTATAGTAAAACCCTCAAAGGGTTTGGCGTTCGTATGTGTCAGTTTTTTTTTATGACCTTTTAAATTTTTTCCTTATCTTGATGTTTTTTCGCTTAATTGTAACATTTTGGCCTACATCCCATTTAATAGAACTATAAAATAAACTAATAATATAGAAAATATGATTATAGTTCAATCACGGTTTCGTCGAAAATTTAATATTAAGTTTATTTGCATCATCTTTTAACTACAATTTCGCCAACATACTCGTATTAATTTTTTTCGTGTAAAATTTCAAATACGTTTTTTCAAAACAATGTATTTTGAACTGGTAATCACTGTAGCTTGAAAACTTCTTAAAAGATTTCAATGTTTACAATTAACTGTTTTTTTAACAAAAAATCTGGATTTTTACAATTTTCCTAAGGCCGCCATTTTGTTAATTAAGAAAGATTCGATTAGGCACTAGATGATCTGTCAATAAACCTATTTTTTACCACTTGGTTTTAGATGAATCTCCAAGGATTAGTGTCGGTTACCTCAAGGAGCTTTGGTTGGATCTAGATCAACATAAACAGCCATTACTTTTAGAATTATTAACTTTTTCAAATTCTATCTAGTTGAAACGTTATTTAATGGAATTATGTTTCTACTTGTATACTCGTAGGATAAAATAATATGCTGGCGAAAAAATATTAAAATTGTCGCTTTTTTATGTATCGGACTACATCTAACACCTTAAAATATGTCCTCTCCTTTGACCCTTGCAAATTACTAGAGTTTTCCGATGTATACAAACTTAGTGCTATGTTTCTTTTTTACATTTATAATCTTGATACACTGTTCATTGGGGTGTTTTTTACCTGGCGGGTCCAAAGCCCAGCGAACAACACTGTGTACGGGATGCTTTGCCTTCTCACTTCAGCTCGCCTTCAAACAGACTTTCTTAGGCTACCGAGAGGATACTTGGTCAAAGACCGGAAGTCGTGAGCTGCTTGAGCCCGGTGCGAACCCGATTCCCCAATCGATGACGAAAAATCAGAAGTTCCATTGCCCGACCATGAAGAAGTTTGAATAGCAATTACCCGTCAGAAGAATAACAAAGCGGCGGGGGCCAATGGATTGCCAATCGAGCTATTCAAACACGGCGGAACACGGCGAACTGATAAGGAGCATGCTTCTTTGTAAAATATGGTTCGGACGAAAACATGCCCAACGGTTGGAATTTAAGTGTGCTCTGCCCAATCCACAAAAAGGGAGATCCCACAATTCTCAAGGTTCTATTGAGCGTATTGTGTGAAAGATTAAAACCCACCGTTAACAAACCCACTGCACCTTATCAGTGCGGCTTTAGACCTGGAAAATCAGCAACTGACCAGATATTCACCATACGAAAAATCTTAGAAAAGCCCCGTGAAAAAAGTATCAACACTCACCACCTCTTCGTCGATTTTAAAGCTGCTTTTGACAGCACGAGAAGGAGCTGCCTTTATGCTGCGATGTCTGAATTTGGTATCCCCTCAAAACCGTCAGAATCGGGAATGACCTCTACGACCCGTTTGATACCAAACGAGGTTTCAGACAAGGCGACTCTCTTGTGACTTCTTCAACCTACTTCTGTACAGCTGCTGGCGTATGCTGATGATATTGATACCATTGGCCTTAACAACCGCGCCGTTAGTTTTGCTTTCTGCGGAATGTATAAGGCAGCGAAGAAAATGGGTCTGTTAGTGAACAAGGGCAAGACGAAATATCTCCTGTCATCAAACTAAGTGACGTCGCATTCGCCACTAGGCACCCACGTCAATGTTGGCAGTCGTAACTTTGAAGTTGTAGATAATTTCGACTAGTTTGGAACCAGCATCAACACCAACAACAACGTCAGTCTCGAAATCCAACGCAGAATATCTCTTGCCAACAGGTGCTACTTCGGACTAAGTAGGCAATCGAGAAATAAAGTCCTCTCTCGACGAACAAAGGCCAAATTCTATAAGTCACTCATTATTCCCGTCCTGCCATGTGGTGCAAAGGCATAGACTATGACAACATCTGATGAGTCGACGTTACGAGTTTTCGAGATAAAGGTTCTACGAAAAAAAGAAAAAACTTATCTTTCAACTGTTATTGCGTAAGGGTTGATTAAAACCCACCGCATAACTATTATTAGTGAGCAATAATCTATCTATCTTCTATATACATATGTATATAAAAAATAAAGTATGTCTGTATGTTCCGGGTGGATTTCGATACGGCTGGACCAATTTCAATGAAATTTTCAGGAAATCCTTAGATTGACCTGACGAGTAATCCTAGTTTGGTGACGATCGGAGCACTTTTTTTGAACTGTCAAATACAGTTTTTATTTATTATGATGATATTCTATCGTTTTATAACCTAAATTTGGCAAATGCGTTGTGGATATAAGTATGTATATGTACATATGTCAATATGAAACATATTTAAGTTCAATGGAGTATATTGAAGTACACTAAAGTATATTAAAGTAAATAATTAAAGATTTTTAGGAATTCCAGGAAAGTTGTATCCGTTTACTGATGAGTTTTAAATTGATTGTTAGAACGGAAAATTGTATGAATTTTTGTTCCCCAATCATATTTCTTCACAGAATCATTATGATAAATAAAAAATGGCACCCAAAAAAGCAAGTATTGGTAAAAAAAAACCTCTAAATCAAAGAATGTTAAGGAAAAAAGAGCAATTGAAAAAGTGCTCAAATCCGAAAAAAAAATTTCAATTTTGCGGCGTTCAAGTACAATAAGGATGGTGATTATTGAAATTACAAGGACGTAGTGATCGGTGCAATGAACAAAGTTTGTACATATTGAGATGCTTTAAAATTCGCTAAAGAATCCCCTGGAATGTGCTGTTCGAACGGTAAACTTGTTTTGTCACCATTGATGAAGCCACCTGAGCCACTTCTTAATTATATTTCTAAGCGCACTTCAACTTCCAAACATTTCTTTTTCAATATAAGTATATATGTAGATATGAGGTTCAATTGAATAATCATTAAAAAGTAATTAAATAGAGTATTATTACCCTGGAAATGTCATGTCAATAATTTTAAATAATAAATATATGTTCATTTTTTCTAATATTTAAAAAAGAGTTGCTGGCGTAATTTCAAACACTATTGGCTTGAGAACATCTGGAAATACCAAATATTCTATGTTTACTGTCGAACTACTTGATGATGTTGAGATATTAGTCTGAATTGTTCATCTTAAAATTTCATGAACATCAGGTCATTAAAATTATTCCTTATTTGTGATATATGAAGGTAATTGAATAATTTAATATAATTAAGTGATAAATTAAATATTCAATGCTGTAATTTTATTGTAAAAAAAGCAAAATCTAGCCCGGCGAGGCGGGCTGGGTACGTTAGTGAAAGTTGTAAAATAATTCTTATTTTGTAAGAGAAAAATAAAAATCAAAATATAACCATTATTATGTAAGACAAAAATATAATTTAAAAAATTATAAATTAAAAATTCACCTTTCAATTTGATCACAGTGGTGTAATGCCGAAATTTGTGGTTTTGGTCCACGAATTACCCAATCTCATATAAATTATATTTAATGATCTTCGTTATTCTAAAAAATCTTATGCCGAATATGTTGGTCAGTTAAATTTATAAAATTGTTTGAAAATATCAGTTCAAGTATGCCTGAGTAATGTCAAAAGTTTGCGCAATCAGCCCAGATCTTTTCTGTTTTCCGATTTCCCACCTATCTTCAAACCGTTTAGAATAGTCAAAAAATGTGTTGTTTTAGTGAAATTAAATGAATAAGTTTTCTTAAAACTTATGTAGTTTAGCGTTTAATATGAATGGATTTGGTTTAAACCTTGGTCCAAACCTCATATCCTAATATGTATAATAGATTTCGATACTCTGATTGACGTTTTTCACATCAAGTTAATACTTACATACATACATATGTATATTAATATATATAAAATATAAATATATATAAAATATAGTTATAGAACTAATTTAGTCTATAACCTATAATATCTTATAAAGGAAAGGGTATCGGTAACATCTGCACTTAGTCCTTCCTTACTTGTTACATTCAGAAATATGGTTGAACTTACGGAACTTCGTTCAAATCATATTTTTGTGAGTGAATTGACTGAGGTGATATGAATATACATATTAATACGCTGAATTGAAAATATTGTATCAGAATATGTGAGGAGCTTAAACGTCACGATTGCTATTTGTTATATAACGTCACCGTTCAAAAGATTTCCTCCTCCTCTTTTTTTCTATCTTTCATAATACAGTAGAACTCCAATTATCCGAACTCCGGCTATCCGAATCGCCGATTATCCGAATCACAAAAAATTGTCCCAAAAAAGTCTAAGTGCGCTATTATTCTGAATGCTGAAGATGAAGAATTGGTTTTGGCAAATCATAGCAAAATAAATTTAAAGGACTGCTGTTACATGGTAGCGGAAGCTTGGAGTTTGTTTACGCCAGTGACGCTAAGACGTGCGTGGAATAAACTGAAAGGCCTACCGTCTGAGAAGAACAAAAAAAAAAAGAATCTGAAGAAAATGAGAAACAAGAATATGGAGAGGATGATGATGATGAAGATGCGTTGTCACTAGAGGAAATAAGAAAATTGATTGTAAAAATTCCTGGTTGTACAGAAGTAAGTGCTGAAGATGTAGGAGAGTGGATGGCTTGTGACGCGTCTGACCCTGGTTTTCAAATTCTCAATGACGATGAAATTGTTGTAAGTGTGAGAGAAGATGTTGAAGTGGAAGTGGAAGAAGAACTTTCTGCTGATGTTGAAGTAGACGCTGGACCATCAGCTAGTGAAGCATTTGCCGGCCTCGAGACTGCTTTGAAGTGGATGGAGCGTCAGCCCGAGTGTGACCACTTGCAACGGCTCACCGTCAAGCGAATGCGTGACCTGGCTGCCCGAAAACGGTTGAAGACCGCAAAACAGAGATTTTTATTTCTAAACTTGGACATAAGTACATTTTATTTATATTTAAAACATGTGAAAACATGTTTCTTTCATTTAATTCAATAAAAAAAATAGTGCAATATCAAAACGTAGCTCTTATTCTCTCCAATGGCAATTTAAAAAAAAATCCGACTATCCGAATGGGTCCCGGTCCCCATTAATTCGGATAATTGGAGTTCTACTGTAGATATCTTGGTCAATAATTCGGTTATCTTAGCGAAATGAGGTATATATCTTACATTTACCTGTATCAAAGCGTATAATAAAAAAAAATCTTCAATTCATATCCAATCTTTTAGATGACTTTATATCAACAACGTTCACATGTATTTGAAAAATAATTATAATAAGTTATTTTGTAACAGAAGAGAGCAAAAAAGTTATACATAACTTCAAATAATAAAGTGGGTTGATTTCGTTTGTTAAAGACTATAAAAAGCTTATAAAAGTACATACAGATAATATTAATGAACGCATAGTATCGGAGTCCGACCGACTATTACGTATAATAGTATAACAATTCAGACGTATAGTTAGGCCATAATTTTTGTTAAACTTACATTTTTTGAATTTGCATCTTAATTCCATTCGCGCCAAAAACAAAAAAAAATCATCGCCCAGCAAGGGGAAGTCCAAGAGGTGTGCCTCATAGTCGGAATCTGTCGTATAGATCGAATCATTATATCGACTACTCTTGGTACACGATGGTGAGATGGGTCGACTCGTACTTGGAGGTATGTATTTAGCCATAGATTCTTTGTATGGATTAGGCTGCTTCTCCAGTTTATTCGTATTCAAATAGTTCTGCTGTTGGATTGATCTGAATTGAGATGTTTGACTTATTGTTTTTGCTTGTGAATATGTAGATTGTTGTTTCGTTATTCGATTATTCTGATTTGAATAATGAATGTTATTGAAGTTGTGTCCAAGATTCTGTGATGCCATTTTCGGTTGATTGCATAATCTGTTGAAACTAGCAAAAAATTCGTTGATCTGATTAATTAAATTCGGTACAGTAAAAATAATTTTTTATTTAAAGTGTAACACTAAACAGGTAATTAAACTGAGTATGCGATTATTTACATAA
Organism: Bactrocera dorsalis; assembly: GCF_023373825.1. Classification (NCBI taxonomy): domain Eukaryota; kingdom Metazoa; phylum Arthropoda; class Insecta; order Diptera; family Tephritidae; genus Bactrocera; species Bactrocera dorsalis. The sequence goes on from NC_064304.1 coordinate 79,041,612, forward strand.
TTTTAATAACTTTTCCTGCCGATGATTGAAAAAGGACGTTTTCAATAACGCGCAAGAAAGTAACGATTTGTCTTACCTTGAGAAATCCTTTCGCGATAACTTACAACTTATAGTGCCCTCCATTTATTATTGTTACAAAAGTAGTATTAAGTTGTATTTGTATTACTATATGCATCCCTGATTATGAACAATAGCTGTAGGTATATGGAATAGCATTTGTCTTGTTGTAGACATCTGGCGCCACGGCTGTCTGCTTGTCGAAACAATAGACATCTGGCGCCGCACTGTCTGCTTGTCTAGTTAAACAATTGCTGAGTCTGGCGCCGTATAGCATTATGTTCTGGTAATTTCCAGACGCAATATTCTAGAAGGACACGTCGGCATCAGCGAGAAGTGCGTGGCTATATAAGCCGTGGCAGCGCCAACGTAATCAATCAGTGCTAAGAGTAAACTGCTATAGTGTAGACGAGTTGTGAAATAAAGAGTTGTTGAATTAAATTAAACAGTGTTGATTTTATTTGTCAATCCAGAGATACGAACCTAACAAAGTAAACTAGCAAGCAGTAAATTCGTAACATTATACTCGTATAACTAGTTTAAACAAGCGGCTCCGTTCGCTCCTTGTTGTCAAGGATATCATTTATCGCGATAGTAGTATAATGGAATAGTTAAATTGGTAATATACATATTTTGTTGACTTCGCAAATCACTTAAGGGACGGTGTCAGTGTGAAATTTTCGAGAAATAAATTTTTTTGTTGCATTATCCGATACTCTACACTATAATAAACATTCTTTCACATTTGAAATTGAAAATCAAATTATTACGATCGCTACAGCGTTTCTTGTAGAAAGGGAACAGAGTGGGGAATATAGCGAAGGAATAGTAAGATATTTAGTTCCAATTTAGATAGAAAATGTTTAACGTAATTCGCTATTGCGCTGTGCAACCTTTTATTTTTTTTGAAATGTTACTATATTTGTTTACGAAAAACTCGAAAAAAGGTCAAAATTTGATACTTTTCGCCGACACCGATTCGATACCGCCGCCATTTCGTCAAATAAAAAAAAAAACAGAAAAAGCTTCCATAGCGCGATAGCGACTTTTCTATAGCTTAATAATCTTTTTGAAATTTTTGCTTTAGACCAAAATTGGGGCCGCAATCGCGGACATTGTACAGGAACTTTTCTTTTTTTACGTGTCTTTTTAACCATTGATTTAACTATTGTACACCCAACAATAAACATAAAAAACATTTAGTATTCGTCATGAACGTATTTATTTATAAAAAAAATTGGACTATTTAGTTAATTGCAACATGAAAAAAAAAACACTCACCCTGCCAGCCACGGCTAACCACTTTTCTCAAATATTTCAATACAACTACACATTTTTTCTCTATGTACTAACACCAACGCACATTTTCGGGTTATTTTTTGTATGCTTAAATGCGATGAAGAAAGTTTATTTCATTTCATGATTTATTTGAATGAGTGCGAATGAGAAAACATCATTGTCAATAGCGCTAAAAGAAAATCCCAAAAAGGGTAATAAAAGAACGGTTGAAAGACGCATGTCATTCGTGCTCGTTAACAAGAAGGTAAGTGAATGAATTTTATGTGATTTTTTAACAATATATTGCAAATAATTACTTCATTTATTTTTATAGCATTGGAAATCAGAATGATTTGGAAATAGCAGCAGCAGCAATATCATCAGAAGCAGCAAATATCAACTGTTAAGTAAGTATGTGAAAAAAGTGTATGTTGTTTGAAATTGGTATGCGTAGTCCAATATATACGTAATACGCAAAAATAATTACAATAGTTTTCATATGTATGTACATAAGTATGTATTTTATGAGTTTAAGGCGGCCTGCACAATCCAATATAATATGTGAAAACACATGTTTGTTTTTTATTTTAAATTACGAAATAATATTTATCTTTTCTTTCAGATATTATTATCATTTTGTACAATTAATCTATATTTTTCTTTTAGATATTACAAATTCAATGTAATTATTATTTATTTTTAGGTTTTAATAACCTTTATTTTATTTCAGGTATTTGCCTTTTATAATCTTTTTTCAGACGATAATTATTATTTTTTAATTAAATATATTGTGTAAATAACAACGTTAGCTTTAATTTATTTAATTATAATAAAATTTATGTAAACATGTATTAAAGTTTTGTTTGAAATTTTAAGAAGTTTTTAAAGTAGGAATCAGAAAATGCAACCCTGCATCAGCCGTCGATTGGGGATATTAGAGCAGGACAGATATAAATTTTTATGTGACACTGCTGAATGATCGCAACAGAGATGTATGATCACATGTATACGTACGTGTGAGGGGAAAAATGGGTAGAATCTTCACGTGGCCTATGGCAATCTACCCAAACAAAGAGGCTCAGGACGAGGAATACCGGACCGTGTTCCGCAGAAGCAGTAGGATGCTCAGATCCCCTACCCTGACCAACACTCCCAAACAAGTCGAAAAAAGTCGAGAAAAGATTGCCTCAAAGGAAAATCCTGCCACACAAGAACCACGAGCAAAATAAATAGAAGAGAAGAGCACCCCAGTGGCCACCATAGAAGGCCCTCAAAACACGCCGAAACAGGAGTACATCACGGAATCTTTGGAAAAATGCAAGAGTATTGCGCAAATCATGAAGACGGCGATGGCAAAGCAAAAGAACGTCAGCTTGGATGTCAAGAACGGAGCGGCACAGCTGGACGAACTCTTCGACGTAATGAAGAGTTACCGCAGAAAGTGGCTTATCGCAGAAAACGAGAAAAGACGCGGACTTCTAAGCAGACGGATCACGACCACAGAGCCAACAACCTCGAAGTAGCGAGCGACAAGTCCAGTGGAGCCTCGAGAAACAGTGCGACCAAGAAGTGAAAAGGACGGCCAGTGGCAGAAATTCTTGCCCAAAAAAGCAAGGAAGATACACGCATTAGAAGGAACGGAAAACAAAAACCCAAAAGAGGGAGAGCAGCAAGAGAGGAATATCGCCTCAAATCAGAGAGCAAAAAGCAGGCCCAAACGACAATCGGAGGCCGTAATCATCAAGCCAGCAGAAGGAAATAGCTACGCCGAGGTCCTCAAGAATATCCGTAGCAAGGTTAACCTAAGAGAAGCAGAGGTGAAAATCAAAGGGATCCGCAAAACAAGAGCCGGGGCTTTACTACTGGAGCTGGAGAAGGAACAATCCATAAAAGCCAGCTTCTGCGAGGCACTCAAGACGACCCTCCGAGAATCCGCAAATGGTGATGGAGAACGCCTACGAGTTAATCATCTTAAGCGAACAATATAAAAAGAAAGAGAGAGGTACCTGGCTGGAAGATAGCAGCTCGACCGCCGCTATATGGGAACGGTAATGGTTTTGTCTGGGCCAAATGAGACCTTTTTACAGTAATCAGCTGCTACTTGACGCCAAGCGATAGCATACAGGAATTCCAAGAAAAGCTCGACAACATTGAGGACACAGCCAGGTCTATAGAAAGCCAACTAGTTATCGCCGGATACCTAAATTCCAAAGCAGTGGAGTGGGGTATGCCAAACACGGAGTCAAGAGGAAAGCGCATTCTAGAAATGGCTGCGCGCCTAAGACTAATAGTCCTCAACACGGGAAACGCAACCACGTTTAGAAGACCGGGATGCGAGGAAACTACACCAGACATCACTCTATCATCAGAACGCTTGACAGGCTCAATAAAGAAATGGAAAGTCCTGGAGGACTACACTGGCAGCGATCACCAGTACATTTCCTTCACTATCGATACAGGAACAAACGCTAACCAGCACAGGAAAAAGACTGCAACACGGAAGTGGAACATTTCGAAGCCAAATACTTCGAAATTTATCTCCGCAATAGACGACCAAAATCCATCTAGCAGCTCCCCAAAAAATGCAAAAAAAAATTGTCGAGCACACAATGCTTAACATAACAAGAGCCTGTAAAAAATCAATGCCCAAGGCCTCCCACAGCAAACATAAGGCAGCAGTCTACTGGTGGACTGAAAATATCGCCCAACTCAGACGCACATGACTCCGCCTTCGCAGATCCTACACGAGATCCAATCGCAGAGGAGCCGCACCCGAAGAAGCCGAGCAATATAAATCAGCAAAAAAGGAGCTGAAGCACGCCATCGACGACAGCAAAAAGAAAAAATGGGGAGAACTACGCGAGGATATAAACAGAAACCCCTGGGGACTCGGATATAAAGTAGTTATGAAGAAACTCGGCGTTCGATCAAAACCACCCGACTTAACCGCTGTCAAAATGGATCTCATCGTGAACGTACTATTCCCCACATACGAAAGCAGGGCTAGTGATCCAGAACAAACATTAAGATCTGCGCAAATCCCGCACTTTACCCTTGAAGAGCTGCAGCTCAAGGCCAACAAGGCCCGGATCCCAGCAGAAATCCTCAAAATAATCGCAGCAGAGCGCCCGGAAGTACTACTAAACAAGTACAATGCCTGCATTGAAACCGGAATATTCCCTGAACCATGGAAAAAGCAACGGCTGGTGCTAATCAGTAAGGGAAAAGGAGACCCCAATTCGCCATCAGCATACCGTCCACTATGCATGCTTGATATAGCGGGAAAGCTATATGAAAGCCTAATAAAAGCCAGACTCGAAGCGGCTATTAACGAAGCTGGAGGACTGTCCCCTAGACAACATGGCTTTAGACCCGGCAGTTCAACTATAGGAGCCATAAAATGCATCATTGAAAGCGTAGAAGCAGCGCGGCGTAGATGGCATAAATGTAAAAGAATAGTGCTACTGGCGACTCTAGATGTCCGAAATGCCTTCAACAGTGCTAGATGGGTGGACATGATCGACGCTCTCGAAAAAAGCTTCAATATACCCGACTACCTCAGGGCTGTAGTGCGGAGCTACCTTAGCAACAGAAAACTGCTGTACGAAACCAAATAATGGTCACGACAGATAGCGGAGCAGCACAAGGATCTATTCTAGGCCCAGACTTATGAAACATTAGCTACGACGCTATATTAAAACTAGAAATGCCAGACGAATCATATTTAATCGGCTACGCGGACGACATCGCGGCAAGGGATACAGAAGAAGCGCGAAGAAAGCTGAATCAGGTCATGATACGGACGCAAGCATGGCTTGATACCCACAACCTCCAGCTAGCTACCGAAAAAACAGAGCTGCTACTGCCAACAAACAAGCACATACCTCTCGAGATAAGCATGCACACAACTACGGACATTCTTAGGACACAAAGAGCAGTAAACTACCTAGGCGTAAGACTGGACCCCAGATTAACTTTCTGGGTACAAATCCAGCACGCCGCAGGAAAGGCAGCGAAGATCACCTCTCAACTGAGCCGATTAATGGCCAACATAGGAGGCCCCAGCCAAGAAAAGGGAAAGCTCCTAATGTCGACGACAATCAGCGTCCTACTAAACGGAGCCGAGATCATGGCAGACGCGCTTGAAAAGGAAAACCGACGTAAGGTAATAGCCAGAGTGCACCACACCGCAGCCCTCAGAGTTGCATCAGCCTACCGGACAGTATCCGGCGATGCAATATTAGTTATAAGCGGCAATGCTCCAATCGACCTACTAGCATATGAAAGGAAAAAGCTGTGGGAGCTAAAGAAATCATCCGATCATAACAAGAGCGCAATACAGCAAATAAGGAAAGATACAATAACAGCATGGCAACAAATATGGGAGAATGAAAGTCGCGGCAGAAGGGCGGCCAGGCTAATAAAAAATGTAGACTTATGGACAAGCCGTAAATTCGGAGAAGTCGATTTTTACACAACCCAGCTTTTATGCGGCCACGGATACTTCAAAAAGTACCTCCACAGAATGGGAAAAGTCGAAGAGCCGTCATGCCTATATAACGACGCGACAGAAGACGACGTTGAACGCACCTTCTTCGAATATGTGCGCTGGCGACAAGAACGCTCCGCTGTAGAAAACCTGGTTGCCCCAATAAACGCGGACAATTTAGTCAGCGTGATGTTGGAGAGTGCAAACTGGGAAACTATCAAGAATTTCGCAGCAAAAAGCGGGACCTGGACGCAGGTGCGCAGATGTAAATCTCTCAATGAGAAAAATGGAACGCCACCCTGAAGTAATGCAAATGCGGTCCCAGGGTGGGCGACGGTTCCTTAGAAGGGGAGTTTTTAGTGACCTGCAAGTGGATGATGCGGAAGGCATTTTCCACCCCCTCACCCGCAAAAAAAAAAAAATGGCAATCTACCCACTTTACTGTTTCACTGGTTTTTTACTCGCTCATGGTTGGCAGAGAATTCATCGAATATAATTGCAAAATCGACTGCTAAAAAGTAAGAAAACACAGAAATATTTGTCAGCTATTATGCACTCATCTCAAATTATGATTTAACCTTTTCTTATTCAGCCTGTGATAGTTGTACACTATAATTCATATATGTACATATGTGTATGTAAACAAAAAATTCTGTACTCTGCCAATAGCTGTGTGATTTTATTTTGTATTTTTAAGAAAAAAATGTTCAAATGATTCTTACATGAATATTGAACACATGCTTATGTTCTGAAATATAATTTATTTTATTTATGAATTGTTGTTTAACCTAAATTCGTAGAAAGTAGCCTATGCCCGTCCCCAGGTTCCAAGCTAGCTCATCTTCAATTTTCAGCTAAATTGGCTCAGCCGTCCTTGTGTTATAAATATAAACATAAATTGCGAAATCGAGGGTGATTTTGCCAAAAAAGGCCGCCGTTAGGACCTTCTCCCGGACTAAAGATATACCCGAGCAAATTTTCACGACTTTCCGTGCTGTGGTTCTGGCGTAATGCGCGGATATACAAAAAAGGCGTTTAATTTTTATATATGTACATATAGATAACAATATGTGTCAATATGCACAAATTGAACCCATCGCAATTTTATTGAACAGCGAGATGTTTCAACCTTATGATAGCGAGTTAGTTGGGATATTGGGGAGAAAGTGCCAAGGTTTTCCAACACCGTCGACCCTCCCACAACTTTGACAAATGGCGGTCGTCAGGTGTAATCCAGTTGAACCCTGTTTAGGACATCTAAACTGTCAATCATTTGCTCCCCACAAATCGTGGATTAATCAATTTAGGCTAAATAAACCGTGTTCATCCTTATATCGAACAATTTCATATTTTATACAATATAATGTGTACTTATGTATATAGGAAAATATTAATGAATCATACTTACAGATGATTACAGTTGTCTTGATAATAATTATTCCTTCCCGTTTCCTCAGTGTAATTAAAAACACCTTTATGAGCGTTAGTTTGCAACGATGTTAAATTCTCAAGACCCACCTTTGTTTTTACTACATCAATATTTGCCGATTCGCTGAATTCATTATTATCAATGTTTTTCTTATTAATATATTCGTTATTTTTTTGGCAATCAGTCTGTTTATTGTTGCGGTACCAAAATTCATCACGTTCGTTTTTCTTAGATGAAATATTGTTTACAAAAGGTTCGAATCGGTTTTGGTCGTTATATTGAACAAATTGTTGGTGTTTTTGAGTTTGAAGTTGATGTTGAGGTTTTTGCTGTTGTACTAAATCATAGATGTGCTTTGTTCTAGCTGAAGGTTGGACATTAAAAATGAGCTTTCCATTTTCATTACAAAATGCGGTAACAAACGGTATTGAGAGAAGGAACTCGGTAATGTTTTGAAATATTGGGAACACTATACCAGTATTTTTCCTATAATCATCTATAAAAATAAATAAATAAGTACAGCTTTTAAAAGAGAATAAAACTTTTAAACCGTATGAGAAAACGACAATAACTTTTCGACACAACTAACTGATTTACCAAATCCAAAAACACAAATTTTTGCGTTTTGAAATATCTTACCATATAATGCTTACTGAATAATTTTAATGGTTAGTCTCAAAGTTCTGTATTTTACATCTTAAAAGTAAAGATATATGTAAATAAACAATGCAAAACGTTAACTTCGGTTGAACTTAAGGTACATATAATACTCTTGACAAATACAAAAGTTTTCACACAAGAACTACATTTTGATCAGTCAGTTTTTATGGAAGCAATTAAATATACTATAGCAGCAGGAATTAAACAATTTCTGCAAAGAATGTACCGTTGCCTTGGACAACAATCCATGCAAAATTTCGTGGAGATATCTTCTCAAATAAAAACGTTTTCCACGCAAGGACTTGATTTTTATCCTTAATTTGAATGATAGCTATGTATATGCTATGGTGGTCTTAAGGGGTTAAACTTCAAATGATAGTCCGTGTAGGATTTAATTATTTTGACCGTTCAGTTTATATAATAGTGGTCCGATAAATAAGCAGACATCAACAAATCGACTCAGCTATCAGCTGATCAGTCATAAGTATAAGTAGTTATACGCATAAGTACTTTATTGGGTCTCCGACGCTTCCTTCTCCTTGGTAAACTCAAAATACATACCTTGTTCGGATATTAAAATAACGTGAAAATAAAAGTTTAAATTACTTACCCTTTATATCGGAGATAGTTGCCCCATCCTGAGAGCGCGTAAGCAATATGCTCCGCACCTCTGCGTCCAAATCAGGAAACGCGCTTCGCAATTCTAGGAAAGCTTCATGCATAATTGTCATAATTGCGTGATAATTGGAGCTGCTGTAGAAATCTTCATAAATAACCTACGAAGCGGCACTTGATATCAAAGTAGAAGACAAAATATTGCTTATAATGTGAAAATATTCAGTTCCGCTGGGTTTTTCAGATTTACGTTATTGTGTGTTTTATTGAAATTTCGAGCTATTTCCCGTAAATTTTTGCGCATAAAAATATTCACAATATTTTGATGTTAAAATTTGTAGTCGTGATTAAAACTGAGAACCCCAAATACACAACGTATATGTCCCTCTTAATACTAAAGAAAATTCTTTGGATGAAACACGTGGTAAAGCGCGCTTCCCGCAGTCGGTAACTTCTCGAATCACAGTGCAAATACTTTTACTTAGCAGATTCATGGACTCATATACATACATACATATGTATGTATGTATGTATGTACATGGGTATAAGATAACGAAAACGTGTACAAATATATACGTACTTTCCAAATTATTGAAGTGAATTGGCTTCGATTGATTCTTCACTACAGATTCCTAATGCTGGTATTGAGAGTCTTAACGGTTGTTTTTGCTTATTGAATGATTGATATGGAGACAAAAATGTACAACCCATTGCTCTCATTCTCGAAACGGTTGTTTTCGCTTCTTCAATGAATAATGTGGTGCCAATAATTTACAACCTATTGCTTTTGTTCTGATTTTGGTTGGTCTCTAGTGTTTTATGCTCAGATCAAGTACTGCTCTTTAATTTTAAATATTGTAAACGCATTTTTAATTTTATACAGAACAAACATCTCAGTGAGTTCTACTCTATGTGTTATGCACATACTTATGTCATATGTATGTAAGTTTCGTTAGTTGTTGTGCTTTTTTATTTTTCTGATCAAGCAAAATTTCAACACAAATTTTTTACTTATTCTTTTTTAGACTCTCTAAACATATTATAGAGAGTATAACAGTTTGGTCGAATAATCAAAATAAATTCAGAGCTACATATCGTCACCTGAAATGTAAAATAATGTATCATCAAAAAATTCGAAATTGAATACGCTTCCCTACTTCAAATTACATACATAATATTACATATGTATGTTCAACATTTTCAGGTTCTGCGGTCAGATATAAACCAGCTTTAACCAATATTAAAACTTTGTTTCACTTATGTTCCATTTTATTTCGTGTTTCATTCATGCCACTGTAAATTTCCGAAAAATGCTGTTGCGTTATTTTGAATTTCAGATGACGCTATGTATGAATATCAAAACTATCAAGATTATAAGAATAATTTATTGATTGATCAAGCCATAACTTAAATGAAATATTCAATAACTTGTCAACGAATAAGAAATATTAAATTTTTGGATAAGGGTAGCACAGCATACTTGCATGTACATATGTACATATGTAAATCGGTAGCAAAACTAAACAATGTTTGTGGCACCACTCACTTTTTGGTGGAATTTCACATCAGTGACTATTGAATCATATTTAACTAATTTGTTTAATAACATTCACTTCATTACATTACAGTTTTAAATTAAGCAACACCATTTTGAATTCTATCAGATTTCCTTTGAGATTAAAGTAAATTATTCCTGCCAGTCCTTCCTCTGCTTCCTACATATATACTTAATACAGTGATTTTCTACCTTCCAGTTGATTTTATACCGTACATCCCTCAATATGTATGTGTTTTAATAAAATTAAGTGGAGATATTTAGCATTAAGGGGCTATACCTGTGTGACACTTTCAAAACAAATTTTTTTTGGGCTTTTTCGATAGCATATACATATTTCCAAAAATGTCCTGTGAAAGCGGCAAGGATATTTTTGAAAATATATACCAAAAAAAAAAAAATAAAAAAAAACAATGTGTAGATATGCGTAGATATTTTGATTAAAATTATGTTATTCGGTAATAAAATTTGTTGATACATTAAGATATGATTTTTAAGTGCCGTTTATGCCATTTTTAACATGTCATGATTTCTTCTCAAGAATTGGGACGGTTTCAAACCACAACTTGGCGGATTTTGAAAAGGATTTGGGCTTGAATTCGTATAAAATTATTCTCACCCAAGAACTGAGTAGACGTCGTGAATTTACTGATTTTGCCTTGAACGGACGGGTTTAGGCCCATGCTTTTAAAATCATCTGGAACAAATTTTGAAGTAAATGAACCATTACCCTGCAATTATCAGAATTCATTTGTCAGGCTCATTTTTATCAGTAAGAAAACACTATATTATTTTCCTTTAATAAAAACTTTCTTTTAACATATTTATGTTCCTTTAAATATTATGTAAATGTTCAACGTTTTTATATCTGTACCCGCGCAATTTTAGATCTCGACGCTTAAAAATCTACCCTTCTTTTCATTACTCGGTCCACATAGCACAATTCCCTCTAAAACCGGTTCAGTGGTTCTCCCATTTTGAATTTAAACCGTATACATAGGCGCCGTACCGTATACGGAGACCGCCTTTTTCTGATAATAATGTGTCTTTATGTCATAAAAGGAAAAAAAATCGACCATCAACTTCAGATATATGAGATATTTCTGTCTATCTAGAAGGAATGTTAATGAAATCCAGTAAGAATATTTGTCGAACAATGGTGGATCGTGATGGCGAAAGTGAGTAAAATACTTCCCTTAGCCTGCATTCTAATATGGGGATTACAATGCTGAAAGCATGTTTTTCCAGCTCCTTATAAATCGTTGTTGGTAAGTATATGTATGTGATATTTTAATGAAATTCCACGGAAATATCTTTTTTGAAAACGTAACGCAATTAAGCGCTGCATATGAATGAAAACGGCCTAAACCTTTTCTCAATTGCAAAATAAATATGACAGGTTGCAACCCCACTTTAATAATGACAACTTAGTTAAGAGAAATTCAAAAGTAGTAGTTTGGCAGTGTTGTCAATTTGACTTAAGATTTTTATCGATTACGGTTAAAAAATTAATTCTGTATCAAGTGTAAGTAAACTAATCTTAATAAACTTTTTTCTACTGGTCAATATAGTGGTTATATTCTATTTGATTTTACCACCCAGAAAATCAGACAATGATAAAAGAAATTGGTTTAATCAATTGAAAAACTGTTCAAAAATATAGTCCCGAAGTTTCATTGGTTTACTCCGAATATTTTCGAAGAAATAGGCCACAGAACCACTGCACTTCATGCAGCGACTGTATAGGCACCGAAACTTTAAGTCTCGTTTCCTCCAAAAAAAAATTATTTTTATCCAGCCGTAAAAATTGCGAGCGAAATATTTAACCAACTTACTTGAACTTAAGCGTATTTTTCAGAAAATTATATATTCAAATGCGTGATAGAGCGCATTTCCGAGAAAAGTGGCGTTTTAACAGTTGTTTAGCATCTCCAGTTTTTCGAAATTCTCAAAATCCCTATACTATGCACTTGATAAATAAGTCAATAAATCGTGTAAAATCTATAGGTTTCGGCTACATTTCATTGTATAACGCGAAATATCGTGAAAAAAGGCAAATAAAAGTTAAAAAAACATTTTGATGAATTAGCAGTTGATCACTGAGAAACCGATAAAAAATATTTATTGATTTTCAAACACCAACATTTTTATTAAATATTGATGAAGCAACTTTATTACAAACACCAAAGCTAGATTTAAATGAGGTTATTGATACTTTTGCGAAAACTAAATCTAAGAAAAAATTCTAAATATAATTAGTCAACTGTTGGCCCGACCTTTATATAATAAACCCTTGAATCTTTTCTATTTCGTTTTACTTATGTATATTTGACAAACCTACACCAAGTATTGTAATTTATGTTGTTTCTTTTTAATACTTTTTTCCTACGCTGCAGTGCACCAAAAAGAGCTTAAGTAGCTTAGCATTTTAAAAGTATTTGTATATTTTATAGTTATATTTGATAAAACCTAATCAGTTTACAAAGTATGGGGCATTTTTTAATTTGGCCCAGGGCCCTTGGTTACCTAGCTATGCCACTGCCCACACCTGGTCGAAGAAATCATATCTTTTGTACTTGTGAAGCTATGGTGCAACCGAATTATTCGTTTTCAATTAATTTTATATATTTGTCCAATATTATGGTATACTTTTTTCCATCATAGGGAAAATATAGTCAATTTTGAAAATTTCATTTTCCAACACTAGAGAAAAGAGGTGAATTTGTCAACGCAACAGTTAGCCATTACAAACATATGTATAAGTACGTGTATATAAAAAATTCACCACTGTTGTCAATGAATCAACCAGGTAGGCACACAGCCAAAAGGCTGTTAGGTCCATGCATTTCATATGCACTCTGGCATAAAAATACGTACATATGTATGTACATATATATCTATGCAAGTGTATACGTATACAATGTATGTGTATTCGTTTATGTACTTTCAAAGGCAAGCAGGCATAGATACTCGAGAGAATATAGAGATACGTAACTAGGGTTCACCATATTGCTAGCCTCTCTTCACATTTGGATTTTCTGTGCTTGTTGTTAGTGTTGATTTGTGCGTTTATTATTGCAATCCATTTGTTATGCTCGAACATTTTGCTTAGCATTGCTATTGTTGTTTCAGTGCCAACCCAAGGGAAGCCGGTTTGGAACGTAATTCAGATATAGATATTTTGGTGTTTGGATCAGTGTGGTGTTTAAGTTTCTAGAGATTGGAAGTATGATTGTTGAGGCGCTTACTTCAATTGAAAATACATTTCTCTATCAATTATTAAAAAGGTTATATATTCATAATGTCACTGTCTAGTACATTTGTGTAAGAATGCAAGTATAAAAATTCTATTAAAAATGTGCATAACAGAAATACCGAATGAGAAAGAAACTTCGTGTTTTTAATACAACGTAAAGTAAATATTCAATACTACGAATCATACATATGGATGGATGCATATATACATAATTCGTGTGTGATTGCAATACAAGCAAAAATACATGTAAATTGTTTGTTTGTGTTCCATTTGTGCAGCTGTGTGTGAGTTTCACCATTTTTGTGATTTGACCGGTAGTGTTTATTACAAAATGTCCAGGGAAGAGGAAGAAGAGGAAGTTCGTTCGCTGCTTTTGCGGCATAAGGACCGTATAATGCTCGACTTGTGTGAAACGGACCTCTTGACGATCCTTGTAAAGAACACTGTGTTAACGCAGTCCGAAGAAGATTTGCTTTTGAGAACACATTCTGCAGCATCTGCTCCGTCCAGTGCTCCACTTAGCGCCGTTGTTATTAAACGGAAACTAAGCACTGCTGTTAGCAGCGGCAGCGGCAGTAGCAGCAACACAATTACTAGTTACGGTGATGGTGTGTTAGGTGAGGAAGCCTGCACCAGTACAGCTGGATGGAGTAGTAATAATTCTCATAATGCTAGTGTGATAGGCGACAACGCACAAAGTGATAATCGTTCTGTGACACCGTCACTTGTGAATGTTAGTGAAACAGATGGCATCATTGCTACTAATGCCGACCAAAGTAGTGAAAATAATTGCGAAGAAGATTTGAAATTAAATTTAAATTCACTAAATGATGCTGACATATATCAAGAACAATCTACAAAATTAATAGAAATCATCGCTAAAGGTGGATTTATTAAATTCAAGCAGTTCTGTTATGCAATCGACAATGAATGCCCGAAACTTATTGAGGATCTATTCAATGATAAGGAGAAATGTGGTAAGCCATAAAATGATATACTATATACATATGTATGAACATACTTACATATACATATGTCACGGTATTAAAATTTATTATAACCTGAAGAATAGAAAATCTTTTCTTATATAAACAGCATGTCTAACTAGTCATCCGCGAGTGTTTTTTCCACACAAGCACCGCAAGTAAATAAAAACAAACAAAAACGGTAACTTCGGCTGCGCCGAAGCATTAATACCCTTCAAATATGCTTTTCTTTTAACATAAAAGGTTTTTATCTTGATTTTAATCGGTCAGTTTGTATGGTAGTTGCATACTGTAGTAGTCTGATCTGTACAATATGTTCGGAGATTTTAGGGTTGGATAATCATTGCCGAATTTGTAAAGAAATCTTGTCAAATAAAAAAGTTTTGCATACAAAAGACCAAATCAAGGGCCGATCAGTTTGTAAGGTAACTGTATCCCAAAAACATTCAATTTGATATCTCAAATACTGAGGAACTAGTTCCCGTATACACAGACGGAAGTATAAGTCGTTTATATTAAATAGAAGTACCAAGTTTGGGAATATGGATAATAATTAAAATCTGCGTTTCACTTTTAGTAACAATATACATATCTTCAAAATAAACTGAAATATTTAGTTAGAATTTGATATTTAAACATTTAACCTTAATATTGCAATCCATACTTACTTGTACATACATGCGGAAGCTGATGTTCCTTTTGTTTTAGTTTTATTTCGCTCGTTTCGCTTCGATTAGCACTATTTTGGCTGGGCTTTATTTTCATAAATACAAATATATACCTTTGTAAATACGTGACCATATTCTTATGAACACATACTCCTATACACGTTTGTATGTTGTGTGCTTTACACACCTACACAGTTTTGTAGGTATGTATGAGCCCATAAAATTGTATGAATCAAGTATGAATCATCAGAAAGCCAGTTTACAATTATTAAGGGTATTCAGACCGATCTTGTTAATCTGGTTGTTCGTTAGTTGATACTTCGTTAAAACACTTAACTGTGAACATACTTTTTGCTGTACATCAGTACCGGGTGTAAATTTTGTTTCAAAACAGCTCATTCAATTATATTAAATACTTACTTTTGAAAAATTTGTCAGAAACTAATTTGTAGTAGACAGCAAATGTATTTTTTTGCAATGAATTAAGTTAACTTTTGAGGCAACAACGCAAACAAAATAGCTGAGTGATGTTAACAAGTAACGAAAAAGCTATCGTGCTTGCCAGTCTAGTACTTCGTTACTCGGTAAAACGATAATCTGTTAATTGTACAAAAACAAAACCCACGTAAAAAACTACCGAGTAACGACTAACGAATTAACAAAGCTGTCTGAATACCCCAATTGTTTAGATATGTACGAGTACATAAGTAGTTTAACGTATGTATGCATTTTTATTATCAACCTATGAACACGTAAATGTATGAAATAAAACCGATGTGTATTTAGGTATTACATCTGAACTTTTGCCATTGATCTGTGAAGAGATTTGGAAATGGCGGCAAATTTAAATATCGCATTAAATTTGGGACTGCCTGTATACTAGAATATAAGTAGTCTCAACCATCCATTTTACTCAAATTATTATTTTTATATTAAATGCTTATGTTTAAAAATATATAATATTTTTTAGTAATTATTTTGACTGTTAGCAATGTTTTACCCCGGAGAAAAAATAACACATATTTTTTCAAATGTACATACATACATATGTATATACATTGGGACAAAGAGCCTCCGGAAATTGTTTTAATAACCCGAGTAAATGATAACGGGGGTTTCAAAAGAGACGTTACAAAAGTAAACTGATAGGGACAGCAAAGGACGCCACATTTCCCCCGCTCTTTTGACATTTCTCTTCAGTAAAGTTTGCCATTTCATCATGAATAGATATAGGATCCAACAACGAGTCTAAATTTTTAAAATTTTTCTACCGAAAATCGGAGTCAGTAGCCTCAACTTTAAGAGCGCTAAGTTCAATTTATGATCGTCATAATTGTCTTGTCAGATCAACAATTGATTGTATAGAGGAAAAATTCGAATCCACAGGCACAGGAAATGTTCCCGTGCCAGTGAGACAAAGAACTGCCCGTAATTTCGAGAATATTGCTGTCGTTGGCGCATCAATTGAGGAAGACCCAAATCAGGCTCTCACACGTCGTATCTCTGTGACGTCGTTGTGACGAATTTTGCAAAAAGATCTTGGCCTACATTCTTACAAGATCAAATTAACACAAGAACTGAAGCCACATGAACAACAGAATTTTCGTATGTTCGTGAATTAGGCTGAGCAGCAACTTGAAAATGAACCGGATTTTCATCGAAAAATCATCTTCAGCGATGAGGCTCATTTCTGGCTGAATGGCTTCGTCAATAAGCAAAATTTGCCTTATTGGTCAGGCAGCAATTCATACGTATCCTCACCATAGTATACCGAAAAAATAACTGCTTGGTGCGTTTTATGGGTCGGCGGCGTCATTGATCCGTACTTCTTTCGTCATAATCAAGATCGGCATGTTACTGTGAATAGGAATCGCCATCGCTCAATGATAACCGAATATTTTAAACCCGGATTGGATGATATGGACTTGGGCAATATATGGTTTCAATAGAACGGCGCCACAAGCCACACATCGAATTTAACAATCGATTTATTGAAAGCCAAGTTTGGTGAACGTGTTACCTAAAGAAATGGCCCAGTCAATTTGGTCGCCTCGGTAGAGCAATTTGACACCACTAGACTATTTCCTGAGTGGCTACATCAAGTCTGTGGCCTATGCCAACAAGCCAGCGACGATTAATGAACTTCGTACGAATATCGAAAGTGACATTGCAGCAGTATCGGCCGATTTATGCTTGAAAACTGTCGAAAATCGGGTTCAGCATCGTTGTGGGCATTCAAAAGAAATCGAGTTCCAAACATTATTGATTTGATGTACTTTATTTAAGGGGCTATATCCACTTGTAAGTTCGAAAAAATGTGTGTTTTTGCTAATTTTTTTTACTGAAATGGCGGCTTCCCAACAAAAAATTTTTTTTTTGCACGAAAGTGACTTAAAAATTGAAATTTTTATCTGAAACTTTATTCCTTCGATCATTACCTGACAAAAAGTATCTAAGAAGATATTGTGAAAATTTCAAGTCAATCGGTCAAGCCGTTTCGGAGAAATATTCCTCATCGACTTTGAAAAAATCGTTTCCAGAAAAACGTATTTAAAGTTTTAGCTACTCCGGGTTACGGTTTCGCCTACTTTCAAACCTCCGAGCTCATTACTCCGAAACTACTTACCGGATTACTTTTAAATTTACATACAATATTCTTGAATATATACATATGTATACATTCAAAATATGCAAAAAAGTTTAGTTTTTTCAAAATTATAAGTGGATATAACCCCTTAAAACAACTCTTGTGGCGCTCTTCAATTCATATCAATGTCGTATTATATCTCATACAACTCATCGTTCCATCGAATGCGATATTCGCGTGCCAATGCGCAAGGGACCACAAATCTTTCGCAGAACTTTTTTCTCGAAAACTCGTAACGCCAACTCATCAGATGTTGTCATCGTCCAAGTCTCTACACCATATAGCAGGACGGGAATAAAGAATGACTTATAGAGTTTGGTTTTTGTTCGTCGAGTGAGGGCTTTACCTCTCTTGCCTACTTAGTCCGAAGTAGCACGTGTTGGCAAGAGATATTCAGTGTTGTTGGTGTTGATACTGGTTTCAAGATAGACGATATTATCTACGACGTCGAAGTTATGACTGTCAACAGTGACGTGGGTGCCTAGTCGCGAGTGCGACGACTGTTTGCTTGATAGCAACAGATATTTCGTTTTGCCCTCGTTCACTATCAGGCCCATTTGCTTCGCTGTTTTATCCATTCTGGAGAAAGCATAACTAACGACGCGAGTGTTGAGGCCAGTGATATTAATATCATCTGCGTTCGCCAGCAGCTATACACTATTAAAGCAGACGATACCTTCTCGGCTTAGTTCTGCAGCTCAATTTATTTGGGCAGTTGTGGATTTGCCAAGCCTAAAGCCACACTAATAAGGTCCATGTTCGATAGAACCTTAAACGCGATATTGAGGAGGCTTATCTCAAGGTAATTGGCTCAGATTGTGAGGCCTTGCTACTTTGTTGTTCTTCACGCGTCTAATTGATATTCGAACTTCTTCATGTCGGGCAATGGAACGTCCGCTTCATCGTCATCGCTTCCCTCTTCAATTCTCGGTATCTATCCTATTCCGCACGTGTGTTGGTCGATTGTAACGTTGCGAAGTAGTCACTCTGCTTTCTCTTCGCTGCGACACGGCACTCCTCATCGTACAAGCTGGTTTCGGTTGCAGCTGTACGTAAGGAGCTTAAAATGTCGTCCCACGGTTCCCTTATACCCAGTTGTTGACGAGTGCTCTCAGAGAGCAGGGCGGCAAGTCCAGTAGAAAATCGCTTTACTGTCTTTTGTGATTGCAGCTTCTCGACGTCGAATCTTCCTTGATTTTGTTGAAGTGCGTTTTTTACTGCACAGAGGTTGGTGCGAATCTTGGCAGCAACATCACATAATAGTTGGTTGAAGAATTGGTGTATTTTTAAAAAATAGATAATATTAGAGCAATGTAATTTCTAATTTCTAAAATCGTATGTCTTTTAGCAATGTGGTCTCTTCCTTGAATATCCGAAAGATAGGTCGGAGTAGTACGGTTTCCCTTTCCAGTACTTATTTGCGAAAACTAAAATTTCAAAGTGACCACAACTGTCGAAATACGAGTACAAACATTTCAGAATAACTTACAGCTACTAGACTGCATCAAAAATGTATATTTTTATATATATTATTATAAAACTATTGAAATATTTAACCATACAAAACCGTAAGGAATTTATTTTACTCTTTCAATTATCAATAGATATGGTATATGGAGGAAGTAGAAATTTGGAGTGATTTAGAGTATAAATTGCTAAAATTATTAAAATAAAAAGTAATTTTAGGGAATATGCATATAAGGTATAAATCACCTTTTCACTGTCTAAATATCAATGTACATAGTAAATTGCCTCTGATGAACGTGTAAATGGTTTTTCCATATTTTTTGAGAGTGTGAATCCCTAACAATACAAGCTTATTTGCTCGCTTTTAAATCTAATATAACATTTTAATAGAAACAGTTTTGATAGTATTTTACGTGTTTGTAATTAAATTTTAAGAATATTGTAATGTAAAAAGTATTATATGTATAACCGTAATGTGTAGATTTGTTTCACAGTTTCACCCTGTATCATTTATACATCTGTATGTACTATGTATGTATATAGTATAATGTATTGTTTAGATTTAATGTACATTATATATGTATAGGCACAATCGTGTACATTTTAAGCTCAGTACTACTAAGTTAATCTTGCATTTAAATCTGAAGACACAATCATATACGTATTCGTAGCCACTTATATACATACATATACTATAAGTATCTATATATATGTACTATATATAGTATTTGTGGGTATGCAATGAAAAGCGCAAGTTTTCCAAATTGTTGTACAATTTAAAATAAATAGGTTGAGCGCACTCATTTATAAACCATTTAAAGATATAAATACACATATGTATGTATGTATGGTATGTTTATGTCTATACATTTGATCCAGTTGTTAACGATGGAAATACAAAGAAGAATGCAATTGTACCGAAATGAGAGGAAAAATATGATATGCAAAGGTATTTGATTAGAGTGTACATATGTATGTCGAATTAGACACTTACAAAGAAGTCAAAAAGTAATCAAATTTGACAACACCTAAGTTAGGTTTCTTATGCCTATCCAATATTATGTGCTTTTAATTACACACTTTTATACTCTTGCAACATGTTGCTATAAATTATAATTGGTTTGTTCACCTAACGGTAGTTTGTATCATCTAAAACTAAACGAGATAGATACATAAATGATTCAGATGACGAGACGACTTGAAATCTGCATATCGTGTATGCCCGTCCGTCTATCTGTACAAGCTGCAACTTGAGTAAAATTTTAAATATTTTGGCTCTGGGGATCACATTAGTAAGTGACATCTGTGATCCAAAAAATTTGAGAAAATGGTCGTGGCACTACCCTCTAAAATGTTTAATGTACATATGTATCTCCTAAAGCACTAAGGCTATTAAAACCTACTAAAAGCGCGATAAATAAATAACTAAATTCTTCATAAAATTTTATAACCGAGATGGTATGAGAGGGCGTTATACGAACCTGGGTAAAATTGGATAATGTGGGAGAAATTACATCTATTGGAACCTGCCAAAATTTGTTTCAACTAAAAGTGTCCAAGCCCTTATGTACCGAATCTTTGGACCCCATTACCTGTAGACGACTTTTTACCGTAATTATCGGTCCATGTGTGAGATACATAATTGAAACTCAGTGATAATCCTTTCCTGACAATGGTATGTTTGTGTGCCAAAAATAGGTTTAAACGGGTCAATACTTCCCGACAATACTTAAGCTCCCATATAAATAAACAAAGATTTTCGAACTTCCGAATGAATTTATACCGCATTTATCGGCAAAATGCCAGTTATCTCAATGTAAGTGAAAAGGCGTGCTTTATTCATAACAGTGTTCCTTTGTACCTAAAATGGATAAAATTGGACGAAAACTTGACATTGCTCCCGATTCAACCTATTTTTCAAAGATACTATTATCAGGAAAGGGTTATATCTGAATTTCAATTGTACATCCCATACTTTTTATTCTTCATTATTGGCGTCGACACCGCTTCCGCGATTACAGCGCGCCAGTCGCTTCTTTTTTTTCGCTACGTGGCGCCAATTGGATATTCCAAGCGAAGCCAGACCTTTCTCCACCAGGTTCTTTCAACGGAGAGGAGGTCTTCCTCTTCCTCTGCTTCCCCACGGTCTTCACCGCGTCGAATACTTTCAGAGCTGGAGTGGTTTCGTCCATTCGGATAACATGACCTAGCCAGCGTAGCCGCTGTCTTTTAATTCGCCGAACTATGTCAATGTTGTCGTATATCTCAAACAGCTCATCGTTCCATCGAATGCAATATTCGCCGTAGCCAACGCGCAAAAAACCATAAATCTTTCGCAGAACTTTTCTCTCGAAAACTCGCAACGTCGACGATGGGAATTATGAGTGACTTATAGACTTTGGTTTTTATTCGTCGAGAGAGGACTTTACTTCTCAATTGCCTACTCATTCCGAAGTAGCACCTGTTGGCAAGAGTTATCCTGCGTTGGATTTCCAGGCTGACATTGTTGGTGTTGTTTATACTCGTTCCAAGATAGATGAAATTATCTACGACTTCAAAGTTATGACTGTCAACAGTGACGTGAGAGCCAAGTCGCGAGTGCGACTACTGTTTATTTGGTGACAGGAGATATTTCGTCTTGCCCTCGTTCAGCCAGGTAGCTTGATGTATCTTCTTATGCTGGAATGCACGATTTTGACATCGTGGCGGTGGCATCTCTCATAAATGCGCTCCAAGCACTCATAAAAGGCATCTTTGGTCACATCGTCCTTCTCTTCCGTCGGGCGTGGGCGCAAATCAGCAATATGTTGAAGAACCTCGCTTTGATGCGGATTGTGGCTAGACGTTCATTCTCCGGAGTGAATGATAGTACTCGGCGACGGAGTCTCTCTCCCACCACGAATCCAACACCAAACTTGCGCTCCTTTATATGGCCACTGTAGTAAATGTCACAAGGACCTACTCGCCTCTGTCCTTGTCCCGTCCATCGCATTTCTTGGACGGCGGTGATGTCAGCCTTGGACGATGACAACAACCGATGAGTCAACGTTGCGAGTTTTCGAGAGAAAAGTTCTGCGAAAGATTTATGGTCCTTTGCGCGTTGGCCACGGCGAATATCGCATTCGATGGAACGATGAGCTGTACGAGATATACGACGACATTAACATAGTTCAGCGAATTAAAAGACAGCGGCTACGCTGGCTAGGTCATGTTGTCCGGATGGATGAAAACACTCCAGCTCTGAAAGTATTCGGCGCAGTACCCGCCGCGGGAAGCAGAGGAAGAGGAAGACCTCCACTCCGTTGGAAGGACCAAGTGGAGAAGGACCTGGCCTCGCTTGGAATATCCAATTGGCGCCACGTAGCGAAGAGAAGAAACGACTGGCGCGCTGTTGTTAACTCGGCTATAATCGCGTAAGCGGTGTCTACGCCAGTAAAGAAGAAGAAGTCTAAAAATTAATTACACGAATTTTTATAAAACCAAAATTAAAGGTTGCAACAACGTTTTCTAACGTGAAAAAAAGAATTCTTCGCTAAGAAATAATCATAACACTATTGCCCATTTTATTTACTGAATTTTCGATCGTTTAATATTATTTGCGGGAATACTGGACTCATATTGAGAAGCTTGTGACCAGCGTTTTCTGCGCTCGTGTCATTCACTTTCATGGGCTTGTCGGCGAATTGTAATTCAATTACAATTAATGCTTGGCCATATTGTCATTTATCGTTTTATTTCATCGGTGTTTTTGTACTCCCTTTGTTGTAATCACAGTCGCTGCAATTCATTCATATACATATGTACGTATAATTGGTCGTTGCATTGTGTTTTAAGAGCAAAGAGCGGCAATTGATTAACCTCGATTCAATTTCCGTTTAAGAATGTAATGCTTTTTTGCAGAAAGTAAATCACATCAATGTCTCTTAATTTTTTGAGTGTAATTCAATTATGAATATAAATTGAGTGTTCCTCTTTACTAGATCTAGTTTAGCGAAATATACATATGTACATACGTACTGCACACAAGAAAATATAAACTTTATTTTGATATTCGAGGGGAATTTACACTTAATAAGTTATATTAACTTCCCTATTGTGAAAAAAAACTCACAACTGATTTGTGAAGAAAAAATTTGTCAGGTTTATTTTATGAGGTTATTCTCCCATACATCTAATTAAAAATTTCAATTTTGATTGCCGTGAAATCGTTATTATGTAAAATATGTTATTAAAATTTAGTGAACATATAATAAATATGCGGTAATTGATCAGTGAATTTACTCAGCATCTATATACGAACTTTTGTTATTCTAGCTGGCTTGGGCCAAATCTATCCGTCTGTGTGTGAGTCATCTAATAATTCTACCTGGAATCATGTTTCTTGGTAAACCTAAGTTTTCTGATAAGTTAATGCAATCAGTCCAGACCTTCGCCTAGTTCCTTGAGAATATAATTTGCGTTTAATATAAATAAAAATAGTCTAAACCTAATATTCGTAAAATAATGACCTTCAATTATTTGGTTTTCTTTTTATCATAAATAAATTTAGCCCTTTTGGAGCCGTATTTTTTGAAATCCGGTTGACTGACTGTCCGTCTATCCATGCAAGCGATGACTTGAGGAAAAATTGAGATATCTTGATGTAACTTGATACACGTTTTCCTTGGCACCCAAAGAAGATTGACATTCCAGAACGGCGAAACAAAGCCACGTTCTATTCTTCTAAATTTTTCAAAAACCCTTACCCTAATTATTTGGAACCAGTGCAATGGCTGATTTTGTACCGAAAATATCTGTCAATCCGTGAGTTCTAGTATTGAAAATTGGGGAGAATATTTTTCTGATGACAGCATGCCCTTTTGCCAAAATTATATATATACTCGTACTCGTATATGGGTGTTTCCATGAAATGGTCCACCGTGCCTTAAAAAAACAAAACGCTCGCAGAATTTTTTTAGACACAGAAAATGGAAGAAAACTATTGATATTTTACTATGCAAAAAAAAATTTCAGCGCATTATAATTTTAAAATAAAAAAAATTGTATGCAAAACTTATGATTCTTTTATTCACTTTAAAAGCTGTAGAATGTATTACTTTTAATCGCTGCTGACGAAAGAAATATATATGTAATATCGCAATTTGGTATATAAGTAATTGGTACAACTACAAATGAATATAAAAATGAGAGAAAAGATCAAACTGCACATCGATAACGGTATTTTTTTCAGTTCTATTTCGGCAACATTCGTATGTCACGTGCGTAATGCAATAGGACCACATGGTGCCATTATTCGCGCATTATCAGTTTAAGTGTTTTTTTATTTAGTTTGTAAAGCACTAAACTTGCTTTGCTAAAAAAATTTATTAATACAAATAGCGTTCTACAAAAATTAATTTTTTTCTTAACTTTTGAAATTTGTCACGTGCGTAATGGTAAGTACGAAAAATTGAATGCTCTTAATTAAAGTCCATTTGATAAATATTATTTTACTTTTACAATACATATTACACCTAGATGTCACGTAATGCTAAAAATCAAAATCGGTGGAGGGAGAGGCTTAAGCAAGATGAAAATAAGCTTAAGGAACATAAAGAAAAACAAGCTGAAAGAATGCGTGAATATCGGAAGAGAAAGGCATGCGAGGCCAAAAATAATTCAAAAATATTGAAAGAAAAAAGAAATAGAGATCGCGTTCGACAACAAAAGTGTAGAGCAATGAAAAAAAATTCAAATACCCAATTCAAAAGTGGTTACAAGTGTAAACAAACACTAGCCAAAGCTATAAAGAAGGTAGAGAGGGCGTTACCAATGAACGCAATAAAGAGAGATGAAGTTCTAGAAGCTTTATATAAAAAGTATCCCAAGCTCTCGAATAATGAAACTGAGACACCATTATGTTCAAATGGTCATATGCCGGAAAACATTAAAGTAGTCTACGAGTTTTATATCCGAGATGACATAAGTGTTCAAGCTGCCGGCCGGAAGGATACTTTAATCTGCAATAAGCTAGTAGTTGCAAAGCGTTTTAAGATTGTATCTGTATCAGAAGCTTATCAACTGTACAGAAGCGAGGTCACTTCAGAATATCTTTGTAAATCCCAATTTTTTCACCATCGATCCAAAAACGTTAAATTAATGGAGAAACTTCCGCATAATATGTGTGTATGTAAATATAATGCGAACTTCGCATTTTTGCTAGAGGGATGTCATAAAGCTATGCCTCAGTTTCCATCTCATTTTGAATCTTTTTTGAAATTAACATGCTGCAATGTATTGAATGAAAAGTGCATGATTAGTGACTGTGATAAATGTATACGGGATCTAAAACATGATTTGGTGCCTATATATTTTCTATCCAAAATGGAAGAAAATGTTAATTGGAGCTATTGGAGGAAAGTTAATGATCGCTTAACATTAAGCTATACCAAAGCGCCATTATCGGATTTGTTTCATGAACTGGAAATCCAGCTGCCAGCTTTTAAACTTCATTATTTTACAAAGCGCGCTCAGCAAAGATATTTTAGAACAAAAAGAATAATTTACGTGATGATGAATTAATTTTGCAAATCGATTTTGCAGAAAACTATCGATTGATCAATCAGAATGAGGTCCAAGAAGCTCACTTTAGCTACCAACAAGTTACTATTTTCACTTGCGTTGCATGGATGCGAGATCAAATTGAATCTTTCACTGTCATTAGTGACAAACTTTCCCACAACAAATTTGACGTCTATTGTTTCCTTACAAAAATTGTGCACAAAATTCAAAGTCAATTCGAAGAAATGTCTACGGTTTTTATATTCTCTGATGGCAGCACCAGTCAATTCAAAAATAAGTATATTCTCACCAGCATTCCTTCGTTTGTTAGCGAATTTGGCTTAAAGCATTTGGAGTGGAACTTCTTTGCGACTTCGCATGGCAAAGGCGCAGTCGATGGAATCGGCGCGGTGGTGAAGCGGAAAGTTTGGCAAGCGGTTAAGGCAAATAATATTATTTTACCGGATGCCTTTGCATTTTATGAATGTGCTGGCAAAATCATCGAAGGAGTTCGTCTGTTATATATCTCATCAAAAGAGATTGAAGACTTTTCTCCACCATTAATTGAAAAATGGGAAATTGTCCGCGGCATTCCAGAAATACAAAAAATGCATTGCTTTTCCTACCAAGATAGCGAATATATAAATGTTGCTCGAACAGGATACTCACTTAAGGAAAAAATTAAGTTAGAATAATTTTATAGTATTCTTATTTTGATTTTTTATTTTTCATTTTTGAATAAAAGTTTAAGTTTTTTGTCAAAATTTCTGAAAATATATGTAAAATTACTAAAATATGTATGAAGGTAAAAAGTGTCACGTACGTAATGTCACGTGAGTAATAAATTTATTTTTTGTCTTAGCCAAACCATGCTCAGTTGTTTTAGAAGCAAGCATGAATTATAAAGCTCCATTACTAACCTTTATAAAAAAAAATTTTCCTGTATAAAAATCTCCTACAATTCGCTTACTTTCGCATTTTTTCTTACGGCTCTGAAAGCGATTTCCATTTTTGTCACGTGCGTAAGTCAACTTTGATTGTCTGGAACTTGGGTACCCATTGCTCAATTTTCCAATAATAATGTTTTTTGGAAAGAACTCATCACATACAATGCAGCGATCCTAAAATATATGACTTTTTCCCATTAATTTCTGTTTTTACAAGATTCAAACGCAATTAAACGTGTACAAATGTCGCGTGCGTAACCATGGAAACACCCATATATATAACTAACTATAACTTTGCTTCTGCCGTTTTCCAATAGATGTCTCTAGGGCCAAGCACTGGTCGATTAAATCGTTTTATATCGATCTTGGACATTTGTGTCAACATTAACCCAACAAAATATTTGTAGAGATCTGTTTGCATCCCAAACTTATTTTCAACTGAAAATGTCACTTTCTGAGCCGAATTCTCGACATTTGTGGGAAATTTTGCTTTTCTTTTTTAATTCCAAGAAAAGTGGGGCTGAGGACCTGTCCACGCTTTACTGAGGCTGACACATACATACATAGATAATACTATTACTCTACTACTATCAAAAATTTACAAAAAAACGGCGGAAGCAAAGTTGCAGACCTGATATATGGATTAATACTTCCCTTGGTCAACATTTACCTAATGTAAATATTTTCGAACTTCGGGCTGACTTTATACCGCAGCTTTAGGTCTCGATGTATCTTCTTGTCTGTAATTTTAAATAATGGATGCAATACTTCGTACTTTTATCCTTTCCTTACTTGTTCATTATAAAGTTTTGCCAACACCATAAAGTATTGGCCGTTCTAGATCCTTGCATATTGCGAGAGTATAAAATGTAGCCCCTCCTCTGTTTTTGCATTATGTTAAATTATTAATTACTTTATGAGCCATTTAATTAATTTTTTTTTGTTAGAAAAAGTTCGGAGAAACTAACTAATAAAGCGATTTCTTATCTTAAGTTTTTTTTTTCAAGCTTCCTTTTTAAAACTGATCTATAAATGTGTACCTACGACAATAACTTGGTACAAAGTATAATAGTTTTGTTCACATAATTTTTGCTATAAAAAATCGAGTGTTATACTTATGTACCAAATTTCTGCAGCAAAATCCACAGGTCCCACAACTAGTCAGGTTCCAACGGAGTAGTGGTCTTCCCCTTCCTCTGCTTCCCCCGGCGGTTACTGCTTCGAGTACTTTCAGAGCTGGAGTGTTTTCGACCATTCGGACGACTTGACCTAGCCAGCGTGGCCACTGTCCTTTAATTTGTTGAACTATGTCAATGTCGTCGTATATCTCATTACATCTCATCGTTCCATCGAATGCGACATTCGCCGCGGCCAACGCGCAAAGAACCATAAATCTTTTGCAGAACCTTTATCTCGAAAACCCATAACCTCGACTCATCAGATCGTCCATGCCTCTGCACCATATAGCAGGACGGGAATGGGTCGAGAAAGGACTTTACTTCTCAATTGCCTACTTAGTTCGAAGTAGCACCTGTTGGCAAGAGATTAGTGGTCATTGGATTAGAGTGAAAATTTATCCTGCTTGGAATAAACAAGAAAATAATAAATTATTACATGTTCATGAATTTTACTATAATTTCCGACAGTAGAAGTAATATTGCTTTTAATAGCTTCAAACAAGAAAATTTTTTTAAAATTTGACAATAATGTACGTATTTGTCTACCTATTTTCAATGATAAACTTATACATATATGAAATATACTACAAATATCTATAATAATATATTGAAAAAGTATACATATGTATTTTACTCAACATTTAAATAGCTATTATAAATTAAATAAACTTTAATTATTTTCAGATGCTGCAGTTAATAATACCTCATCATGTGAAAATAAAATTCAAAAGGAATTGGAGCCCATCGATTGCATAGAGAAGTAAGCATACATATGCGTGCATACATACATTTACCAACAGTTATATAAATAGGTCTTGAATGCTGAATAAGCTCAACAATATCTCATATTTAATATTTCTTAAATTATTTTTCAACGATTTATCTTTATACATAAAAATAACGTGTCACGTCGTTTGTCCTAAACTACTAAACCGATTTTAGTAAAATTTAGGACACTGTGTCCAGTTCGAACTAGCTTAGAAGATCGGATAGTAAAAACAATTCATAAATAAAAGTGAAAGCTCTATAAATTGCTCTATTAAGCGGACATCTCTTTTAACTATGCACATTGTTGATGTTTTTTAAGTACAATCTATTAAACGGACAACTCTATTAACTGGACACAATGGCTGGTAACCAGACATTGAGAAAGAAGTCTTAAATTCGTTATTTTTTCCAATGATATTTATTTGTATGTACATATTCAAAATTAAACCTCGAGTACAATCCCTTGGATTGTTATACCTACAAAACCTTACCTTTATTCGTAAATAAAATTTTCACTGTAATGAATAGTTTATTATATGAATCTCACAGGAAAGCGTGGCCGGATCCACTAATATGCACGAGTATATATGATGAAAGTTATACATATGTATATAAGTTTTTATATAGCATAATTAAATGAGAGCCTTAATATAGCGATTTTTTCTTATTCATAAGCCAACCATCCATTCCATTCAAATATTTATAGCAGAAACCTTTTCTATTTTACTTTTAAACTATAAATACCGAACACCAATCAATACACAACCTTTCGATTAACTTGACTTAAGCTACTTTTTCATATGAATAAAACTACCATACATACATACATATGTAAATATTCATGAATATCAAATAAACAACGTTTTGGCCTTTCCCAATATGAAACTTGTGTTAACCGACAACAAAACATTTTTCAAACTAAATACGAGTACACACTAAACACACCATCAAGTATTTTAATATGTGAGTGAATTTATAATTTTTGTGAGTCCTCTATCAGGTACTATTACCATATTTTCCCTGATTTACTCGCTTATTTGTAGGTATACATATTAATGTGTAATCTTATGTGCTATTGTAATTCATCCAGTTTGCGAAAAAAAAACTTTCGACTTTTCGACAAGATATTTTTTATATGTACTCTCTACTGCTTGAGTGGCGCCAAATATTTAGCCATTGAAAAGGTGTGAACGTAATTTATTCAACGCTACGTAATGAACGGGGAGTGAAAGTTAGATGGTTATCTACCTAAATAGAAGAGTAACATTACCTTTGATCATGACATGATCTGTATCAAAAGAAGAATTTTTAAAGGTCCAGAACTACTACTGTGATCAAAATAAAAGGTGAATTTTTAATTTATACTTCGCGTGTTTTTCCAATCGGTAAATTTTTTTCTGTAAGTTGGTAGTACTCTTAGTGACATCTATGCTAAACTACACGTCAAGATATTCATTAGTATTTGAGATACGTGTCGTTTTGTGAAGCTCTAAAAGTGAGTTCTTCGATTTTTACTATGTCTGAATTTATTGAACAAAGAATTGCACCATCTCATACTGCATTGCTTATTCGTGATCATTTCGCATATTTTCAACTAATATCGTGCCGCATCATCGCATTCGCCTGATTTACCTTCGTGTAACTTCTGTCTATTCGGCAAAGGAGGACACCGTTTTGACTCAATTGAGGATATGAAAGCTGAATCGAAGAAGGCTCTGAAGGCCACCACGACGGAGGATTTTTCCAAGTGCTACTTTTTTTTTTAATTCTTTGGCAAAAGTGTATTGCAGCGGAAGGGGATTAAAGTCAATAATTGAAGAAAACACCAACTTTAGAGTCTTATATTTGTAAACAAGTCAACAAGCTAGTTATAAGGAAATACAGGAAACATTTGCTGAGGAAACACATTTGTGTAATCTCTCAATATATATATATAAGTATATATATACACATTTGTATAATCTCTCAATATATATACGTATATAACAGAGTACACTTATCGATTGTTTTTGCCTACAAGTAATATTTGGTTAAAACTTATGATATCTTGATGGAACTTGAGCCACGGACACGCTCACAAAATGCAATCATACGAAAGCTTTTTAATGAACATATCTCGCAAACCAATAAAACTGTATAAACATCGGAGGAAATTATTTTAAATACGATAGCATTATATCACAGTGTATATAATAAAGCAAGATCTCACAGGAGCCGATTTTAACAGAAAACCTATATCTCCGTAATTACTTTAACAATTTTAACCACTTTTAGTGAATTATATTATCCATAACCATGCCTACTTCCCACATATAACAACTTTAAACTCCATCTACTTTGAGTCATCGCAATAAAATTTTGCAAAAATAGCATTTTTGGAGTATTCTGTCATACGTCTGAACATTTCTGAAATCGGAGCAAAACTTTTTAAGCTCCAAGATACCAAATATGTGTACCCTTGTGCCTATTACCCTTGTGTCAAAAATTGATTAAAAAAATTTCCTAAAATGGACGTCTAATACAGAACGCAATGTAGTTTAATGCTAAAACCTTTTGAAATCGGTTTATGAATTTTGTCAGTTCCCAAATGTTACGTTTCACACTTTTCGTTGTTTTAGCAGGCTGCCTTGGAACATGTTCTCTAGTATACTTGGGTAATGTCAAAAGTTGATGCAATCAGTCCATACCTTCCTCTGGTTGATGATTTTCTCAAATACCAAATGTAATAAATTTAGTGTCCTTGGTTGAAATCTCTGTGCAACATCTTTTAATACAAGGTTTTGCTACACCTGAAAGTATTTTTTATTGTTTTCATTGTGTCACCTATCTGTGGTCTATGTTAAACAGCAGATAAGAAAACAATATTTTTAATTTCCTGAACTCAGTTTGGATTTATTGTAATAATTTAAATCTATCTGCATTTAAATCAAACAGAGGCTGCAATTTAAAACCTTAAGGGCTTGATGCATTATCCATGCGATTCTGTACTGTGATACAGTCTCTAAATTTGTGATTTTAAATTAGAGATAATTTTTGAGACTTGAGACAGTTTTGCTATTCTGTAAGTGTAAGTCACAAAATCTATTATATTTCATTATTCAGAGATGTTTTTACACTGAATGAAAATAAATATGTCGATAACAAATATTAAATTTTTTATAACATAGTCAAAAAACATAATTATCAATAAAAATAAAAATATATGTTGACTTTGTTTCGTAATATTTACGAAATTTATGTAAATTTGATTTATTTTTAACCTTTTCGTGTTTGAGTTGCTTACAAACTACATATAAAAAACGACAATGGATTAATATCTATGATGATCTCTATTCAGTATATTCAAAATGGCAGACAAGAGTTCTTTTTAATTTTGTGACCTACTAACTATCAGGTCTCAAATTTGAGGCAATATTTTGAGACTAACGCTAGAGACGTTTAGTGAATAGTAACTAGTCACAAATTGAGACTTTAACTCAAAATGTCTCAAATAGAGACTAGAGACTGGTTACAGAATCCCGCTATATGTTTAAATATCTTTGAGCATGCTTGTCATAGAATATGCTTGGAGAATACAAAACATACCACCATTAACAAATATGAAAAATGCGATGCATTTTACGCATGCATACATAAATAAATGTATGCATTGATAAAATAATGTTTCTAAAAATAAATTTAGGCATTATGAATATGTGCACTTGAAAATAATTCATTCGGTAAAACATACATACGAACATACATATAGAGTTGTACAATTAAAAACAAGCCTATGTATATACATACAAACATACACATACATTTAAATAGATAAGTTAAATTGAAAAATTGTATAAAAAGACATCTAAAACAATGATTAAATCAGAATGAAAATATGTTCACTTGGTATATTTTTTATCCCCCACCAGCGGTAAGGTATTTAAGAAATTATATTGAGATTTTATCACTTTATAATAAAGGCTGATTTTTTAGGAGCTTGATAACTTTTTTTAAAAAAAACGCATAAAATTTGCAAAATCTCATCGGTTCTTTATTTGAAACGTTAGATTGGTTCATGACATTTACTTTTTGAAGATAATTTCATTTAAATGTTGACCGCGGCTGCGTCTTAGGTGGTCCATTCGGAAAGTCCAATTTTGGGCAACTTTTTCGAGCATTTCGGCCGGAATAGCCCGAATTTCTTCGGAAATGTTGTCTTCCAAAGCTGGAATAGTTGCTGGCTTATTTCTGTAGACTTTAGACTTGACGTAGCCCCACAAAAAATAGTCTAAAGGCGTTAAATCGCATGATCTTGGTGGCCAACTTACGGGTCCATTTCTTGAGATGAATTGTTGTCCGAAGTTTTCCCTCAAAATGGCCATAGAATCGCGAGCTGTGTGGCATGTAGCGCCATCTTGTTGAAACCACATGTCAACCAAGTTCAGTTCTTCCATTTTTGGCAACAAAAAGTTTGTTAGCATCGAACGATAGCGATCGCCATTCACCGTAACGTTGCGTCCAACAGCATCTTTGAAAAAATACGGTCCAATGATTCCACCAGCGTACAAACCACACCAAACAGTGCATTTTTCGGGATGCATGGGCAGTTCTTGAACGGCTTCTGGTTGCTCTTCACCCCAAATGCGGCAATTTTGCTTATTTACGTAGCCATTCAACCAGAAATGAGCCTCATCGCTGAACAAAATTTGTCGATAAAACACATTTCGAACCGAACACTGATTTTGGTAATAAAATTCAATGATTTGCAAGCGTTGCTCGTTAGTAAGTCTATTCATGATGAAATGTCAAAGCATACTGAGCATCTTTCTCTTTGACACCATGTCTGAAATCCCACGTGATCTGTCAAATACTAATGCATGAAAATCCTAACCTCAAAAAAATCACCCGTTATATGTCCGAAAGTGTTGTGGCTGATAAAGAAAATTGTTTTTGGGGTTTCATGAACTAAAGTGCAACTTTCGACTATTTACTTTCATTATTTATAATTTTTAATTTAGATTTCCTACGTACCTAATCTGTTCCACTGTTAAGAAATAACCTAGTCTACATTTATGCTCTCTATCAATGTTTTCTCAGTTCAGGCTACCAATGTCTGATGCTCACTGTCACCAGACAATAGATCGCTCATTTCCTCTCGTGCATTACACGAATATATACAGACATGGGTAAATACGAAAATAAATTCGTATATCACCCAGTTTATTTTATGTACAGACTCAAGCGCTGATATATATTTTAATTTAGGATGCAGCGTGTGATTTTTTCTAAATATCTTTAGTTTGTAAGCAACTGCCAGTTGGAATATGTGTCCGACATAGTTACTAGTAATTCTTCTAAACGTTTAATCTCTCTGTGTAAAATGTGTATATATATTTATATATACATAAGTATAAGTATATATAAATATGATGTGTGAGAGTATAAAGTCCATGATAATACGTACTCCATTCGTTTGGTCAAGCAAACGTGGTTGGTTTACCATCCGACCCGTAGAATAGTTTGTGATCTAGTATAAAAATAATAAAAAACGTACTTATATGAATGAAAAGCTCACAGGCAATTCACACAGCCTGTCATTTTCAGTGAAGACTTTTTTTATTGAAATCTTTGCGCATACGGTTATGTATTATATTTAATTAATGAATAAATACATTTTTTAATCCAACCAAATTAAGTTGAAAATATATTATCAGAGAAATAAAAAAAAATTATCGTATAATTTAAGGAAATGTATTACATATATACAACTGATCCTACAAGGAAAGGCTTCACTAATAATGAACGAATTATGATTATGTGAGATGGAATTGGCTGCTACGGCAACATTTTTTAGGGAGCTATGTTGTTTATAGGGGTAATTTTTGACGCTTCCAATTTCGTATATAAGACTCCGCTCACAATATATGTATTTATTTTTTTTTTTAATAATATTCCATAAATGACATAATGATAGCGTGGAATTCCATAGAATAGTTATTTTTCTATATATTTCAATTTTCGTACGTCCCCATTGAAGTCAGAATAAACTGTAAAAGACTAAATAAATTTAAATAACGTCATATTCTTCAATTATCATAAATCTTGAAATGGCTCGACTACTACAATGTAGTAATATAGTACTAAAAAATAAAATTTTGCTAATCAGTGTAAAATACTTTTTATTATTTAAATAGGACAAAACTTTATTCAAATAAACAAAATCGTCTTCCACTCAATCATAGATTGATCAAAATGTAATTTATCGAAGTAACTCTCTGTACCGACCTACCGACCGACTATAATAAATTTGTTACAAAAACACGCATAATTGTTGGAGGAGATGGCAAACATAAATTATGAAGCTCATAATTTTATATGTTATACTGTACCGGAGTGTTCTACCGACGACAATTCCGATGACACGCCTTATGACAGCATGTCCTCGCTAAGCTCACAAGATTCAAGAATTCAAATCAAAATATATAACGACGTTCTGCGAAGAAAAAAGGTAGATCTGGAACAAAACAGGAGAACGTCGCAACGTCGTTCTTTCCTGATGATGTCTCCGTCAGAGCTTGGTTACTTTGTATCCGTTGCAACTAATACACCTTCACAACGAATACGTTCTAGGTCAGATATGTTCATAAATGTGTCTTATAAACGTTTTAGGTCTACATAAAATATTAGTTGTAAAAATAATATATATTTATTTATGCAAATTATTTGTATACTTATAGAGAAAAGGAAAACGATCGCAATCGACGAGCAGTCAGCTATGTTGGTACAAGTCGCGATGTTGGTTCGTTGCCACGAGCTGCTCCACGTCGGATATCACTTATGAAAGATCCTCCTCCGC
Source organism: Bactrocera dorsalis (assembly GCF_023373825.1). Taxonomy (NCBI): domain Eukaryota; kingdom Metazoa; phylum Arthropoda; class Insecta; order Diptera; family Tephritidae; genus Bactrocera; species Bactrocera dorsalis. Next base: position 79,076,987 of record NC_064304.1, read on the forward strand.
CTCCACCACCAAAACCGACTCAACTTGCGCCAATAAAAAACGTCTCGCCCACTCCACCCCTGCCTAGTAATTACGAGCAGTCTGATTATAATCTAATCCAGAAACTCGACTCGAATACCGGATTAACATCGACCGCCCAATATCAATTGCCGAACTTTTATGTAAACACTAGAGGGAGTTCAGAGACCTATACAATGGTCAGCAACAACAATAATTACTCATCGCTGCTATGTCATTCCAACGCAGCGTCCAGCCCTACTGGTGTGCGGAAGCGTGAGAAACTTCTTCATCGGTTTAGTGACGCTGCCACTTTGGGCCGTAAACTAAAGAAGAAAAAGAACACTAATAGAACGTGCCGTTCGATGACTGAAGCCATTGAGATGCTTGCCGATCCCGTCATAGAGGATGAATTCTTTGTAAGTAATACATATTTATGTACACTCGTAGGTACTAACACCCAGTAAGAACATTGCGTGTTATTTTATTACTTGATATCATTTGTAGCAGTGAGAAATTCAAAATAGTTCTTGGTTCTTTGTGGATCTGTGGAAATATTTTTGAATACTCATAACTATAAGACTTAAAGTAATATTTAAATCTTGCACATCTTGCACCTTATAATTGAAGGAAAAAGACGCGAAAGGTACGAGATAAATTAATGCAATAGATGCATTGCTTTATTCAGGTGTCTTTGCCTAGTATGTATCTTGTGTATTCCAGTAATTCTAATTAATAATATAAGATTGAACTATTAATATTTATTTTTTAAAAGTGAATGAGTTATGCCATGAGATCTGAAAAACTAGCTATTTGTGCTTATTGTTTTTCAAAAGTAACAATGGGTTCTGATCCCGTCAATGAAGAACCTAAACTCATTAAATTTTAAAGGATCAATATGAGTAATTTAGTTTACTTTTTTTACATTTATTATACGCTTCCAACATGTTGCTACGAAAAAAATAGTTTTGTTCATCTAATGATTATTTTTCACACCTAAAATTAATTGAGATAGACATTTAATTCAAACACTGGAAATAGGATAAATCGGAAATCGGGCTACAATTGCGCTTAGTTTGTAGAAATAATATTTTAAAGTTGGAATACTTCTTTCACTTTACAGTATATAAATCGATGACGTTATACAACTTTTCAAACAAAATGAATTTAAGTTATATGTGATCTTGCACCCAAAAATAAACGAAATCGGGCCATAATTATGCAAGTTCAAACTAAGAATATTCCAAATAGGTTCGTAATCCGTTCTGGTTCTTCAGATAATGCATGTTGAATTCTTACAAAAAAAAAATTTTTTTGCTAACACTTTAGAGTATTCCTCCGGCTCAGATCCGAACAAAAACTGATAATTTTAATCTTTTGATTACTTTTTAATATTTAGAAAGTGAATGTATAATTATCAGATATTTTTGAAACAAGCTAAAATGCTGTTGATTCTATGCTATACTACATGTGCAAATTTATTGGTAGTAATAAATTGTTATAATTACATACTCTGCAACCCACTAGTCGTTTAATCACTGGTTAAATACCCAATACCAGATATTTTTTTTTATTGTTTCTAAGAGTTTGTTGAGGACGAATTGGCGAATCTAGCGGTGTGGAATTGAAGTGTGATTATATTCAAGTTTCGGTAGTCGTTACTAGATCGGTATTTTTCCCTGATAGATTGTACAATTAACAGATATATGTCGCTAACACTCAGGACAATTTTGTGATTTTTGTCGGTAAAACTCAGATCTGATACTTCTTAATTTGGTTCTTGTTTCAATTAAACTCATTCTGAGTTTGGTGGAAAATACTATACTCGTATGTACATAATAACCTACTGGCATCGGAAATGTCAGAGAGTAGTAGTATTGATGTAATGAATCACAAGCGATGTAGTATGTATGTAAAGGGTGATTTTTTAAGAGCTTGATAACTTTTTTTAAAAAAAAAAACGCATAAAATTTGCAAAATCTCATCGGTTCTTTATTTGAAACGTTAGATTGGTTCATGACATTTACTTTTTGAAGATAATTTCATTTAAATGTTGACCGCGGCTGCGTCTTAGGTGGTCCATTCGGAAAGTCCAATTTTGGGCAACTTTTTCGAGCATTTCGGCCGGAATAGCCCGAATTTCTTCGGAAATGTTGTCTTCCAAAGCTGGAATAGTTGCTGGCTTATTTCTGTAGACTTTAGACTTGACGTAGCCCCACAAAAAATAGTCTAAAGGCGTTAAATCGCATGATCTTGGTGGCCAACTTACGGGTCCATTTCTTGAGATGAATTGTTGTCCGAAGTTTTCCCTCAAAATGGCCATAGAATCGCGAGCTGTGTGGCATGTAGCGCCATCTTGTTGAAACCACATGTCAACCAAGTTCAGTTCTTCCATTTTTGGCAACAAAAAGTTTGTTAGCATCGAACGATAGCGATCGCCATTCACCGTAACGTTGCGTCCAACAGCATCTTTGAAAAAATACGGTCCAATGATTCCACCAGCGTACAAACCACACCAAACAGTGCATTTTTCGGGATGCATGGGCAGTTCTTGAACGGCTTCTGGTTGCTCTTCACCCCAAATGCGGCAATTTTGCTTATTTACGTAGCCATTCAACCAGAAATGAGCCTCATCGCTGAACAAAATTTGTCGATAAACACATTTCGAACCGAACACTGATTTTGGTAATAAAATTCAATGATTTGCAAGCGTTGCTCGTTAGTAAGTCTATTCATGATGAAATGTCAAAGCATACTGAGCATCTTTCTCTTTGACACCATGTCTGAAATCCCACGTGATCTGTCAAATACTATATTGATGTAATGAATCACAAGCGATGTAGTATGTATGTATTATGATCATATAACAATAGTATACTAGTGCTGATTATTGGACTATTGCTGCGCCATTGACTGTCGATTCAAAGCTCCATGAATGTGATAAGAGACAAAGTAACCTCCTTCTATTAAATATCCTCGTATTGTTAATTTCGCTATTTTATTTTTATATTTTATATGCATATAAAATTATGAATTGATTAGCTCGCTATACGCCCCTAAATTAAACAGACACAGTCAGCTAAAAGAATAAACATTGTGTGAAAATATTTTGATCCAATAAATATTTTAAGGGATCAGATCTGGCCTGCTTTTTTGAAATATTTTTCATAGAAATTTTTATTCCACAATAGAACTTTTTTCACGTATAGTGAGGTTTATCGTGGAGTGCATAAACAAATTTTTTCGGATTTTTTTGATGACATCTGCCGGGTGAATGAGATGCGTTTTTTTTTACTGGCGGAGTCGATTTCTCATGTTTGGATAATCTGAAAAACAAAGTACGTGAATGGTTATCGTCCCTATTAGAATCATGAAAAAATGTTGATAAATAAAAAAGTAATTAACTTTTTTTTTAATTTTTCTAAATTTTTTTATACACATTTTGTCATAACATTGTCAATAAATATAGGGACGATAGCCAGGCATTTTGTGAACATTTAAAAAAAATTAAGCAAATCGGTTGAGTATTTCGACCAGTTTAAAAAACGCGTTTAGAGTTTGAGTTGTGCACTCCGAACGTCGAGCGGTATTATTATTTTTGGGCCTTTTTCGAAACCTTCCAATGGTAAAGTGGGTTTCTACATTAATTCTAAGGGTATAAGGGAACAGAAAATGCAAAAAAAAAATTTTAAAAATTACCCTACTGACCCCTTAAATTTTGTATTCAAAGACATAATCTGGAATTATTGGCCGCAGTAAAAGTCCAGCGACGTAAAATACGTTGGATTGTAATATTCATAGTAAATACAGCTGTTGACAGCTAATTAGCAACGCTAAGATGCTAATAAGTATAATGATAAAATGTTTTGAAATACCGTTATTTACATTCCTAAAAGCATTGCATTGTTTGCCTTGCTCTATTCTATTAACTACTAAATTCGCTCAGTTTTGTCGTTTTTCTGTTAAATTTTTCCCATATAGTAAAAGTGTTACCATATAGAAGGTGAATTAAATGCAACAGCTAATTAGGAACAGTTATTCAAAGAATTAAAATTCCTCAAGGTGTTAATTTTTATTAATAACATTATTGATTTCTGGTAAGTGTGTGCTTCAAAGTTGTGGTTTAAAATATATTAAAATGTATTATTCAAGTTATTTAATGAGGACAAGCTGCAGCTGTACACCTACCCTTCGCAGCTAAATTTTTGACCTTCGCCGGTTTGAAAAGATGTACAAAGAAATTTCGAATAAGGCCAGATGCTCAAAAATTTGAATTACACAGTCCCCGAGAAGACCCAAAAAAAAGTTTCCACTGACTCCATAAGATTGATGGAATTTTAAACAAAAGGAAATACGTCAACATCCTAAAAAATGTCATGTTGACATGAGCTGAGGAAAATTTGCGTCTTATATGGAAATTCCAATATGATAACGATCCAAAGCATACGGCGACATTGACACAAAAGTGTTTTGATGAATATTCCATCAATGTTTTGGAGTTGCCATCATTGGTACCAAAAATATCCCAAATATTAAGGTTATTTTTGATAATATAAGGACGACATGGCTAACAACACCAAAGTCTAATAACGTCAATTCTCAGTGGATATGAAGTCATATTAAAGTATAAGTGTTAAGCAACAAAATACTAACTGAAAGTAAGCTAATTTTTGTCAAATCATTATTTTTTGCTTATAAAATATTTTCGTTTCTAATTAGTTGTCGCACTCAAATCGTTGGTTCCACATGTTTTAGTTCAAATCTTCATAACAAAAACGAATATTAAACAAAATGTTTACTACCCGAGTTTAAGTGTAACATAGGTTTCAATAAAACTAGTGAAAATGCAGTATAAATACGTGATTTATTGGAAAATAACATCAAATGAAATAAAATGCGTTTATTTCAAAAAATGTAGCGTTTCTAATTTGCTGTCAACAGCTATAGTTATACGTAACTTTTTTGAAATGAATTTGAAAATGAACCCATTCAAACCTCTGTCATCCCAAGAATGTAATAAAAAAATTGTAATTAACTTCTTCCTCTTATATGGTATAATGACATTGCTTAGAAATAACTCTTTAATTGGTCACTAGGAATGCACACTACTCATACAAAAGCCTTTGTTTCTGTCACATTGAATATTATGATATAACTGGCCGGTTTTGTAAATTTTTTTTTATAATGCATGGTTTTTGGGTAAAGATAAATAAATTATTCAGTATTAGTGTAATATAACCGAACAGAGAAAGATTATTTATCACACACAAATATAAACATAAAATGTTGGCTGAACTGATACTTGTGCACCGAAAGCAGATGTACGTATGTATGTATGTTCTTTGCTAAATTTTTCTGTCAATCGTGGTATACGCCCCGGCGTCCAAATAGCTTTGACAGCTTATCAATTCCACTGGAAAATGCAGCAACTCTTAATTGTGCCTATATTTTTATTCTCTTTAGTATCTTTAAATTTCGTTATTTCCTTCGAGCCTCTTTGAGTAGAATTCGTTTTAGTTTCAATTCGTCGTTGACCGTTGAAAGAAGTGTGCTCGAGAGCTTTAAACGGAAACGCGAGTACTTTGTATAAAGGTCTTTGTTCTAAAAAATTAAATAAGCTCAACAGCTTTGGTGGCGTTCTGGTTAAAATAAATATTTTTAAATTAAACTTTAAAATCAAGTAAAACTAATTTACCGTTCCAATTCATTGCTGTCAACAATTATTATTACATATTTTAATAATTTACATATATCTATAATATATTTGGATTTGCAATTTTCTACTGATAACACTATTAATATTTTCATTTAAATATTTTTTTTGGAGTTAGTGCATACATATGTACATACATATGTGTGTATCCAAATGATATTATTGAAACTACTTTTAAAATTTACTTAACGTCATCCGATTACCACATAAGTATACATATATACGCATTTGTATATCAGTACTTGTATATGTTCATATTTGCTATCCAGTTACGATGGCACGACTTTTGGTATTCAGGTCAATAAAAGAATTAAAATGTAATCGGAAAACTAAATCTAACAGGTCACAAAAAATCGAGAAAAATGACTGGTTCATCATTAACAAATTAAAAGTGCCTACGAAGGGCGTTTTTTAAAGTGTGTCATTTTAGTGACGACTTGGAAAACACTCAATCTAACTGCATAAAAGTTAAAAGACAGACATACAGATGCACACGGTATTTAGAAAAACTTGAGAGTCTTAAAAAGGCATACAAAACTGAGGTGGCAAAGCGGAGAATGGCATAGCACCATCCCGTGTGAGTGTTGAAGGAAAGCAACCAAATAAGCTAATTGGCTTATTACTGTGCTTTTTACGTGAGTCGCGTAGGGTGAAATCAAAGAGCCGTAACAAAACTACGAAATTACGAAAATAATATCAGTCATTCGTTTTCAAGTATTCGCGAGTGAAAGTGGTAAGAAAATGTAGCTGCGACAAAATTTTCAAAACATTTCATTCAAACCGTTAGAAATACCTAAGTACAATTATACCGATATATGGATTTACATCGGCTGTGCTGATGTGTGTATGCATTCAGAAGAAGCCAAAATGTTGCCTACTTTTAGGATGACACAATTACATATAATATATCGAACGAACTGCGATCCACAAATGGTACAATGAAACTTCTACAGTATAAATCACGGCGGAACAGTTTCAAAGCTAAACAGCGCCGAACTGTGATACCTCCACAGTCTGCAACGGGCCGACGCAGTAGTGGCAATCGTGCTGGCCTTAACACGATCAATACACAAGCCCGCTATATACGCGCCGGATACACACCCACCGCTTTCATACGTAACGGAATTATAGGTGGCGGGGAAGGTCCAGGTGCTAACGGTCTTTACCAAATTGACGATCGCATTTACACCACAACGAAAATGTTTTTGCGCGATGCCTATATGTACCCTCGCCAAGCGGGACAAGCAATGGATCCCCGTTATCCATATGAACTTCATGAGTTTCCCGAGGAAACTGGTGCCGTTGGTCTACAGTTAGTAACCACGCCTAAAGTGCATATATCAGGCGAATACTTGGCTAGTAGCAGCGCAGCTGGATCAGTGGATAAACATAAGAATGAAAACCACAATAATTCCTCTTTAAGTCGTCGTAACGTTCGGAAAGCGGCCGCAGAAATAAGTTTGGCAAACGAAATGTATTTAATACAGAAGCAGCGTTTAAATGGTGACAGTAGTCGCTCGCGGGCTAGTAGTTTGGCTCGTAGTATTGGCGATAAGGAAAGCAAAGATAAAACTTACATTCACAATGAACTTTCGGAAAAATTTGAAACCCATGATACAAGTGGACGGGGTTCCCCATACTCCACTATGTCCAATCGACGTAGGAAAAAGGTAGGTAGACCAGATTTAAGCGATTTTTTTTCATACCAAAATTAAACAAAAAGAGTATTTTAGTAGACCATGAATCAATCTTTAAATGTATGGTATGTTAAGTGCACAACTTTCTTTGTGAGATATATGTAAAACTATAACAAATTTTGTTTCAAGCTTACAATTTTGAAATCATGTACTTGTAAGCGTAAGAATTTATAATTTTTAGATAAATTCATTCATTCTATTGTTTAAAAACTCTAGATTAGGGTGCTTCATATTAAGGCGACTCTTTTTTTTCTGTGAACTATACCATGGCATGGTACTTAAAACCTTTTACCCTGTAGAATATATATTTTTATTTTGTATAAAATATCAGACTTTCCTGTAGCACAGAGGAAAAGAAATTATCGCCTAAAAATTACGATTTGTAATACATGAAATTATTTGCAATGTTTCTAAAGTACTCTATTTAGCAAGAGATAAGCTGACAAACATAAGAAACTCAAAGGTTTGTTACGCAAGAGATACACTTGCTTCAGAGCATTTACTGTTTTATCTTTTGACAACATACCCAAATTATAGCCAAAAATTTATTTTAATTCTGAAGTTGTTATATTGTACGAGAAGTGCGATAAAATTAATTGTAAGGATGGCAAATACTTGTACTAAAGGAGTCTATTTGCTTGTCAGTTGGTTCGTTATATGTGAGAGTGAGAGTATTAATTATAATTCTAATACTCTTTAAAACCCTAATTTTTATTTAATTGGTAAATTCTATTTGGGTATGGGTAATATTCAGCCTTATCGTAATCTTTGCGTGAATGTCATTCCCCAAGGATTTGTGAATACAAATTTGTGTTTTTCTTATCCGGAACTTTCTCTACTCGTAAATAAACTCGAATCCATGAAATTTGTTCACAAAATCTGTAGTTGGTAACCATTGTCAATAAAATAAATAAGTGGATGTGATTTATTTAATCGAAATTTACGGTAAGGCTCAATACAAAAATGTTCTTTATTTGACTGACATTTTTTTAAAGTGGGCGTAGCCTCGCTTTCAAAATTATTTAATGTACACATCTTCTAAACCGCTGAATCTAACTCAACCAAACTTGCTTTGTGAGATTACTTAGCCATTCCTATTATACATTGCGAAAATAGGCGAGTTCGGACAACAATCACGCCTACTTCCCATATAACACAATTTTATATTCCATCTGATTTTATTTCTGCCAGTATACAAATCAAACATCTATGAATTTATCGGGATTAAATTTTGCGCAAGTGCCCTTTAGGTATTTAATCTTTTGGCCAAAATTAGTTGAAATCGTGTATTAACTTTTAAAGAACTCAGATAACAAACATTTAGGCTCACAATGTTTTTGGCTGTTTTCTTAAAGCTTATTTAGCTTCACTATGGTTAATAATAAATTAGCGTTTTAAGGCTAAAAAAACGCATTATAGCATAATAAATTAAAAAGTGAAAAATAAACCTAGTTTAAAAACAAGTAAGAAAGAGCTAAGTTCGGGGGTAACCGAACATTTTATTCTCTTTCAATTTGCAAGAATCACAACCAGTTATTGGAAATTGTTGCGAGAGGGTTCAACTTCATGAAATCGTGAATCGATTACAATCAAAGCGAAAATTATACTTACTAAATTATTCTCAATCGATTTTATCTATTTAAGCCAATACTACTTGTACAAGTATATACAATTAACATACCACATTCTTTTTAAATGCTCTTACGGTTTCATTAAGGTACCTCATATACCGTTACCAATCTATTTGGAATAAAGTCAGCTGAGTAATTCTTATTTTAGTTATATAGTAGTCAGGTCAGGTTTTCGCCCAATTTTAAGCATAAAGATACACTGTTATGAATAACACGCTGATCCATTTTCATTCAAAATATAAGGTTATCCTTCTCCACAACACTCATAGGTTTCCTCCAAAAATTTTGTGAAGGTGAAAAATATATTCACATTTTCGTGAATTGAAGGTAAAAAAACGATTTTTCCGGAAATAATTGTAATGCATTTTGTCATATTATTATTTTCTTTTACGAAAGATCACAAAGAATTTCTTCATTTAGAAGTTAGGTTAGATATATATTTTTTGCTGATAGTATATTTTCTATTGTAGTTCAACGCTTGTTTTGAATGATGAAAAAACTAATCAGTTCATTATTAAGCTGTCCGAGTTCAGGATGTTCTTTGACACGATCCAAAACCGGAAATATTTTTCCAGTTGGAAATTTTACAACCGTACTTTTTAAATAAAATTTTCATACATTATGTCAAAATTTCACATGAAATATAGAGCACTTGTGTCACTGTGTATTTGCAGTTGCTTCAATCAGTAGCAATTTTGCAGTTTTGTAGTCGAACTCAGTCTTAGCCAGTCTATTCGAATTCGAAGTAAATTATTCAGAGGAAGCTGGCTTAGGCGTTCTTCATACGAACCTTTTTGGTTTTCTTCACTTGTGCTCGCCAACTTCGCTGGAATGCGTCTGAGAGCAAATCGAGTCGCAGGTAGTTTAACATTTCGGTTGAGTGTGTTCGCGTCTGTAGCATTTGAGTAACTTTAATTCATTATTCAGGCGCTTGCATGAGCCCAGTTTTAGCTTCAAAAGCATGTGAGATTTCATCGCGAACGGTTGTGATCAGCGGACAAAGTGTAAAGCACCGTCGAAAAAAGTAAGGTGTGGTGCGAAGCGGGTTGCATTGCAGTAGAATAGTATCTACCTGTATTGTAACATTGGGATCTGTACTTTTTCCTTAATGTTGCTGCGTTCGTGTCTTTTGATTGGCATCCATGCACGTTAACGTGGTACCACTATTGGCAGAGAATTTTTATTTCAAAGAAGATAGTGTGATTGAAATGCATTTGCACAAAAAAAATTAATGATTTGTAACTTAAAAGATTAGTAAAACAAAAGTGAATGTGAAATCTGTTTACGGTACAACAAATTTAAAACCCAAAAATTATTTAAAATCTTTGCAAAACGTTTATAGAATTAAAAATCAAGTTTTGGAGAGTTATTGTGCAACAATACGTAGTGATTAAGTGAAAATGTTTGAGTAATTTTGTATATACGTACATATTTCATATGCATAAATTTTATATACATGCTTAATAAATATTGCAAAACCAGTGGCTCCTGTTCTCTACCTAAATGTGAAAATACCTGTTTACTGCATCATAAAGGAAACCTTTGCTAACCTGTTATACGCGTGTTTTTGTCATGCTCTCCAATACTAAACGAAAACTCACACATACGGCAAAGCTGAATCATTTACTCATATTATATTATTGTATATTTTGTAACAAAGAAAAGAAAGTCAGTGTCCAATTCCAACGGAATCCAAATCAGTGTACTTTAAATATTCACTATGTTGCAATTGCAGATAAATTTCTAATAATTGCTATCTTGTTTCAAAAGAGTTGTTGGTGCTAATCATCGTGATTAATAAATATAATGAATAGTGCCATCAGTTCCTCTGGGACCAATCAGCTAGCTTTGCCAAACAATAATTTTCGGCTTGACTCTCAACAGGTAAAATATCATACATTTAAAATAATGAAATTATGTGGGCTACAAATTCAATTGTTAAAATCCCAAGAATACGAAAATCAGAAAAGTTCTTGCCGCATGTGTTTAAAGGAGTTAATGTAGCTAGACACTAAAGACTAAAGAAACGAACTTGAATTGTTAATAAAAATATTTACTTTTAGATCTTCAAATCAGCATTTATACACATGTATGTATGTTCTCACTTATCCATCCCACACGATTTTAAAAGTGAGAAGGCAATGAAGAACGATTCGATTTTTTTCTCGATTTGTGTTTCGTTCAACAATATTCATTTATTAAAGGCATCTCGTTTGGCAACATGGCTAAACTGGTTTATTTTCAAGCGACTACGTTGAGTGCGCCGGGACAAGTTCATAGCATCGTTTGGCGCACCGTCATTGACTCCAGCAGTATTGAGATTTTTATTTGATTTGATTATGCTTGTTAAAAGAACAAGCGCTCTCGTGCCTGATCACCCAGTCGAAAGCGAATTTAATCTGGTTATGACAAGATAGAATGTTGCTAGAGTTCTTATTGTCGTTTCTTATGCGATCAACGTTTTGTTAAATATAGTGCTTTCGCTATTAAATGAACATTGCATTGGTATATATACATGAAGGTTTGTCAAAATACCGCGAGAAAATGGGTTAGTGTCTTAATGGAGAATTGTATTTACTTTCTTTCTAGTCAACTTATTGTTATTCAAGTACCAAAGTTTTGAATCTTTTGTTAAGTAACGCTGACAAATTATCAATTTAAAGAGAAACGATACGTGTATTAACAACAATTGATTTTAACATGATAACTTTATGTAATCGAGACAGGTGTGTATTTATGTACGCGGCTATTTCATATGATCATTGATACTTTCGCGGGTGCTTATAATTGGCACTGAAAACTTAAAAAAGCACCACATTGTGCATGTATAACTGCTTAAACCGGGAAGAACTCTTTTGTAGAAATGTTACTGATAGCAAAAACAGTTTCTAACACCAATATTCAATTTGAAATGTAAAATTGTAATTACCAATTGCGAAGTATGCGATAAATGCAACAAGTTTGTGACATTAAATGAGTAACACTATTATATTATTCAAATTGGAGAAGTTGACTTTTAAGTAATACTATGTTCAGACCGACACTTAATCACACGATTTCGGCTGTTGAATGGATTATCCCACTAATCTTAAAAATTTATCAAGATTTCGCCATACAAAAATGACAGTTCCAAATCACTTCATTGAAATGATTTGAAACTGATCCACGCTAAATCTGTCCGTGCGACTCTGATTTTGCGCAATCTACTTGTCAGCACTGGAAATCTTTTACATTATCACAGCTGATGTAGACACTACAAAGGGGGAAAAAATGTAAACAAACCAATTTTTTTTAAAGCAATGAATCTAATTTCACCTGAAAATCGACTTAGCAAATGAAAAAATGCATCCATTATTTCTATTATATGGAAAATATTAAAAAAAGACGGCTTTTATTTGAAAATACTATCTGACAATCTTTCCTTTTGATAAATATTAAGCGATGTGAATTCTTGAATGACAATAACAGCTGTTTTTTGATCTTTCTAACGGCAGTGAGAACACTGTTGGGTTATGAAATGATTAAATGTAATCTAATCTTTGAAATTTTCGGTCGGAACATAGTATAAGATTGTAAAATGGTAAATACGTTACTCACTAAGAAGCTTCACAAATTTGCAAATGACATTTGGAATATATTGAATGCATTATATCGAAGCTTCACTATGTTATTTGAATAATAAAATACACTCATATAATAAGATATACGCTTTATTAAGCGTAATCCAGTGAGTGACACAACCATAAGTGCGTTTAAACTAATACATATTTCATATGTACATACATATGTACATATATATTTGAAAAATGTACTCAAGGGTGATTGTATGTTTTCAAAAATACACTTAAGCACTCCCATTTAGCTCGATGTTTATCTTCCGAGCTCGCTTTCATTCAGTGTATACAAGTGGCTTTTCAAAAGTGAGTAAATATATTGGCATGTGCATATTTATACTGTGACCAGTATGAATGTACTCATATGCATTTGACGGCATTGACGCCTGATGAATAGCCTCAACTGTTGCACAAAAATTCGTGCCTTTGATGTTTTGACCATTTGACGTTTCAACCTACTTTTACTTTGCTGTTTTCAAACGCTTTAGCTTCTACTAAGAAACAAGAAGAGTTGAAAATTTCTTGCATGCTTTTATAATCTACCGGTTAAGAGTTTTCCCAAAGGTCTCAAATTTGATTCCAGGTTATTAATATATATCTAACCATTCTGACATGCGAGTCCTGCTCATTAAAATGACAGATTCAACGGATGAATAATGTATTTAATAACTAATGATACAATACAAAATATTGTTTATGTAAAATATTTTTGTTTTATTGGTGGGTTCCTATTGATATAAATATAGTGATTAAAGAGGACGAGTAAACAAATTAAAGGGTGTTATTTTTTTTTAAATTTAATTAACAATCATAAATAGAATATACTAGCAAGAAATGCAACAAATACATGCATATGCAAATGTGTATACATGCTAAGTGCATATACATATGTATGTAAATATGTGTGTTAATTTAACCTCCATTTAGAAAAACGAGTACTGCTTTTAAAATTTTTTAAGTAAAATCAATACATTTTTTTATTTTTATCTATAAACACGCATCTACCTACATATATATGTACATATGTATATACTTGTATTTTAAATAACTGGAAAAAATCCAAAATAGTATTCGTTGCACATACACACTTACACAAGGTAACTCACCCAAGCTTATTTCGCTGAAGAATGTGGAATGACTACTTCACTGGCCCTCATGGTACCTTAATGTCAATGTATATGTGTGCTCATACTAATATAAGCAAATGCACATAAAATCCAATATCCAACACTTGTATTGTACAATTGTCGGTAGGTATTTACAAGCACAAACATTCGTATATACACATAGTATGTTTGTACATATGTATGTAACGTCTGACGACTTGTAGGAATAATGTCGAAGAAACATGTGTAGGCATGAAGCGGGATCGTTTCAGAATCATTTTGTTAGTTGGTTTTTATTCACATTTTTGTTTACATTTCATTCTACGGAATTACGTACATGTGTACTTGTATGTGGGTACTGTTTCCTCAACGTTATTTTTCTATATTCCTTTTCCGAGTGCATTCGCTTGGATTTGTATGAATACTTGTACAATAAGCACGCACACACAAGCATGCATTTGTCAATGCGCACAAATATGCACACACGTATAAATAATTTGTTCTCTTTATTTTTGCCTCTGAAGTCAGACGATTCGCCGAGCCACGTTTTGTGGGCTCAATCCACACACCATGCAAGCGAGTCGTCTAGTTTCGTATCGTGTTTCAATGTGTGAGCATAAGTTTGTATTTTTTCTAGGCGGCTTTTTTGCGCGTATATTTCCCAAAAACGCATTCTTCTTCGCCGAATAGCAACTTTATCATAAAAAAATTGCAAAATAAACAAAAATAGTTTATTAACACACTAGAGTCTTAAGTGAATAATAATACATTAATTTATATTTAATTGCTTATGTTTCATATGAAAATATTTCTGTCGGTCAAACAGGCGTGTGCCTTGTCATCATAATTGTAAAGACATTTGAGAATAAATCCCTGTGAATATCCAATTTGTTTGTGTGATTTTGGGTCCAGATTTTTGAGAGTATTTATTAGTTATGAAAATCTTCCTAGGACATGCAACACTAAATTAGTAAAATAGTGCTAAATCTAATATTGGTCTTCGCCGCCTGTTCATCTGTGACCATTCGCATTCCATGAAAATGAAATTCCCAGACTATATCCCGAATAATATAGTGGTAAGCATAAGTACCTCTTTATTGCGTCTGGTAAATATGTTTTCCGTTGACATAGCATCTATAATGAAATGTTTATTGAAAATAATAATAATAATAATATCAATTGGCATTCTGTATAAATTATAAAATTTATATAGTGAGATTGTCGTGAGACGATATCATATTAACTCTTATACTTATTATGATAATTTTAGAAAACTTTATTTATCAATTCCAGTTGGTTTACAATAAGATAACCTTACGATTTCTTTTTTCGTATCAAGAGTGAATTACTCCTTTGCTAATGTGAGATCAGCCCTGATAAATTCACTTCGAATTGATTCTGAAACCTAAGAATTATTTATTGGTCGTCAGGCAATTAACAACAATATCATGTATGGAATATGTATACTCCAAGACGTATGTACCTATTGAAGATAGTATTGGTCGAAATGTGTAATTGTTAAAGGTTTTGGCTTGACATCTAGAGTACCGTTTGAAAGAACTACATAGTTTATATTATTTAAAATATAACATTTATTGTAATTCATCACAACGAAAAAGTGACGGCATATGTGTTTCTATGTATGTATGCATGTATATTCATGATTTTTACACTCTTGCAACCAGTTGCTGCAGAGTATTATAGCTTTGTTCACCTAACGGTTGTACGTGTCACCTAAAAGTAAGCGAAATAGATATAGGGTTATTTATATATAAATGTCATGATTACAATTCTTTTGGCGTCGCGATTTCAGGGTTAAAAAATGTATACACATATGTATACTCTCCTCAGATTTATAGTTTTCGAGATATTTGTATTTAAAGTTCCACCATTTTATATGCAATTCACTCTTATAGCGGGATTCTGTAACCAGTCTCTAGTCTCTATTTGAGACATTTTGAGTTAAAGTCTCAATTTGAGACTAGTTACTATTCACTAAACGTCTCTAGCGTTAGTCTCAAAATATTGCCTCAAATTTGAGACCTGATAGTTAGCAGGTCACAAAACTAAAAAGAGCTCTTGTCTGCCATTTTGAATATACCGAATAGAGATCATCATAGATATTAATCGATTGTCGTTTCTTTATATTTTGTAAGCAACTCAAACACGAAAAGGTTAAAAATTAATCAATTTTACATAAATTTCGTCAACATATATTTTTATTTTTATTGATAATCATGTTTTTTGACTATGTTATAGAAAGTTTAATATTTGTTATCGACATATTTATTAACATTCAAGTGTAAAAACATCTCTGAATAATGAAATGTAGTAGATTTTGAGACTGCCACTTACAGAATAGCAAAATCGTCTCAAGTTTCAAAAATTGTCTCTAACTTAAAATCTCAAATTTAGAGACTTGAGACTGTCTCAAGTTACAGAATCGCACGGTTGTAGTTGGTTTGTTTAAAAAAATAATCAAAAAATTTTCTATTTAACATATACGGTATAGGAACAATGGTTTTTGTTTGATTACTGAAAAAAATAGCCATGGTCGGTCCAATGCCGGGGTGCTCATAGTTCTTTTGTGTTGAACTACTTTCCTTGCCGGTCCAACAACGCAGTCTAACGGAAAATTTTCTTGGAAATATGTATATCATATTTAGACTTTGGAAATTCCCAAATAGCAAGAAAGCTAAAAATATGGGAGTTTCCATTGGAAATATGAAACGGGTATTTACTAAGAATATTAAAATAATATTTTTCTCTACTTTTTAATAATAAACAATCGATATGTATGAAAGAAGAGTTCATTTTGAACCATTGTCGCTTTATATATGAATTTATCTAAAGATGAAAAAGAAAAATTTTTGATTAATTTTTCAGGACACAAAGTATGGCAGCACTGCTATTTGTCATAAATGTAAACACACAAATATCTTGAAAGTGTGAATGTTCAAAATAGGTTTTAAAGTATATTTATTTTCTTAAAAAATTCACAATAAGTGTGAATTTTGGGTATACATATTTCAATGTGTCGTGTAATTAAAAATATATTAATTTAAAAAAGGTGTGAACAGTGCGTTAACATTGTTTTTTTTTTTTTAAGTGGGTGTTGCCCCGCCCTCTAACAAGTTTAATGTACATATCTCCTAAACCACTTAAGCTACAACAAATCAAATTTGTTAAGGACAAATCTTGTAAGAACGTATACCGATAGTGTGAAAATGGATGAAATTGGAGTATAACCCCGCTCACTCCCGATATAACGTTACTGTTCAAAACTATTAAAAGAGCGATAAAACAATAACTAAATACGCCAGAGATGGTATGAGAGAGCTTTAGAAGAGCCGGTGTAAAAATTTTACGATGGGCATGGCAACGAACACTTTTTCGTGAAATCCCATATCTCGGGACTCGTCAAACAGATTTCTACAAAATTTAGTATGTCACATTGTTAAAAAGGACGAACGCCTACTTTCCATATAGCACAATTTTAAATTCCACTTGATTCGTTCAGTTTCCAGTACCAAAATCAAAAAGCAATAATTATAACGAGATAAAACGGCTGGGATTTAGAATAGCATCCCCGGATTTCGGGAATAAAATGGGTATCAATGGAAAGGTGACGTTCTCCAGATCCAGATTTCCGCGCCGCGCTTCAAAAAAAAAATAACCATGGCAGCACTTTTCTCATTGTGCAAATGCAGAGAATTGTAACTAAAATAAAATAATTAAAATAAAGCTTTATTTACAACAAATATTAAAAAAATGAATATGCAGAAACGTTATAGTGAAGTGTTAGTAAGTGAAAAGTGCATAATATAAGAGAAAAAGCTACTCACAATACACAAATTATCAATGTAAAAGTTGTCAATTTTTCAACTTTAAATGCGAATATCTCGAAAACTATAAGTCAGCGGCAACTATATATATATATTTTCGTGATCTGGAGAACGTCACCTTTCCAGTGATACCTATTTTATGCCCGAAATCCGGAGATGCTATTCTAAATTTTACCCGATAAAACTTTGCACGAATAATGTCTTTAGTGTGTGCCACCTTATGACCAAAAATTGTTTAAATTCAATAAAAACTGTTCAAGCCTATAGTTGACTTTCGATCGAAAACGTCGGTAATTGTGTGATATATACAACTGGTTGAATCGGACCAATACTCCCTATATGGGGGCTACGCAATATAAAGATTTTCGAACCTCCGGGTGATTTTGAACCGAATATATCGGCCAATATGTGAGTTATCCCAATGTGAATAAGAGAGCGTGGTTTATTCATAAAAGTGTATCTTTGTGTCTAAAATAAATAAATTGGAGCGAAAACTTCGCCTAGTCCCTATATAACTAATATCAGGATATTCAAACATCCGTCTGATTTTACTTTAAAGTATTTCCCTGGCTTTGATTCTTGCTAGTTGCAAGAATATAAAATGTTCGGTTGCACCCGAACTTAGCCCTTCCTTACTTGTTTATTTTATTTTACGGAAGAGTCATGCATTTCCGTTCTTTTGTACATACAGTCCCACATACATTTTTGAGCAGCTATGACATATGCAAATGTGTGTGTCTATTCATAATTTTATGAATCTATTAATATTTTTTATCATCGTTTTTTATTTTTACAGGGTGATCGTACAACATGGGAATACCACACGGTTTCTGTGACACGTGTTCCGGGATATGGATTTGGTATTGCAGTTTCAGGCGGTCGCGACAACCCACATTTTGCCAATGGTGATCCATCTATAGCTGTAAGCGACGTTCTAAAGGGTGGTCCTGCCGAAGATCGTTTACAGTAAGTGAAGTTGTGCAGCAAAATGTACTTTTTATACACTTATTTAGATGAGTAATGTTTAGTAAACCTAAAATATTCACGAAATGATATCAATATCAAAAAATAATCTCTATTTAACTCTGAATTTGTTAAAGTTAGGGAATATCGGGACATATACCTTTACGGTAATATACATAGTCATATCAAATTCAAGAGTAGATTTCCTTCTTCTTCTTCTTTACTGGCGTAGACGCCGCTTACGCGATTATAGCCGAGTCAACAGCAGCGCGCCAGTCGTTTCTTCTCTTCGCTACGTGGCGCCAATTGGATTTTCCAAGCGAAGACAGGTCCTTCTCCACTTGGTCCTTCCAACGGAGTGGAGTTCTTCCTCTTCCTCTGCTTCCCCTGGCGGGTACTGCGTCGAATACTTTCAGAGCTGGAGTGTTTTCGTCCATCCGGACAACATGACCTAGCCAGCGTAGCCGCTGTCTTTTAATTCGCTGAACTATGTCAATGTCGTCGTATATCTCGTACAGCTCATCGTTCCATCGAATGCGATATTCGCCGTAGCCAACGCGCAAAGGACCATAAATCTTTCGCAGAACTTTTCTCTCGAAAACTCGCAATGTCGACTCATCGGTTGTTGTCATCGTCCAAGCCTCTGCACCATATAGCAGGACGGGAATTATGAGCGACTTATAGAGTTTGGTTTTTGTTCGTCGAGAGAGGACTTTACTTTTCAATTGCCTACTCAGTCCGAAGTAGCACCTGTTGGCAAGAGTAATCCTGCGTTGGATTTCTAGGCTGACATTGTTGGTGGTGTTAATGCTGGTTCCTAAATAGACGAAATTATCTACAACTTCAAAGTTATGACTGTCAACAGTGACGTGAGTGCCAAGTCGCGAGTGCGACGACTGTTTGTTTGATGACAGGAGATATTTCGTCTTGCCATCGTTCACTGCTAGACCCATTTGTTTTGCTTCCTTGTTCAGTCTGGAGAAAGCAGAACTAACGGCGCGGATGGTGAGGCTGATGATATCAATATCATCGGCATACGCCAGCAGCTGTACACTCTTATAAAAGATTGTACCTGCTCGATTAAGTTCTGCAGCTCGAATAATTTTCTCCAACAGCAGATTGAAGAAGTCGCACGATAGGGAGTCGCCTTGTCTGAAACCTCGTTTGATATCGAACGGCTCGGAGAGGTTTTTCCCGATCCTGACGAAGCTTTTGGTATTGCTCAACGTCAGTTTACACAGCCGTATTAGTTTTGCGGGGATACCAAATTCAGACATCGCGGCATAGAGGCAGCTCCTTTTCGTGCTGTCGAAAGCAGCTTTGAAATCGACGAAGAGGTGGTATGCGTCGATTCTCCTTTCACGGGTCTTTTCCAAGGTTTGGCGCAGGGTGAATATCTGGTCGGTGGTTGATTTTCCAGGTCTAAAGCCACACTGATAAGGTACAATCAGTTTGTTGACGGTGGGCTTTAATCTTTCACACAAAACGCTCGATAGAACCTTGTACGCGATGTTGAGGAGGCTTATCCCACGGTAGTTGGCGCAGATTGTGGGGTCTCCTTTTTTATGGATTGGGCATAGCACACTTAAATTCCAATCGTTGGCCATACTTTCGTCCGACCATATTTTGCAAAGAAGCTGATGCGTGCACCTTATCAGTTGTTCGCCACCGTGTTGTAATAGCCCGGCCGACAATCCATCGGCGCCCGCCGCTTTGTTGTTCTTCAGGCGGGTAATTGCTATTCGAACTTCTTCATGGTCGGGCAATGGAACGTCTGTTCCATCGTAATCGATTGGGGAATCGGGTTCGCCTTCTCCTGGCGTTGTACGTTCACTGCCATTCAGCAGGCTGGAGAAGTGTTCCCTCCATAATTTAAGTATGCTCTGGGCATCGGTGACTAGATCACCTTTGGGGGTTCTATAAGAGTATGCTCCGGTCTTGAAACCTTCTGTAAGTCGCCGCATCTTTTCGTAGAATTTTCGAGCATTACCCCTGTCGGCCAGCTTAACAAGCTCTTCGTACTTACGCATTTCGGCCTCTATCTTTTTCTGTCTACAAATGCGTCTCGCTTCCCTCTTCAACTCTCGGTCTCTATCCCATCGCGCACGTGTTGTGGTCGATCGTAACGTTGCGAGGTAGGCAGACTATTTTCTCTCCGCTGTGACACGGCACTCCTCGTCGTACCAGCTGTTCTTTTGCACTTTCCGAAAACCAATGGTTTCGGTTGCAGCTGTACGTAAGGAGTTTGAAATGCCGTCCCACAGTTCCCTTATACCGAGTTATTGCCCTCAACCTCTTCTCTATCACCACCAGGGGCGTGGCAATAGTGTTCAAAATGAAAAGTCGTTTTTGAGAAAAGTCACATTTTTGTTTCAACTTTGTAAACGCTCTAGCGCCTAAACTGTCTAATTAAGTTTGGAAACAATACTTACTTCGTTGATATGAGGTTTATGCGAGATTTTTAACTGAAATATTATATATTTTTATTTAACAGAATCAGATAGCTATGGTAAAGTATACGAGTAGATGTTTGCCAGTTCGCCCGCGTTTCGACACGGCGGCTTAAGTGACTCTAGAATACGTAATTAGTCATAGAGAAATTAACGCTCACGTAAAACTTTCCTAGTTTAAATTCAAGTTAAAATTTATTCGAAATGTGGCGTAGATTTTGATAAGGCTTGTTTTGTTCAAATTCGTAGTAGTTTAGTTCCAAAGTAACGTAATCGGAAAACGCAGTTCAAAAGATCCAAAAAATGCAATAGGAGGTCATTTACAAATAGATTTAAAAAACTCTGAAACCATTAAGGCGTTGGATTGTCAAGAATGAAGTTGCTGAACCGGTACAAAATCTCCTCTTATTTTTTCAAAGTATGGAGAGTTATGATAAATAAAACATGTTTGCCTTGATTTGAAATACTTTTCCATAAACGAAGGAATGATACTCCACCGAAAAATCAATCTTAAAAAGGTTCTCCGGTTGAGTTATTTTTAATTTAAATTATAAAATTATATTGAATAGAAGTGATAGCAGCTGCGTACATGGCAAGATGGACTTGGAGTTCGTTAGCATTTACTCGTATGTACAATATTTGCCCTATAGAGTAAAAAACCAAAACAGACAAAAAAATACAAAAACTGATGCTCTGCTGAAGACCCTCCTTTTATCTATTATACATACGTACATTCATCGACCTAGTTCCATTATACTCGTATCACTAATACAAAATACTAAATGGAGTTCGCAATTAACTTTCTTTCTTTCGGAACTGATTGTACTATTATATATGCTCAAGTATGTGTAAAAATAAATGGGTTAATTCAGTCTTTCAATATTTTGTTCAAAATAATTATAAGTATGCCAGTTAAAGTAAATATAAAATTTATAAATACTTACATATATATATATATGTATAGCTGCATAGTCAACAATCAACATTCTTATTTTTGGTTCTTTGTCTCGATGGTTGAGATGGTTGACTTTTGCCTTTTCTATTATTTCTATATTACCTTAAATCTTAAAAAATACGGTAAATATACTTTGGTAGAGTTATGAATGTGTGTACATACTTATAACATATGCTTGTATTGAAATGTTGGTCTTGATGTGTAAATATGAAATAAAGAAAGGTGTGCAAGTTGAAGCTTTAACTGAACTTTAGTAAGTTCAGTTGTGACTTCGGAACATCATTTACCAATCTTCTAATAAGTAGATTTTTTGGCAACAAATTAATTAAGTGGTTACAGTTTGCAAATTCTATACAATATATTTTTCGTCAATAATTAGTATACCCAGAGTTTCCGAGACTGGGTCCTTAACTGAGTGCGTTTTAAGTTTAGTCTAACACATATTATTAACTTGAAAAATCTTTGAAAAATGATCTGGTTGTTACGAACCTTAAATATTTCTACAAACTAAAATATTGTAAAACCCTATATTTCGAAGAGTTTGGACAGACTGTAAAAAAAATATACTCTATACCTCATTATTTATATAACATGTTTTATGTAGTGTCCGACCGTTTAATCGGCAACGGCAATGGCTAAAAGTTGGGTATGACATAAAAGCAGTAAAAGTAAAGCAGTATGCTATGGTTCTTTGGTTAAATATGCAGGTATCATTATTTAGATTATGAGTATGATCCCGGCTTCCATTAAACATCAAAAAGTTTTTTCGATACTACCTTTCAAAAGAAAAAAAAAATAAAATAGATACAAAAAATTAGGGAATGAGTACTTATGTATAAAATTTACTCATATAATCAATAGAGATCGAATTAATTCATTTAAATAAATTATTTTCATTGAAATTCATTATCCATTTTAAATTAAAAGACTTCCTGTAAGTAAATCTCATTTTCCAAATATCACCATATATTTCGAGGAGGGCAAAATGGTTAGGAAAAACTTATGGAACCCACTTATAATTTTTTATGTCACAGTGTTGCAAACATGGCTTTTATTAATAAAAACTATTTAAAAATTCATTTTTACATAGAAATAG
Source organism: Bactrocera dorsalis (assembly GCF_023373825.1). Taxonomy (NCBI): domain Eukaryota; kingdom Metazoa; phylum Arthropoda; class Insecta; order Diptera; family Tephritidae; genus Bactrocera; species Bactrocera dorsalis. The sequence continues at coordinate 79,100,054 of NC_064304.1, forward strand.
CCACATTAGAAATTATTTTAAGTTCTTTCAAATTTTACTTTAAGATACAAATTAAATTTTTCCAACTAAACTTAATAAACTAGAATATTAACTGTTAACACTCTCCCAAGTATATTAATTGACATAAGTTTCTGCCACTTACTCCTCATACATATGAAAGAGTGTAAAACTGTTTTGAGAAAATTACTTTATTAGTTATTCTTTGATCAACTAAACCTTCAATGACCCAATAATATTGCCTGAGGTGATAATTAGTTCCTTATCTAAACGCATGTAAATTTGTGTAGATACATACATATGTAAATAAATACAGTCATTCTTACATATTACATTTGTATGTTTAATGTTAATGATACAAAATTGAATTTATTTATCTTTAGAGTTAACGATCGTATAATATCGGTGAATGGAGTGTCTTTAGAAAATGTTGAATATGCCACTGCTGTACAAGTCTTAAGGGATAGCGGCAACACCGTAGCGCTTGTGGTTAAACGGCGTGTGCCTCTGAGTTCCATCGCACAGAATCATCATTCCCATAGCATGAGCTCGGTAGGGGCAATTGCGTCGAATGTAAACGGCGCACCAATTCAACCAGCGGGTTCGGTACCTAACACCATGAGTCCACCGAATTCGCTGAATACCGCTTTTGTGCAAAATAATGCAGCGCAACCCATTAAAGTTACCCTCTCAAAAGGTAGCAAAAAGGACGACTATGGCATTGTGCTTGGCTGCAGATTATTCATCAAAGAAATTTCAACGAGAGCACGTGATCAATTAACGGCCAATGGCTATTCGCTGCAAGAAGGTGATGTAGTTACGAGAATACATAACACAAATTGTGGAGACACAATGAATTTGAAGGAGGCAAAAAAAATTATTGATGGCTGTAAGGAGCGTTTAAACTTGGTGGTTTTACGCGACATCACCAATCAGGCGGTAACAGCAATGACCAGTCAGTTAAATAACTCAGCTACACAATCGAATTTATATATTAGCCACCAAGCACAGGTTTCCAACTGCAGTAATAATTTGGATGATCCATATTTAGGAGGTGCAAATTACTCATCTCAGAATTTATATGTTCAACCGCCGACTCGTTCGATAATGAATGGTGCAGCAAATGGAATAAATGAGGAAAAAAGTAATCTGACACCAAGGGGTCGTTCACGTGGCCCTATCATGGATGGTGTTTCACTCTTACAGCTCGACCGTCCAGTAACTCCTCCAAATAGTAACCGTGCACGAAGCGATGAGCCACCGCGACCACCTCCTCCTCGTGTCAATGGTAATGGAAGCACAGAGGACTTTTATAGTACACGTCGACAAGTATTCGAATCAGATCAAATGGCACATTCGCGACAATCGTCGGAGCCACGATTTATATCCTTCCAAAAAGAGGGAAGCGTGGGAATACGACTGACGGGTGGAAACGAATCTGGAATATTTGTTACGGCCGTTCAACCTGGTTCCCCAGCATCTTTGCAGGGACTTTCTCCTGGAGATAAGATCCTTAAAGTCAATGATATGGATATGCATGGCGTAACTCGTGAAGAAGCTGTTCTTTTTCTACTCAGCTTGCAAGATCGGATCGATTTAATTGTGCAATTTTGCAAGGATGACTATGATGAGGTGGTGACGAATCAGCGTGGTGATTCTTTTCATATTAAAACCCACTTTCACTGCGACAATCCTTCGAAAGGTGAGATGGCGTTCAAAGCCGGAGACGTTTTTCGTGTAATTGATACACTACACAATGGTGTTGTTGGCTCATGGCAAGTACTGAAAATAGGTAGAGGACACCAAGAGATGCAGCGCGGTGTTATCCCTAATAAATCTCGAGCTGAAGAATTGGCAACTGCACAATTCAATGCAAACAAAAAGGAAATGAATTCAAATGAATCTCGCGGAAATTTCTTTAGAAGAAGGAGGTAAAATTCACTTTCAAAAGGTTATTTTTATTTATTACAATAAAATATAAGCTCACCTAACCTAACCCAGCCTTGTATACATTTTAATCGATCTTCGACTGTAACATAAATAGCAGATCTAACCAATTTTCGTTTACTATTACTACTACGCGTTTGTGTATTTCACTCGCGCTTAACTTTTCAAGTCATTCAAATTTTGTTCTCATTGCTTTGAGCCTAGTGTATAAAATTAATAAAAATCAAGTTTCATTGAAGCTCATAATAAAACACAATAGCAACGAAACAAAACTCTGTTCGACTGAAACGGTGACGCTCAACGCACTTCATAACATTTTTTGAACAATCAATCTTCAATTCCATCATTAATTCGATTAGCTTAGAAAATCGAATGTCAATCATAATAAGGCTCTATATGTGAATACTCTAAGGAATTACTATACTTTTACGGGTCTTTATGAATACTCTTGGAATACACTCTACTTTTAGGGTTTTAACATAAAATTTATTTATATAATAGATCTACTCAACGCCGTTCAAAGAGCCTTTCTAGAGAAAATTGGGATGACGTTGTTTTTGCCGATAGCATATCAAAATTTCCTGCATACGAACGAGTTGTTTTGCGTCATCCCGGATTCGTTCGACCGCTTGTACTTTTTGGTCCAATCTCGGATTTAGCACGTGAAAAGCTTGCTAAAGATTTCCGCGATAAGTTCTCTGTACCTCTACAAGATGATGATAAGTCGAATTCAAAATGTAGAATAGTGCGCTTGTCAAATATACGGGATATAATGGATCGCGGCAAACATGCCCTACTGGATATAACTCCGAATGCGGTTGACCGCCTAAACTATGCGCAATTCTATCCGATTGTTATATTTTTAAAGACTGACAGTAAACATGTCATTAAACAATTGCGACATGGATTGCCTAAATCGGCACACAAGAGCTCGAAAAAATTGCTAGAACAATGTCAGAAACTCGAACGTATTTGGTCACATATATTTAGCACCCAGATTGTGTTAAACGATGAGGAATCATGGTATCGAAAGCTACGCGATGCAATTGATCTGCAGCAAAGTGGAGCGGTGTGGATGTCTGAGTCGAAGGTAAGAGGATCTAGCGGTCATTCACAATATTTTAATAATTTTTGTACAACAAAATTAATGTAGCAATCATACATTAGTTTAACACATATGTATTATGATTGTACTTAATTACTCAGACAATATAGAATTTTAACTCGATTTATGCCTTGCAAGGAAATTACTCGATTTAGTATATTGAAAAATATTACTTATTTACTAATAATTTCATAGTAGATCTTTAAATTTTGGTTAAGGATTATAATGACTTAAGGATTGGTGTTTTGAAAGAACGATACTTACAAGATGTCTCGTGCTTATGAATACAAATACGTATGTATGGATGTATTACTAACCCAAAGGATTAAATCTTAAGTTTTAATAAGTTAAATTAAATGATTTGCTAGTACAGAGCTGTAAATGAGTATCCGACGAACCAAATTATCGCTATATAATTCACATAGCTAAAGTGTTACTTTCCATCGAAGTTAAATACGTAACTGTAATCAAAAACCCTTCATCTTCTGACGAGGAGCTATTGCATCATCAAAAAGTAAAAAATATATCTATAAAATTCTCAACTAATTGTGTCATATTGGTTAACTGAGCCATACAATTATTGTCAGATTAAAAATAGCAAACTCCCCTTAACTGGTTTATGAAAATTAAAAGTGGAAAAATTACATTAAAAAATTTAAGTACCGAATATTTTGAACATAATATTTAGAAAATTCAATAATCAGAGTACATTTTCAATTACTATTGCAAGTTTAAGTCCACCCTAATAACTAAATCTAGCATTAGGAAAATACAAAACGATACATATTTTTATAATGTTGTAATTTGTTTGACTATACGTAATATAATTAAAATATTATCTATATTAACTGGTGGAGGTAACTATTAATATTTTACCAATTCGAATATTTTTCACATTCCTCCGTAACCCCATAGTTCCCAGAGTCCCCAAATGAAGTGATATTTCCTCCACATATCGCACCACCATGCAACTTCCCTTGCTGTCGCCCTACATCATCTTCAGTAACCCGTTGTTCCATTGGTCGCAGGAATTCCTTCTCACTATTAACGTACCAAAGGTCTCTAACACCACCACGCCCGCTACCATTACGAAACGAAATAAATTATAATTCCATACCCAATACGCCAGTCGGTAAGATAAAACAGCAACATTGCTTTTACAAAGTAGTGCCAATTATAAAGCCATCCTCATCTATGCCTGGTGGTTTAGCCACAAAGTTTTCGGGTATGCACTTTTCGAATGACATCAATAATGTATCCCTTGATAAAGTAACATCACAGTACCACACCTCCCAACCAAACTTACTAAGTCCATCAGATGAGCTAAATCAAGAAAGCACTAGAAGTCATGATAGTATGGCAATAGAAAATATAACCTCTGCTATTAATGGACTCTCAATGATCAATAGCTGTGATGGTAATCTAAATAATGCCAGAAGTAGTGGATCCATTTGTAATGCATCCTCCCGAAATATTGGACGTACGCCGCATACCATCGAACCACGAACCACTGCCTACTACTATAACGAGCTCTTACATAAACCAGCTATATTTGACTCAAAGTTAAATTTACTAAGCGATACAAAGAAAGAGGGAAATCACACATATGAATATTTCAATAGCAAAACAACCGATCAATCTAATACGATTCAAACATTAGTGGAGCCTGTGTCATTAACGTCAGTTGACGAAAGTGTTACGAGTAATAATCCTTTAGCTTCGCAAATTGGCATAAACAACTCCCATTTAATTGCAAACAGTAAACCCAATAAACAAATACACATGCCCGCCAGTACTAAAATAACAAACAACAACGAAGGAAACGGGAAAGATAATCAAAACGGTAACTTTGAGGTGTCCATGCCACTAACAGCCCATTCTGTAATCAATTCATCCAAAAACATTTTAAATAATATTAATAAAGCTGAGGCACATGTAGAAGGGAGTGAAATCCCAACACCGGCTGCTAGAAACTTTTCCACTTTAAACCCTCCTTCCGCTTCCTCAATTAAAAATTCATCGCCACCTAGCATGCATTATCACAACTTCAACAAGAATAGCTACTACACAAACAACAAATTACGCAGAATTTCTGCTGAATCAAATAATAACTTTGGCAGTAGCAATGAACGAATGGCGTGAGATTTAATGTTAATTTATTTGAATTGAAGTAATTGCACATTTTATGAATGGTGTAAGCCACCACTTTGTTTCAAATATGTTTTATGATCTCGAATACGACTCGTATTTCAAGCGTACAGTTACTTCTTTTCATCTGTATGAAAATTTTAACTGCATCCATATATACATACATACATATGTATGTAAGTATGTGTACATGTTTCTGAAAGTGTCAAGAATTTTCCCTACGCATGTAATCCGTTACAATGTGTGTTTGTGATTTGTTCGTCAAATTTATAATGTAAATATATACAAATTTGTTATTAGTTTTAGTCCAACTTATGTTAACATATGTATGTATATTATAAATGCTTGTAAGTGTACCAGTTCGTAAATTTGCTTTTTGAAGACATTAAAACATCGGTTTTCTAATATAATAAATGTATGTAAGTATATTAGAATTAATAACGCTTGTATGTACTTTCGGTCGTTTTAATATATGAATACATACATAAGTATGTGCAATATGTGGTATGTAGTTGAGTGAACAAAATTCTAATAATGTACTATTTATTTATTAAGCTTACATAAACATACTTACATACATTCCTTCATATACATATATCTATCACACTGTTGCTAACTAAATGTTTTTGTATTTCTATTTCGTTTTTCCCATGTTAATGAAACTCATTGCGAAAATCATCATTATGGTAATTTCCTTGCTTTATTAATCCCTTACTGTTGAATACATCCCAATAAATATGAAATGTACTTTACCTTTATTCCTTACTCGTATTGTCCTTCGTCCGGCTTCGGTTGACTTTAATTCATTTGATTGGACATCATTGCTCGGCTACACTTACATATATACATTAATTATATGTATATGTTATTCAATTAATTTCGTTTATCTTTGTAATGCAATGTTTTGTTTTTGTTTTATGTTTCTCTCTTGATGTTAATTGCTACTTTTTAAACATTCTTTGTTTTGTTTTCGTCTTAAAATGCGACTTTTGTTTCGCCTTTTGACAAATACAAATACTGATCAAACCAATCATACTTTCCTTGTCTTACATTAATATCCTACAAACTTACTTACACTTCATATCCCTAATGAATTACCCTTAGCCTATTGAGTCCCTGTCCGATGATTTCCTTTTCCCCATGACCACCTCCCGTTTATCGTACGCATCGAGTCCGGAATCCGATTTGGAATTAAGTCCAGGGCCGTCAACATCATTATCCCTTGGCAATTTGCCGCAATTGGTTAAATCGAGTTCAGATCCGTCAATTGCCACTAATCAGGATAACTTGGATAGGGATAGAGATACAGTTGGTGATGGACTACCACCTCCATATACGGTAAGAGGCATACATCTACACAACCATTCACTCTTATGCACACATACAAACGTATATTTATTTATTTGTGATATATTTTGCTAACATTTAAAATCAGGGAAATTATTTAAGTTTGTTTGTTCGTACGTTCAATCAAATATTACGCAAAAAATAAATACTACGTTTACAAAAAATATTAGACTCAGTAAAATGTTTACAAAACTTTGTTCAATTGTGAAAATGGATAATGAAAGCTTATATTCGTATTAAACTAATCTCTTACAAACACAAGGTTCCTTACGAACATGCCGTTAATTCACCTTCAACCCGTCGACAGACCATTGAAACCAATAAGTATGAGACTTATGCGACACGATCAAGTAAAATTGGTGCAGGTGGCGGAGTGACCGATCCTTCAACAACACCTTCAACACGTCCACAATCTTTGTATGGAATACATGCGCCTGATCTACCACCGCGCATCGATCGTCAATTGAAACCAGGTTTGGTAGAGATACCCCCATCTTCTAGAACGAATAGTTCGGGTGGAACGTTGGGCCGATCAGCTCAAGATCGTCTGTTTGGCAAAGCGATTGTCAATGAAGAGGTGCAAGCTGAATACATCTCTCGCAATGTTAACGACTCAATCGATCGCCAACACTCTTCATTAGAGCGACAAGCACTTATCAACGCATCCATCTCTACCCAACCAAGTATTGGCAACAAAGCCACACAGCCAAATGTCAATTCATATGATAGTATGTCCAGTTATGATTCTTATAATGCTTCGCAATTAACTGTACAAAATCTAGGCAGGCTTGGGCCGAATGCTCCCGATGATCTTAAGTCAGTACCGAATGCAAAGTAAGTATAAATAAAATATATATTTTTGAAAGATTTAATATGTATTACGTTTTTTCTTTTTAGTCGTCCGCTACCACCAGTTGGCATTGGCTCTAAGGGTGTGGACTATGCCCGCACCAGCCACGACCATCGAAATTTTTCAGGTCCAAATGATCTTAATCGTCAAAGTCCGGCCAGAGCTACTTATCATGAGGCCAATACAGCTAGAAATATCGGTAATTTCTAATTGGCATTGTTATCTATAATATATAAAACCAATTGTTAAAATTTTTCTCAGATTCACGTAACGGACAATTGCAACGACCATCTAATTTGGGACTGGAGAACAGTCCACGTAAACCGGTAGTTGAAACAAAAACTGACTATGGAAAATATAGGTGAGTAAATTAGGAAATTATATATTCTAATAATATTTAAATACCGCGGGTGTAGTATTAGGCCGTTATCAGTTCGAGTATATGTTTAAAACACATAATTAGCATAAAGACTTAAAAAATGACTACCCTTATTTTATATTGGACACAATATTGAAAATTTTAATACATTTTAAAGATACTCTAAATGTTGTTTGCAACAATTAAATGACATTTAAAATACCCGCGGTATTACTAACTAAATGATTACTGATTCAATAAATAACTCGTATATTTTATTTATTTCTTTAAAAACAAACAAAAACTGCATGACAACAAATCAAAATCAACCATGCAAACTGAAATTTCTGATTGGGTAAACGTTTCTTTGCATAACATGTGTTGTTTAATGTCCGCTCAATACTTATTTGTAAACATTTTCTTTGAAACGGTGAAGAAGATATCATTTACGCTTACATCCAGTACACTTGCATTATCGACATCCAGCCATGGCTTGTAAACCGGCAGTGTTGGCTAGTAAATCAATGTTCACATCTACATGTAATAACTTAGCGTCAAATTTCAATGCGAAAATCGGCTGTAATAAAATTGTAGAACGTCAAAAATATCATATTATTGAAAATATATCAATTTGCGACACACTTGTTTGAATACGAATAAAGCCGAATTCAGGAATTTCTTGTATCGATATTTTCTTTCTTTTATTCTATCATACACCGAACAATTTGCAATTTACCCATTTGCTGTTGAACTTATTTAACGTTAATGCAATGTGAAAAGCGGATACAACTGCAGAAGTCGAGAAGAATTTTGATTGCCGATATGGTCTAATTCAAAGCCATCAAGTCGACTTTAGCTTTATGCATTGCATGCACGCAAATAAAACTGTATAATTTTTACATACATACATACATATATACATAGTATATTAGTATAAACATGATTTTTAATTTGAATTTTAACAGCCATTATAAATTACCTGTGCAAAATATATTTTTTTCTTATCAGCTCATTACGTTATCTTTGTGTTTGTTTTCCCATGTATCTAAATATTTTATCTTTCTCATCCTCTGTTTATCCGATTTGGTTGTCACTTGTCCTTCAACTTGTCCCCGTCTTAATTTTTTGATAACATCACTACGAAAAATACTTTGCAATAGCCGCAATAACTCCGTTTCGCAAGCTGATTACAACAAATTGCCGAAAAATCCACATTTGATTGTACCGACATCGAATATAAATAATAACGGCAGTAATGGATCATCGACAAATGGTACTGGCCCATTTAAACCAGTTCCCCCACCCAAACCCAAAAATTATCGCCCACCAATGCAAGGAGGTAACAGCACAGGTCAGTGGGAAAGTGGGGTAAGTTGAAAAATACTTTTCTAAAATGTATGTATTTATTTAAAGAAAATATTCATTGTTAGGACTCGAGCTCTCCGCGTTCACCAAATGGATTTTTTTATTCATCCTTAGCAGCTTCTCATCATCATTACTCCCAGCAAACACCTGGCTCACCAGGCCTTGGCAATAATAATAACAACGGCATGCAATCAACATATAGCAGCGGTGGCAATTACGTCCAACAGTCACAATATTCTGCTCCTCCAGTCAACGGATATGTTGGTAACCACCATTACAACGGCGGCAGTGGTACAGGGCCTTATATTGCTCCACATCGGGGCATGCCAGGTCCAATTGGTAAGTTAACTGCTAACCAAAGCATTAGTGGATAAAAATTAGATTCAATTAAATATCTATCGTACAGTTCTGATATGGAATAACTGAATATATATATATAAAATATATGTGTAGTTCAGTTGGCAATAAGTTTATTCTGCCTCCACTGATTACGATTATATTTATGTGGTGCATTTGTATTGGATTAAATCCATTTACCCAGGACTAATTTTATTAAAAAAAATTTATATTGATCGTCCTGTTAATTGTAAATGTATCTTTTGCTTAAGGAAATATTCCCTCACATACACCTGAACGAAACCCACTAGATTTGGCTGGCAGTCGAGAGCAGCGCGGATCCGCATTTGAATTATACCGCAAACCTCAAATTGGAACAACAGCGCACCATCACAACATGAGGTAATGATCGCGCATAACATACTTACAATGCTGACAAATATACACATACAAATTCCATACAAATGGAAAACGTAGATATTGCTCTGAACAAGTAATTGAATTATCAATAAGTTCATTCAAAGTTCAGCAATTTATTTATATTTTCCATAGTTAGTATATCACTGCTTTCAAGGATGTGTGTTAACGAAAAATGTTTTTATTTTTGTTTATATACAAAATATAGTTGTGATTTGTTCCGGTTAATGCTAATCAAAATTTATTAAGTGCAGAGATAAAAATGATAATTTTTTACGAGATATCACCTTTATTTTGCAAAACCAAAAAAACGAAAATAAAACATTTTTCGGGATAACATTTTCACTGCATATTAAACTCTTAGAGAAGGAAAATATGCATTGCTTAATTTCCTAAATTTACTTTTTCTTAGTATTTGTAATTAGTTAATTTCTAAATGCCTTATAAAATGAGGTTGTGGGTTATAATACATTCACATAGTTAATAGTTTAAATCTCCTTCTACTTAAGAATACGTTTACATATATTAATACATGGTACAAAACTAACCCATAAATAACATTTTCAAGATCCATTTCCACCCCCTTAGATTTTCTACATATATTTGTATTTAAATAATTTTTTGGTGCAAGTTATAAATGAAAATAACTCCGATTGGTATTGCAAAATAAAGAGTTGGAATATTTTTTACAAAAATAAAATAAATATAACCGAAGTATTCACAATAATATATGTATAAATACGAAAAGAATTTGAAAATAATTAAATAAGAAAAAAAGAAGCACACATACAAATTCAGGTTATTAAACCGTAAGAACCAGTTAATAGAATATATAATTGGTATTTTTTGAGACTTTGGAGATTTGTAATACGATAAGGGCAATAATAAAATCACATTTCGTATTTAAAAAAAAGAAACTAGGATTACCACCTCTGCTATCAATCTATACTTTTTCCTGTAATCTACCTACTTCATCTTTCTCAAACTTTATATAATACATTTTGTGTATCTACTTTTTTGTTACTGTATTCATTACACATAAGCAGATATACTCGTACATTGCTCTTGTAGTTATCTAACAAGTATTCCCTTATATCAAGGCGCAGATTTTTAATACGATTAGTCCATTGAATAGAAAATGCCCAAAGTTTAAAATGAGAGTTAGTTTTGTAAAAAACTCATGTCCCAATCCAAAGTCCAAAAAAGTACTACAAGAAGTTATCAATCTATTATAATCAATTAAATCGAAATTTTACGAAAAGTAATTTCATTTTTAATTAATCGTATTTGAATAAGTTCATTACGATTAAATTGTATATGTCGTTTCTCAGTAGAACCAAGTAAAAACTATACACATTCTTATACACTAAATTGAGATAAACTAAATGAAAAAGAAACCTCACAGAATTAATTTTCTCGTCAAATCAGGTTTTAACATATCATAAACCATTTTTATTTACGTGTATGTATGAAACCGGTCAGAAAGCCCTTTTCTCTTGAATTCATTTCTCAATTTTCGATTCACTCAATAACATCTTTAGCGAAATGGAGCCATATGAAGAAAGATTTGAGGGTTGTTATGCGATGTCACCACCTCCCCCGCCACCAGGTCATCCATGTTCACGTTCAATCTCCAGTTACCCAGGTCAAATTGCTGCACCAAAACCGTCTCCAAATCATAATGCTGATTGTTACACTTATCAACTGCCTCAAAAGTCTTACTTAGAAAATATAATGCCTCCACCTTTACCACCGCACAAAACGAAGAAGAAATCAGTATTGAAAAGTCCTTTGGTGGCTATTAAAAACGCTTTTATTAAAACAACAAAGCCTCTAAGGCGTATGAACAGTATGGTTGAACCAGAACGGAGGCCGAAGTCATCGATTAAACGACAGCATTCAATGCTTGAACATGGTATGCAAAGACCCTACTACCCAGATGAATACCCCACATATCCAGCTGGATTTGAGGATCGATATTTCCATGGATCGCAGAGAAGTGGCATGGGTTCCCATAACATGATGCCAAGAGAACAGTATTATAGACAACGATACGACGGTCATTACCATCATGACTTAATAAATAGTACATATCAAAATTTAGAAAGTGAAGATATATATGGAAATATGGGTACGGTTCCTCGAAAGCATAGAGGCTCGACAGAAGAGTATACAACTTCTGAACATGAAGATTTATATGCAAATAGAGCTTTTATTGATTTGGAACGCCGACAGGCTGAGGCAATAGCGGCTGCTAATCGAAACGGTCGGAAAATAATACGACGGCATAGTACCACGACAGCCGACCACATTGGACGTAAAATACCTGTTTTTGATTCTTCCATTGGGTCAGGCTATGACCAGGGTGTATATAAAAGTAAAATGGATGCTTTTAATCCACAAATTCAACATAGAGCTCCAAATTCAGAACTTATGACACGCAGACATTTTTATAGTTCGACCGTGAACGAAATGGTGGAACCAACTTATCAATACCACAGGGATCTGCCACGCGGCATTCGACGAAATCCACCGAATGAATTTAAAAAAGAGATTCAGGGAGGGAATAGGGAGCAAGGTTGCAGTTCACATAGTAGTAGTCAATCAGAGCGTGATGACAAATCCGAACGTGAATCAATTTACCAAAGTAAACGTGAAGTCAAAGACAGTGCTTTAAAAACACGTGCTCAGTTAAGGGATCAAATTTACCAAACTCGCCGGGAAGCATTAGATAGCATGGCTGAACCAATATATGTTTCCAGAAAAAAGGAGACTGTTCGTCCAGAGCCTATATATGAAACTAAGGAAGAAAGTATTTTGCATTCACGTGAAAATGAGACTGATGAGAAGAAAGAAGAGTATACTGATTGTGCAAATTCTGAAGGAAATCAGATGAACGAAGCCTTAAGTCGATCAGACCTACAGAAATCCTCAGACACAGTAATCGAAAATACAGTAGCACAATCGCTCGATCCTCCAGAAACTAAAGCCCCTCTTGTTCAAAGTGAGGATATAGATGATTATTTAGATGGTACAGATAACGACGAGGCAACATTGTGCAAACTTCCCAGCAACGAATTAAAAGAAAGCGATGCAGTAATGCAAACATCAAGTAACGAGTCTCGTGAGCTCTTAGACGAAGTATTTGAAAAATTTCCTTTAGTTGTAGAGGGGCCACCAATAAAAGCTTTAGAGCCACCACAACCAACTAAATGTATAAACACTCGTCCACCACGTGTACCATTTCATATTTCAAATATTTTAAAACGCACAGGGCCTCCACCTAACGCAGCCATGGCAGACAGCCGTACATCTTTAGAAACACAATACACATCACAAGCAAGTTTACCTGTAGGCCCACCAAAAGCAAGTAGTACACCTTATACTAGTAACATATCGTTACCGATAGCTGGGCCTATACCTACAACAGCTCCGCCTATTGCAGCTACTTCATCTACAGATGCATTTCCATCCATCCCACGTGAACCCAGCACCACACGTGGAATCTTTGATTCGAGTGGAGGAACGCTAGCGGACGCTGTTTGGAATGTTTCTCTCCAGATACCACCGGGCGCCATCCAAAGTGGCGTGAAGCAAGAAATATATTTCACAGTTAGTGATCCAAGGTTGGGAGAAGCCGTTGGTGGACCCCCACTGGATATGGAAAACGGTTTGTTTCATCACATACATACATAAATGAATACAATACTTTTTAGGTGTAATAGAAATAACAAAAATTCACTGTACGTTTGCGACACGCCCTATTTTATTTACCGCTTCTTGTATAACTCTCTCGCACAATTTCGCATTACTACACTTTACTGCATGCAGTTGGCAATAGATAATATTTGTAGATAATATATGTATATGTATATATATATATATATATATATATATACATGTGTATTATACTCATTTAATTATTAATAAAATAACACCAGAAAATTATAAGTAAATGTACACTGACAATAGCAATTAAAAACAAGTAAGGAAGGGCTAAGTTCGGGTGCAGGCGAACATTTTAACTCTTGCAACCTGCAAGAATCAAAGCCAAGAAAATACTTTAAGGTGTCAAACTAATCATATAGAGTAAAGTCGGCTGGAAGTTCGATATTAGGCCAAGTTTTCTCTCAAATGCATCTATTTTGTGCACAAAGATACATTGATATGAGTAAAGCACACACTTTTATTTTCATTGGGATAACTCACAGATTGGTCGATATATGCGATACAAAGTGACCCCGAAATTCGATAATCTTAATTTTAAGTATATGGGGGGGCGATTCAACACATTTTTCACATGCAGTCATACCATTGTAAGAGAAGGATTATCCCTTAATTTCAGTTATATATATCACAAATTGACCGACATTTTCGATCAAAAGTCAACTATACTTACCGGGGTCTAAATATTCGGTACCTAGGGGCTTGAACATTTTTTTTGGACTTAAACAATTTTTGTTCATAAGATGGCACATACTAAAGTCATTATTCGTGCAGAGTTCTATCCCGTTATATTAATTACTTCTTGATTTGTGTACCAGAAACTGAACGCGGAGTTTAAAATTGTGCTAGTTATATGGCAAGTAGGCGTGGCAATGTCATATACTTAATTTTGTCGAAATCGGTTAGACGGGTCCCGAGATATGGGATTTCACCAATAAGTGGGCGGTGCAACGCCCATTATCCAATTCTCCCACCGGCTCCTATAAAGCTTTCTAGTAGCTTTTAACAGTACTGTTATAAGAGAAGTGGTCGGGGTTATCCTCCAAATTCATCCATTTTCGCACTTTCGGTAGAAGTTCTTATAAGATTTGTACGCAGCAAATTTGGTTCTTGTAGCTTAGGAGGGGGTGCCACGCCCACTTTTTCAAAAAAATTTTACCAAAATGCCCCTTGTTACTGCGATCCAATGTGTCAATACTAAAACTTTATATCTTAATTTTGGGCTTAATAATGATCCTTTATATGTTTTCGGTTAATGGCAATTTGTGGCACTGGTCGCCCATCTACGAACTCCTAA